>NW_012148618.1:18452130-18453940 GCF_000956105.1 Propithecus coquereli | reverse complement strand
TAACTAATTAACCATTTATCTATTGCTGGACATTTAAGTTGTTTTCATACACAAGATATTCATAGTTCTTTAAGTTTGCTGAAGAGGGGGGAAGAATGCCTTGCTTCCACACAGTACCAGTCCTGGACCTCAGAGTCACTCCTTTCCTTTCTCTGCCCTGCTCTACATTGTAGGTCATGGGGTCAGTTGGCTTCTGGCTGAATTCAGCTGGCGGAAGGCACTGCTAGGATATTGCAGGACAGGGGTGGGAAGAAGCTTAGCTACTTCTCCCTCCCACTCTGCCTTGGGTGGTTTCTCTGGCAGTAGCGACATCGCCTTCTTGGCTCCAGCTCTCACCAGACAAGCCCTTCATGGTTTGAGATCCCTCCACATCACACAGACCCTTGATTCCAGTAAAACTCCCTCCTCACTTTGTCCCTCTTGCCTAGGTATGATAGCAGCTTCCTGCTGTTGCCAATCTCTGGATTTTCTCATCATCTCCTGATTGGTGCTCAGCTTCCCCATTACTGGGGTTACCAACTCCCCACATTAAATTCCTTCTATTGGAAATACTTGAAGAGGTTTATGTTTTCCTGCCTAGCCTCTCATAGATTCTCACATTGGGCCACTATAGTTTCTATCCACATTTTCTTTCTCCTCAACCCTAATTTATCTTTATCAGGAATACTTAATTCAAGAAATAGAACCCCATTAACACTAGTTCAAACAAAAATTTTAAAAAGAGGCAGTCATTGAAAAGATAAAAGAGCAGCACACATTACCAATAGGCAAGAAGTACGGCTGGAAATCATGAGGCAGCAAAACTAGAAAGTACCTCCCCTTCACCCTTTCTCTCTGCAGAACACAGTAAAAAACAGAGAAAGTGGTACCCACAACCCCAATTCTACATATCTTCTCAAACCTAGTGACCTAAACGAACTAACTCAGTTTCTGTTTCTCCATTTCTTATCATTGAGCCTTGCTTGTTCTAGTTGTCTGAAGTTCATGCAATCAACTGTTAGGAGTGGGGTATGGACAAGGTCACATGCTCTGTGGCTCACTCAGCTGGAGGGGCTGGGGTAGGTTTTCTGAGAAAGGGCTCAGGAAGGGTAAACACCTTGACTAGCATGTCCACTACAAGTCCATTATTTAGTGATCCTAAAAACTACACGGACTTTCCAGAAATGTGGCATACCAGTGCTATAGAGATACCTCTGTTAACACAGGACACATACAACTGCGGGGATAAATTATAAGACAACAACAACATCTTTTTAGTTCATGGCTGAACAAGTAGTAAAGTTAGGAAAACCACAGGAGCCTGAAATGAAGAGAAGTTTCTTCTCTGAATGGAGGGAAGTGAGGGAAATGGATGAAGGGACGAATACCAAGTATTGGCATTGGGTAAGTTTTACTATACAGTTGTCCCTTGGTATTCTCTGGGGTATTGGTTCCAGGACCCCTGTGGATACCGAAATCTGCATATGCTCAAGTCCTTTATAAAAATAGTGTAGTATTTGTATACATCTTCCCATATACTTTAAACCATCTCTAGATTGCTTACAATACCTAATACAATGTAAATGCTATGTAAATATTAATAGTCGTTATACTATATTATTTGTTTTTTTTGTTTGTATTATTTTTGTTGTATTATGTTTTTTCCCCAAATATGTTCAATCGGTGGATCTCAGAATCCACAGACGTTGAACCCACGGATATGGAGGGCTGACTGTACAAGCCTGGTGGTGAATATAAGTGGACTCATTTTATCATGATGATTTAAACTAAGTTAAATATATATTTGCATATATAGTTTACACAATTTTGT
>NW_012148618.1:18419687-18450711 GCF_000956105.1 Propithecus coquereli | reverse complement strand
AGAACACAATCACACTATGGCAAATGACTTTATCTAGAATGTATAAAAATTTCTATAAATAAACAAATAATAAAAAGACAACAACTCAATAATGAAATGGGGAGAACATTTGAATAGACACTTCTTGAAAGAAAATATGCAAATGGCCAATAATCACAAGGAAATAGGATAATCACAAGGAAATAAGATCGACACCATCATCAGGGAAATGAAAATTAAGTCTGTGATGAAATACCATTTCACATCTACTAGAATGGCTGAAATCAAAGAATGTGCCAAGGGCATGTGGAAAAACCAGAGCTCTCATACTCTGCTAGTGTAAATGAAGAATGTGGTAACTACTTTGGAAAACTGTTTGGCAGTTCCTTATAATGCTAAACATACATCTACTCCTTGATCTTGCAATTCTATCCTACTCAAGAGAAACGAACACATACTCACAAAAAGACTTGCATAAGAATCTTCCTAGCAGCTTTATTCACCATAGCTCCAGACTGGAAACTACCCAAATGTCCATCAACAGGAGAATGAATATACAAATTGTGGCACATTTATATAATGGAATATGGCTGAGTAATAAAAATGGACAAATCATTGATGCTTGCATCAACATGGATACATATTAAAAACTTGTTACGGAAAAAAATCAGACACCAAAGACTACATACAGTGTGCTTCTATTTATGTGAAGTCAAGACCAGACAAAACTGACCATTGAAATCAGAACAGTGGTTACCTGGTAGGGGTTGGAGATAGTTGGGAGTAACTGGAAAGGCATGCAGGCAACTTTCCGGGATGATGGAGCTATTCTATGTCTTGATTACAGCACAAGGGTATATACATGTACCAAAACTCATTGTCTATATGTAAATTTATCTCAATAATGATAAAAAAGAGTATCAGTAAATCCACCCCTCCCAAAAGATAGCAACTTGCAGAGCCAAAATGAAGTGTTTAATCAAGTCTCAGGATGATGAAGAAGTAACATTTTATCTCGTTTATTTAATGATGGAAAATATATATCATCAGATAATATCACACGAAGTGTCAGACCATAAGACAAAAAGAGCAGATAGCAGAAAGCAATTCAACCTTATACCATTATATATTTAGCGTGGTATTACATTAAAGCTCTCCACCAATCACTGTATTTCATATTAATGGTTCCCCAGGAGTAGTAGTTTCACTCTTGGCTTAAAAAAAATTAGTTGGCCTGTTTGCTCATATTGGTGGGAATAATAAATTCAATAAATCATCACAGCCTCCCACCCTCCTTGGCAGGCGTGAAGTTGCTGACTGACAGCATACCCCCTGCGGTCCTCAGGACCCATACGGCCAGGCTTGCTAATTGCTACACAGCCAAGGAGATTTGAGGAGAAGATTAGAGGAGGAGTTAGGGAGCTGAGGAAGTGGAAGTATGCCTAGGAATTATGGAGGTTGGCAGGAGCAGCCAAATCAGCATTTCTTGTTCGTCCACCTGGCTGTGCAGGTGGGGTACCACCGTGCTCACAGAACAAAATGGGCTCTGTGTTTTCCATCAACATGAGTAGCATGAGTAGTCATGTGACACCATATCTCCAAGTCCTAGATTTTGAGTTAGATTTGGCTTTACTATTAAAATAAGACAGCTTCAGCCTATTCCTCATTCTCATGATCACACCGTTAGTAGTGTCCTCCTGCACATTTCTGAGAATTCCTGCGTGGTCCCCATGTTGTCCTGGTGTCATCTGCCAGCACTCTCCAGATCTGGCTCACTTCCTCAGTCCCCTATGGCCTCTGGAGCTCGAGGACCTGCAATGTGAGCATGGCCCACCCAAAAATCCTTGTCACCAGGTGGATCCTAAACTTAATGCTTCATCAACATCCACTGAAGGCACGAGGAGATGTGGAAAGCCATTGTGGCACAGACTGGAAAGAGATTAATACTGGTCATTGCCTTAGCCTGTTCAGGGTGATATAACAAAAATACCACAAGCCAGGTGGCTTATAAAAACTAACATTTATTTCTTGCAATTCTGGAGGCTGGGAAGTTCAAGATCAAGACAGATTCAGTGTCTGGGTAGGGCCTGCTTCCTAGTTCATAGACCACCATCTTCTTGCTGAGTCCTCACAGGGTGGAATGGACCAGGGAGCTCTCTGGGGTCACTTTTATAAGGGCACTAATCCCATTCATGAGGGTCTGCCCCTACACTCCAATCAGCTCCCCAAAGCCCCCACCTCTCAACACCGTCACTGTCGTGGAACATCACAGTTGCTGAATTCTCGGCATTGGTGGCTCCCTGTCATCAGAATCCACTCCTGGGAGCTCCTTCCTTAGGCCTCGGCTTCTTATTGCTGGGACCTGTGTTCTCCCTACTGACTCTCCTTTTCCCTCTTCTCTTCCCCAGCCTGTTACTGAGACCAGCCCAGAGGAAATGAAAACCTCTTTTCACAAGACAGCAAGCTCTTGGCCTCACTGTTGCCTTGTTATTCACAGCAATTGAGGTTCTTTTGTCCTAATAACCCCATTCCAGGCTCTGTCCTTCCCTTCCTAACCAAGAATCCTTTAAGTAAAAGAGCAGTACCGGCCGGGCGCGGTGGCTCACGCCTGTAATCCTAGCTCTCTGGGAGGCTGAGGCGGGCGGATTGTTTGAGCTCAGGAGTTCGAAACCAGCCTGAGCAAGAGCGAGACCCCATCTTTACTAAAAATAGAAAGAAATTAATCGGACAACTAAAAATATATAGAAAAAATTATCCGGGCATGGTGGCGCATGCCTGTAGTCCCCAGCTACTCGGGAGGCTGAGGCAGGAGGATCGCTTGAGCCCAGGAGTTTGAGGTTGCTGTGAGCTAGGCTGATGCCACGGCACTCACTCTAGCCCAGGCAAAAGAGTGAGACTCTGTCTCAAAAAAAAAAAAAAAAAAAAAAGAGCAGTACCTGCCTTCACTCAGATCTCTACACACGTAGACACCCCTACCCAGTATGATAAAAATCTGCCTCCCATTTCATAAAATAGTATTTTTTCCATCTTTTTAATTTATTTATTATAAATTTTGAATTTGTTCTTCTGATACTGGGGACATTCAGGCTAGATGTTTCTGGAAGCTCAGCATTCTACGGAACACAGTTTAAGCTAGAATGAGAAGAACAGGAAGGAGAATACACAGCTAACACACACTGTCTGCATGGCCTTTTGCCTGGCTGTGTGGCCACTTTTTGCTTTCTTATTTTTCAGGTCTTACTTTAATTTTTCTATATTATGGGCATTGAGATGAGATGAGCCAGTATCTGCCTCTTTCACTTGGGTTTCTTCCTCCAGGCCATGCATATGAACTGAACTAAGGAGCAGCAATTCTGGCCACTAAGATGCCTTCACTCGGCAGCCAGCATGCTATGAGCCCACGCGTTGGTATTAAATGCTTTACAGTTGGTTGGTGGCTTTCACACCAGCTCTCCTATCTGATCCTACATGAGGGGGCTGGTGGAGGAATCAAAGCTCTCCATTCTACTAAGTTTAGCCTCATCTAATGTTTCCTGACCACTGTTATTGTACCCTGGTCTCCCAAATCTGTTTTGCAATTGCTTTGCCAAATTTTTTCATTTCAAAAAAAAAAAAAAAAAAAAAACAAGGCCACTTGTTCTTGGCTCTAGCATCCACTGCCTTGGTTTTATATTGTGGCAAACTCTTCTTCCACCAGACTTCTGACTCAGGGATGCCTGGCCTGGTGGGGCCTGTGGGTTTGCTGGCTGAGGCCAACTATAAACAAATCTGGATTACCATTTTAAAACAGGTTTAAGCAAAAGGATAACTATTTGTCACAGAAGAAAATGCTACTGATTGGAGCACTCTCAGACTGCTTTTAGACATCCTCCCATGCCTTTGTCCTATTTCCCCGGTGCTGTGTGATAGTATTTACACAAAGCTGAGCATGAGCGTGGGGCCTATGAAATCCTGAGTTTCCTGGCCTACTGTCTTTCCTCCAGTGCAAGGGATTAAGAAACTGGAGCTGAAAATGAAAATGTTCACCAGCATTTTCTATACCAGCGCACCAGAGGAGACAGCTATAGCTTTTTCCTTTTTTTTTTTTTTTTTTTTAAAATAAGTAGCATTAAGCATTGCAAGCAGCCAGCTCAGCTTGGGCCAATGTTAAAAGCCCACCACCAGGTCCCCACCAAGATAAGCAGCCCCCATGCTGAGATGATCCACCATCACCTCTAAGAGATGACTAGGAAAAGAGGAGAGATGCTTTTACAGAAATAACATAATTTGGCTCCCAGAGAAAAGGAAGTGCAAAATGAGGGCTGTGTTCCTTCCTCTGCCCACCCCTTCTTTGCTTCCCTGGGTAGGGGGAAGCATTATTAGGCTTAGCGCTTATTAAGGTGAAATAAAAAAGAAAGAAAGAAAGAGAAGCTGCATGAACAATATTAGTAGAGACCCTAAAGTTTGAGGGTTTCCAGCAGGCTCTTTTATATCAAAGAAGGAGATTTAGGGAGGGAGTGAGCCCCCTTCTGCCTTCATTCAGCTTCAAAAGGAGGAGAGAAGGAAGAAGTAGTTAATGTAGAGGTGTGGTCCACAGTGATGGAAACGAGTCCATCTTTTCTCGAGCAGACATTACTGAACACATATTTTGTTCCCAGCACTGTGCTGGATATGGAGATATTAAAAAGACTCACAGAGCTCATCTTCGTGAAAGAAGACGTTGCATTTGCTGAACTGCGGAGACAGCCTCATATGATTCAAATGGATCAGATGCCAGCATAGTTCAAATGTCCCGTTGTGGGTCATTTCTGAGTTTCTGCAATGGGATTGCTGCAGTCATTCAAGGCTCAAGCTAACCCGCTCCGATCTTGGAAGTGTTTATCTTTGCCTTTTTTCCCACTTCCTACATCTGAATTGTTTGCACCACACTAACATCACTTATGTGAAACACTAACCAAATTTCTTTCCCACATTCAACCTCAGTTTCTCCATATGTGTTGTTATAAAATCATCTGGTTCTGAGTCATTTGGTCTCTTGGCAGATGCTCATCGCACTTGAAACTAGTACGTGCTTGTTTGAAGTCCTTATGGTTCCGTCCTCCCTGTCTGTCAGTCGAGTGTATCTGCTTAGGATCTCTATGTGTTATATCTGTAAAGATGTCTTGTTGGAAAAAGAATCCCTGGGAATACTCACCAAGGTTAGTCTCTTTTCCAGTTATGGGGCGTTGTTTTCTGATTAATGAGTACAAGGGTTTCAGAAATGTGCATTTTAACTTAAGTGTAGGACAGGTTGCTGTCAGAAAGATGTGCTGGGATGCTTTCCTTTGGAAAAAAAAAGCTGGCTATGCAATACTGCAAGCAGCTAAAAGTGGCCACATTAACTACATTGTCTTTTTCAAGCCTAGCTGTGTGTTTGTGTGTGTATGTGGGGGTGTGTGTGTATGCACACGCTCCGGGGTTGGGAAGCTGAAATGGAAACGAAATGAGGCATTTTTGCAGAAATTAAGCAATTACTATTTGCTGATGTGACATCAATTCATAAGTGACCCCTGAACAGCAACAAAGCACATCACTTGGAAATTAAAAAATAACCACCTCACTGAGCAAGCAGATGCATTTGTTTAGGTGAAGCATCCCAGAGTTACTTGACCCCTCTGGCTAACCCAGACTGCAAAAAGATGGGCACCACATGCCCATCAGCCAGAGGAAGGACTCTGAAGCCTCCGTCGCCTACGGCCCGTGGGTTCTGACAGCAAAGTGAATCACTCCTGGGGAAGACAATGACTTGTTTACTTTTCATTGAATCGAAAATTGAAGATATTTCATAATAGGATCTGGGAAAATTTACCAGATGTTTCATTGCGCTGTGTTCTTCTGGCAGGTCTACAAGATATAATGCTGAGAAAGGCCAATAAATCAAGGTGGGTATGAAAAGCTTAGGGACAAAATTCATAAAAGCCTGAACTGCGGGAGACACCTTTTCTCTAGCTGCTAAAATGTAGAATGTGCTAACTTTGTCTGATGCTTCACCAAGAAGCTAATATAAGCTATAGATCTCATTCTTACTCATTTCTGCCCCCCTTTCCTCCTTCTCTTCTTCCTTTCTGCTCCAATTTAGCTAATCTAACAACCTCTAAATCCAGAATAGGAAAATGTGTCTTCTGATTTACTTTAACACGATAATCAGATGAATCCGTAACCACAGCTTTGAATAGAGCTTCAATTTGAGGATTTGTTCATTTGACCCAAGGGAATGTGCAAAGAAACGGATCTTGAGATGCTCTAAAATGGCCAATTCATTTTGCCAGGGCCAAGCACAGAATGGAAAGGTTTTGCTTCATTTTTCTTTCCCCACTCTTCAGATTTTTCAGGTGGTTTATGAAAACAAGTGCTAATAAACTATGGTGTTAACTAGAGGAACATGGGTGCAGACTTACTTCTGGTCATCTGTTACTTACTTTAGGCCGCTGTCTGTGCCATAGGACTACAACCCCAGTTGTCTTAGTTATCTATTGTTGCATAACAAATCACTCCAAAACTTCATGGCTTGAAACAACAAACATATATTATCTCACAACTTCTGTGGGTCAGGAATTCGGGACTGGCTTAACTGGTAACCTGGCTCAGGATCTCTTGTGAGGTTGTAGTCAGGATGCTGACAAGGGCTGCAGGCAAAGGAAGGCTTGCCTGGGGCCAGAGGATCTGACTCCAAGATAGCGCACCCGTGTGACCAGTGTGACCGTTGGCAAGAGGCCTCAGTTCCTTATGGAGTAGATCTCTCCATAGGCTGCCCACATGTCCTTGTGTCTTGGCAGCTGACTCCCCCCAGAATGAGTGCTCCAAGTGAGAGAATAAAAGAGAGTAAGCAGGAAGCCACAGGGACTTTTATGACCCAGTCTTTAAAGTCATGTACTATCACATCTGCGTTATTCTATTTCTTAGAAACAAGTCATTAAGTCCAGCCCACATTCAAGGGAAGGAGAATTCATCTCCGTCTCTTAAAGGAAAGAATAACAAAGAATTTATGGACATATCTTAAAATCATCCCATGGGTTGAATGGAATTTCTCATGTGTGCAGTTGATAGTGGGATATTGATCAATACTATGCATTGAAGAAAAAAGAAAAGAAAGAAAGAAAAATGAAAGTACAACTTTGTTCAGGCCACTCTTTGTCCTGCCCCCTAACTTTTGTCCCAAGTCTCATCCCCATCCCTCACCCCATTCTGACACTCACTGCTCATGGCTTTAGCTACCTTCTCCCTAATTCCAACTGTTGCTTTGTCATTAGTAAATCTCAACTCATTCTCAACCTGTTAGAAAAAAAAGAACCCAATAAGGCAGAGCATCAGTACTCCTAAAGCCTGGAGTCCTATGAAAGCCAAAAATCTACGAATTCAGAGGACACAGTGTAGTGGATATGAAAAGCAGAGAGAAATTCTACACAGCTGTGACTTGTCTTTATCCACAGTGTCCTGGAGTCCTGCTAAGGCCTCCCACAGGATTCCCATGGCTCCTGCCAATGACAGGGGCAGGCAACTCACCTACGTGGGGCCAGCGTTGCTGATTTCTCACTCATCCCTCCTCTGTATCTCCTCTGGGCTTGCTAGGCCCAGTGCTCCCAGCCTCCGTTCAACGGTAATCTAGCCACTAAATCATCCTCTGCCCATTATTATCCAGAGTCTGTCCATGGACAGCTTCACATCCCACCAGGAAGTCTGTTCTCATCAGCCTTTCCCGACTTCCTTTCATGATTACAACGGGCAAGAAAAGTGGCTTCAGGGACTACCAGCTCGCAGGGCGCAGTCATTCTTAATGGTCTTATCACTCGGCTACCTACTCCTCCTTCCCCAAGGGAACACCAGTTAGTGTATCTGAGCCAGAGAGTCTGGCTGAACCATCCTATTACTGTTTTATATAAAGCACTTACAGAATTCCTAGAGGGGAGAGGAGTCTCCAAGGGGAAATTGTCTCATTAAACTGCTGCCTGCTTTCCAAGCAGCCAAAGAGGATCTGAGCAGAGAGGCGAGAATTTTGGGGGACTTGCTGATGCTAATGCACTAACCCCTGAGTACGTGGAAAGCACAAGGAGGAATGACCTCAGAGGAGAAAATGGGACATGTGCTTTTCTCCTTTGCCCTGTTTAATGGAGTCCAAGAAACAAAGACTTTTTTTTATAGACTTATAAAAATGCGCCCAGTATCAAAGCTTCTCGGTACCTAAAAACCCTTTGTGATTTTCTTCCTTCCTTCCTTCCTTCCTTCCTTCCTTCCTTCCTTCCTTTCTTTCTCTCTCTCTCTCTCTCTCTCTCTAGAAAACTTACCTCTGTCTCTGTTCTATAGGATTCTCTACTTCGCCCTAGACAGATTTTTGAAAATATGGCTTCTGAAGATGTGGTATTTTAAAAGCCTGGAGAAGAAAGACCAGAAATTTCTTTAAAAGGCTTCTGGCCACAATGTCTTTCAACTCTGATTTATAGGAACCATTCAAAGGAACTCTCTGGAAAATGGCTTTTTTTTTTTTTTTTTTTTTTGCTAGGAAAACACCACAGAAAACAAGCCAACTCCCAGGTTGACAGGATGCTCTCTGCAGAGAACTTGGGGATTACATTTGCAAAGCTTTCCAGAGCAGACTGATGACTCTGGGTGTGACGCATTCTGGATGCCAGATCATCAGGGAGTTCATGCTGCTGCCAGTGTTGGTCTGCAGGAAGAGGAGAAGTAAGCCTTCAGCACAGTGGAGGACACGCTGGGGTATGATTTCTCAATACTATCCTGCCCCAGAATGAGGCTGGCAAGTTTCTCCTTTCCTCCGATCCACACCGCTCAGCACAGAGAGGAGTAGCTCAATGTGCTGCCCTCTTAGATGGGATTTTAAGCAAGAATTTACGCATTTTCACTGCAAGGAGTGACAGTGGCGATAGTATGTCGTGCATGTGTGGCAGCATGACCTTCCAATATCTGAGAACACCTGGATATCTGCAATGACCTCAGAGAGGGCAAGCTGCACTTGGAACAAACTGTTCTGCTGACCTTCCTATCCCAGAATATTATTTCTTTCTTTGATGACAGTGCATAGAGCCCCAGTCATTAAAGATGAAAGCAAATATTCTGATACTCCTTCATAAAGACCTTTGGTAGAGCTATTTTTCCCCATCCCCTTTGAAATAAGGTGCGGCCTTCTGACCATCTGATTTGCTTTGCTCACTAAAACGTGGGTAGAAATAATTACGCCTCTTCCTTGTTGAAGCTTTAAGATATACTATGTAATTCACACTTTTACCTGCCAAAGTGACAGGCAATGGTCCAGGTGATGGCTGCTGCCAAAGGGAGGATGGCTTGGAATGCAGCCCCCCGGCCCCTGCCAACCTTGATGGACATGTAGCGAGAGTGAGAAATAAGCTTTTACTGTTAGAAGTCACTAAGATAATTGACTTGTTTGTTGCTGCAGCATAGCATGTTCTGTTTTTCCTGATTCTCACAATTCCCTTTGAAAAGATGAGGATTTCTAGCTGCCAATGAAAGTGCATTTCATGGGAATAATCTATGTTTATGGGAACATCTCTGTAGATGAGGGTGTGAAAAGGTCTCACCTCCAGTCCGGGGAACTATGTATTGTCTAGGCCACAGGAAAGAACCAAGTTTCATAAAAATTTAGCTTTATACGATTGTTCCATGGAAGGATAGTAACTACTTTTTTCAATTGCTTTGTTTAAACTTGTGATTAAACTAATCTGTCTGTCTCCCTAGGCCCGTGTGCAATTTGTAGCCTCTACGGTTCAGTATATATGCTATTCCCCGTCTTGATCTGAATATATTTTACCCCTTGAACAGGATTGGGTAGAAGACCATGAACTAGTCATGCTTCAGCAGTAATGAAATCTGGCAATATTCTTGTCCTAGAGCATAATTATTTTATTAATGAACACTTACATCTGTCATCTGCAGCAGAGACTTTGGAATAGATCAACTTTAAGACCAAAAAGAATAACCAAAGGGTTATAGACAGTGGGTTATCACAATTTTATTCTCATCAAATGGGCAGTGTGAAGTATTGTTTTTAAGGAGTCTGTATAGTAAGGTTCAGTATACATGAGCTAAAATTATGACTACTTTAAAAATAGGAAAAACTCTTAGATATGTATGGAATTTTCAGCCTGCCTTCTCCAGAATAGAGCTTAAAGGAAGGGTTGAAATGCTAATGCTTCTCTGCGGGATGCAGTTCCAGGGCACAGAGAGTAAGCCAAGGGAAGTAGGCAGAGTTTCTCAAAGGTGGTGGTTTTTGAGCCAGCCAGAGCTCCAAAACAAAACCCAGCCACTTGCTTGGAGGGCTCTGGAGGTGGCCGGAGGAACCACTGTACCTCAGAAGAATCTATCAGGAGGAGGATGGGGCTGAAGTTTTCCTGTTGGCTTCTTTTTGCTTCTTGCCTCTTCTTGCCTCTGGTAGGGTGTCTCATTGAGTGTTAATTCCACTCTCCTCCTCGCTACTGCAGCCTGCGTCACTCAGCCCTTCTAGGAGAGGGCTAAGCCCTGGCCCCTGCCCTGGTGTTTCACGCACTCTCCTAGATGAGGACTTGAGCTTTCATGGATTCAATAAAGTCTGTATAGGGCACCTGAGCTGCTGCCAGTGGTGATGGGAAATGCGTTGTTATTGGCTAGGGCTCCCCACTGAGCAACATCCAAGCTATAGGGACATGCAGGGGAGAGTGATCTGGGGAGGCACATAATCTGACTCCAACACAGATATTCCGTGTTGAATTGTAAGAGGTATGATGTGTTTATGTGGAAGCAATGATTACAGTTCTTGAAATTTTATTATATGTGGGCAATTAAATGCTTGTAATTATAGATGGATGTCAATCTGCTTTGGAGGGCTGTAGAGCTTCTCAGAAGAAAGAAGCTTACATAAGGCTTAAGTTTAAGACTAAGAGATTACACCCAGCATTTGCAACAGCCTAGATGGAGCTGGAGAACATTATGTTAAGTGAAATAAGCCAAGCACAGAAAGACAAATCTCACATATTCTCACTGATATGTGGGAGCTAAATATTAAAACAATTGATCTCATGCAGACAGAGAGTAGAATGATGGTTACCAGAGGCTTAGAAAGGTAGTAGTGAGGCAGATAAAGTGGGGATGATTAATGAGTGCAAACATATAGTTATATAGTTAGATAGAATGAACAATATTTGATACCACCACAAAGTGACTATAATCAACAATAAATTAGGGTGTACTTTCAGACAGCTAAAAGAGTGGAATTGGAATGTTCCTAACACAAAAACACCTGAAATGATAAACACCTGAGGTGATGGATACCCCAAATACCCTGATTGATTAATACATATTGTATGCCTGTATCAAAACATCATATGTGCCCTATAAATATATATACCTATTATGTACCCATAATAATTACAAATAAAAAATTGAAGAAGAGTAAGAGATTACACACTGTGTCAGAACTGGTATACCTTGAATACTCACATTGTTGGAAATCACGAAGCCCAATTATCTTATTGGACACTTTGAGAGGGTGACATCTGAATCAATTTTTCAAGAGAGTAATCAGTGGGTCCTTTGTAGCAACCTGTTCAAAGGAAAAGGTCTAGATATCACACTGCAACCAAGTAGGGCTTGCCAGCATACATGCACACACACACCCAAACACACAAACAAAACCAGAGTATTAGGTTACTGATCACTGAAATAGTTGGAATAGTAGTCTATGCCTACTTGGTCCCAGAAATCATCCAAATATCCAAACCAAGAGTATCATATACACCAACGAGTTTGACTTATTGGAGTGCTTTCCAAGATGCAAGCTGATCTGGGAGTAGAGGGCTGTGTGGTCCAGCGTGTTTGGAAATGCTTCATGCAACGCCTTCTCTTGCAACACTTGAGCAGCATCAGGGCTCCAAGATGTCTCACTGTGAAGAAGCCTGCTTACCACAGCATTTCCAAAATTCATTTCATAATAGACTCCTCCTTTTCTATAAAAATTACCCGCCTTTTGTAGAAAACTTCCTATCCACAATCCTTAGAAAACACTGAGGTAAACTCTAGACTGTTTTGAAAGGCAGTGTGATGTGGTAGGAATTCAGGCAGCTGAGGCCTGACACTGTGTTCGGGGCCTGATTTTGACTTTAACTCTCTGTCAGTTAAAAATCAAGCCACATAATCACACCCTGCCTCAGTTTCTTAATTTTCTAAATAGAAATGATATGTTCCAAAGCTGCCAAAAGGACCAGTCGAAGGGACGGATGTGAACATACTTCAAAAACTTAAAAGGAAAGGATGAACAAGTGAGTCTATTCTCTAAGTGAACAAATGTGGACTATGATTGATTCAATGAGCACTTTCCTTCTTACAAATGAGTCCTGCTCTCATCTGAGCAGGTTTTGTCTTTTTCAACAGACTCTGACATAGTTTCATGAATGCAAACAGCCAAGACGAGCAGATGTTGAGTGGTTGCCAGCGTAAAATGAGGAAGCCCTGCTGCCAGTTTCCCACCAAAAAGTAGGTGCTTAGACCATTTTATTCAAAACCAGTTCTTTGAATGCACTGTGTGCTGAATAAATATCACTAAAATATGTGTGTGGCTTTTCTGCTTTGGAGATAGAAAATGAATAATTGAGTCAGGGTCCACTCCATCCACATATCACTTCCTGCAAACATGTATCTCTTCCTGCATATTCCTCCTGGGTGAAAATGGAAAGAAGAGTACCAATCCTAAAGCTGTAGAATGGCAGAACACAAAGAGCTTTCAGGGCTCATCTCTGCGCTCTCTCCACTTGACAGAAGAGTCCACTGTGACCCAAGAGCTATACCAGCTGACCCCTGGTCTAGAAGACTGTTGGGTGTAGAGCTGGACCCAGTTCCAGCTCACTGCCACACCAGTACTCCCTCTACTATTCCATGTTGCTTCGTGTCCTCCTTCCCAATGATCTGAAAATGTCTACTAGAGACTCACTAGCGCTTTAAATATAAACCAACCACAGAGGAATATTGTTAGATTACACAAAACCTCCAAAGGGCAGCTGTGCGGCAAAGCAGTCTGCCTACCAGCTAAAATGGCTTTTCTAGAAGGGGGTTATATAGAATAGCAGACTGAGGAAAGATGAGCTGATTAGTTTAGGTTGAGTTCCTTAGAAACAGCCTGACACGGGGTAGGGCAGGGGGAGAAGCCTAGCCAGGATGTGGTCTTGGGTAAGACCTAGAGTTGATCTGATCCACAGCAAGATTCCGGAGCCCATGCCACACAGAAGAACATCTATCCTCTTGTAGGCAAGGAGGTTGGCTTTTATATTCTGTGTCCATCAGGCATTGGCTGTGGGCCTCCAGAGAGGATGCTTACCTTGCTAGCAAGGTGGCTTCTGTCCTCTGAGGACAGTTATCAGGAGAAGGAGGCAGCTGTGAGTCATTATTGGCTATCCCTCACTGTGGGTGAGCTCATGGTACCGGTTGGTTAAGGGGATCTGGGCCCAGCACCCACAGAGTCTACTACAGGAGCAGAGTATGGGTGCAGGAGAGGGAAAAGGTTTAGCAGGGAGAGAAAGGAAAATGTCAGGCCTCTTAACTTTCCTTTGGAAATGGGCATTTGCTTGGACCCGTCAGGACTGGTCGGAACAGGCAACCAAGTGAAGCCATCAGAGGAACATGTTTGCATCTATCTCTTTCTGTGGTCATGGTCAGAGGGCTATGTCCCTCTCAGCTTCACATTTCCTTCAGGGTTTCTCCCGCATTTCAGTTGTAACAATAAGCAAAGACATCCAGGAGAAGGGCAGGTGTGATGATATCTCCTGATGATTCAGCAGCCATCCTTGACCCCATGCTGCCCCGAGAAGTCATCCAGAACTTTCCCATTCTGCAGAGGGAGGCTGACCATGGCTAGAACCATGAAGTAAAGATAGGGTGTGGTACTCCTACCTTGAATTCAAAAGCATTTCTCTCATCACCCTTCTCAGTTCTCCTTGGTATGTGAACTTGTGTTCCAGGCAAAATGAGTCAGTAGGGATGGGAATGTTAATTTATTTGCACAAACATGTGTCAACACAACTCTACAAAACAAACCCACTCTTCTTATCATACTATGAAGAAATATTAATTCTTCACTTTGGAGAGATTGGGCCATGATGCTGAAGCTGTCACATAGCATTTTATAGCTGCAAAAGACCTTAAGACAATCCTTGTCCAGCGTCCTCATATTAAAATGGAGGACACTGAGGCCCAGAGAAATGCAAATGATTTGGCTAAGAGCACACAGCTAATTAATGATAGAAACTATAAGTACCATCATTTTAAAAAAGTAAAAACAAACAAACAAACCCATGAGGCTTCTATTGGGTGTCAAAGTGCCAAAGCTTGTGCTAGGAGCCAAACACACCAAGCCGACCAGGAGCCAGTGGTGCTCCATGACTTCCCACCAGGAACAGCTATTTAACATTTTGTAGCATGTGCTCCATTTGAAGTCTTCTGAGGGTACTGGCCAGGGGTTGGGGGAGAGTACTGGGAGGTAGATGTCATAAGATTGGCCTTGGGGGAGTTGAGAATTTGGAGGAGGTCTTCACAGAGGAGGATATTCATGCTGGAACTTAGAGGATGGATCACATTTTGAAATTCAGAGAAGGGAGGAAGAAGGATGAGACGGCACAGCTGGAATAAAGGTAGAGAGGTCGGAAGGAAAGGCATTTTTCAGGGAAGGTACAAACCGATCTGAGTAGCTGTCCAGGGGAGCTAGAATGGACTCTAGAGGAGAAATGGTGTGTGAGCTCTGGGTTTGGAAACCAAGCTGTGAATGGAGAGAGAGGAGAGGGAAGGGATGAAGAAAATTAAGCTCCCAAAGCAGACTAGACCTGTGGCCAGTGATTTGAAGAGCAAAGATTAGGGTCACTTTACTATCTAGATCTCTTTCTGATCATATTTAGTGGCCTTTTCAGCCATGATGTTTAAAATTTACTGTTTAGGATTTATTCCTTTGGGTATTGAAGATGTCTTTGCCATAAGTATGCCCTATTAAAATGTAATGCCTCTGTGTGAGATAAGTGTGTATAATCCATCAGTAATACCTCCAGGCAATTCGTTGACAGATAAATGACAGCTAGCTGAAAACAAGACCTGCGAGGAAAGAAAACAGAGGAGGCACCTGGGAGGCTGGGAGTTGGGTGCCCAGAGAGGAAGGTGCTGAGAAGGGAGGTTTCAACATTGTGCTTGGGACTGGCTCTGCCTGAGGATGGTATGTACAGGCCAGATACGGGGGTGAAAGAAACTTTATCTGGCCTAGAGGCTGTTGGGTGGTGGCCAGGCCTCCAGTTCTAAAGAAGAACACATGTAGGTGGGGAAGAACACATGTAGGTGCATCTTTTGAATATGTCCTCTTTATTTGGTTCAAAAGGGAAGAGGGAGTGCTGGCTTCCATGAGACTAGTGGTTTCCTCTTCTGCTTATGCAAAAACATGATGAATGTGACTCCAAACTGGGACATTCTTGGTCTCTGATAGGGACCTGCTTCTATATACTGCAGGTTCCTATATACTGACGCAGGTTTTACATTTAACTTGTTTTAGTCATGGCCACAATATGCATTTCATTCATCTCCAAATTTAGGTGAAACTGTCTGCCCATTCTATAACAAAAAATGCCAAATAGCTGCTAAGTGATAGAGCAAAACTCTGAAGCCATTTCTGTTATTAAACCAGGAGTACTATCTGCCGGTGGTAGCCAGCCTGCAAGATGGCCCCAGTAGTCCTTCCCTTGTTAGCATTTTCTCCCACATGGAATAGGGGTAACTTGTTTAACCAATAGGACACTGTAGAAATGACAGAGTGCAATTTCTGAAGCAAGGTCATAAAAGACAGTGTGGTTTCTAGCTGGTACTCTTGGATCACTGGCACTGGGGAATGCCAGCTGTCATAACATGAGGATTTGGGCAGACTATGAAAAGGCTAATGTGGTGAAGGCCTAAGGCCTCTTGCCAGCTGCTCTGTTAGTGAATTATCTTGGAAGTGGACCCTCCAGCTCTATCAAGACTTCAGTGTACTATCAAGCACCCCCAGGAGATATTTTGACTGCAACTTCACAAGAGACTCAAAAAACCATAAATAGTAAATGTTTATTGTTTAAGCCTCCAAGTTTTGGGGTGATTTGTTAAAGAAAGTCAGACACCAATACAATAAAATTTGGGATAAAATGTGAGAGATCACTGAAAACCAATGCATATTACTTTAGACTATAGGAAGGATATAGATTTCTCTAAACATGTCACAGTCCTAAAAGATTTATCCAGTGATCTATGGGCCTGAATGGGCCACCAGAAGAGTGGGGGGATGGGCATATTTATTTCTTATCAAAATGATAGGTGAATATAAAGGAAAAACTGCTCAGACATGATGGAGGTTCTGATAGGGAAGAGAGGCTGTTGGAAATACATCCATATGAAAGAGGAAGGAAAGCAATAACCACATGGAGGGTCTAGAGACTTTGGTGGCATTACCGTGAACCTCACTGACTTCCTGCTTTCCTAGGAGGTGGGACTGCTGAAAACTGGGGGATTATTTGTCCCTGGGGAAGTGTAGTAAATTTAGAGAGAGAATGGTCAAGATAGCATATTCCAACTAAAACTATGAACTTGGCCAATTCACTCCTCCTGCCCCTCTAGGTAATATTCTAGCTGGCCTCAATAGAGATGGCTTCATTCAAAGATTATCATTAAACAGGAAAAAACCAGTATAGAATTTATGCAATGATTCTTGTGGTGGGAAAGCAGAGAAGGAGCATAAGCAAAGGCATACAGTCAACATTTTCCTTCTCCTCAAGTTAGTAATAGTAGCCACTTTTCTTTTGGGGAACTAACCCACTCTCATTTCATGTGCTTCTGATATGATTACCAATCATTCTCTTGTACTTCTCCTGCCAGACATATGTGATCCAAATCTGGCCAATAACCCTTTATCTAGCCAGACCAATACCTTCAGGGATGGGCATGTGACTGACCCTGGGCCAACGAGAGTCTTCTCTAAAACTTCCCTAGCCGCACTCTGGAAAAAGATGCTCTTTTCTTAGCTGAGTTGTTAAGCAGTAGAATATGAGGGCAGCCATCATGGCAGCCACTTGCAGAGAGCTCAAGAAATCAGTTGAGATCCTACATGCTCCTAAAACTACATTGCCTTTGGACTTTTCAGTAATAGGAGCAAATAAATTTGCCTCTATGCTAAGTTAGTTTGAGTTGTGTCTATCATTTGCTATCAAGTAAGTACAAATCCATTCATTATCACAGAAAACAGAAGAGTTCACAAAATAGTACCCTAGAGTCTTAGAAAAATGAAAGATGATATAGACTTTCTTGTGTGGGGGGGAAGCTCAAAAAGAAAAGAAGTAAGGAATATCAAAGAAAAGATTATAAAACAGCTAAAAAGTTGAAATCTAAGCTACCAGAGCATAGAAAAGAATGGAAGAGAAAATAGACCTATTTCAAAGAAGAATGCCACATAAACAAAGAGTAGATAAAAATTGTATATAAGCATTGTCAGAGACAAGGATAATAGGCCTGGGGAAATTATCTTAAAATAACAATAAAATATTTCCATTTTAATGTTTAATTTATAAAAATGATATCAATATAATGATAAATATGGAAAGCAGACAAAGGCAATGATGTACATAATATATATTATGTATCATATATATGTTATATATACTATATATAGCACTGGTGTTTATAAATAATAGTAGTTAATATTTATATTGTGATTCCTATATGTTGGACATTTTTTAAGGCTTTATTAACTCATTTACTCTTTATAAAAGCTCTTCAAAGTAGGCCTCTATTTCATAGGTGAGGAAAACAAAACAAAAAGAGGTTCAGTAAATTATCTACAATCACTTAGAGGAGAGATTTGAAGAGGTGAGATTTGAAACCTGTAGCCTGGCCAGGGTCCATGTTCTAAACTGCTATGCTATACAGCCTCTCACATGTGCTGCAAAACAAATGAAGTCTTAAAATATTCAAAGATATACTAAAAGAAAAACTTATGGAAATGTTGGTAGTAATAGCAAGATATTACATGGCATTTACTGTCAGGCTATGTAAAATAGCACATTGTGTCAACAAAAGTATCTACATAAGGTAATTCATGGTATAAAGCAAGAATCTTAGAAAATGATAAGAAAAAATATCTGAGTGGCTTCAAATTTCTCTATGACAGCATTCAATGATAAACTACAATTGACCACCCAGGTGAAAATCCATATAAAAAATAATTTTTGCTTTTTTATTTTTATGTCTACTTTAATTTATATTGTTGGTTTAAACATATTCATATATTATATGAAAATTACATCTTATTTTGAATCCTTTGCTTCATTACTACCAGTAGAAAATAAATTATGTTAAAATCTCAATTATAAAAACATAATATGTGATTTCACTAAAGTACAAACAAATACATAATACTTAGTAAATTATGTATGCCTTTATTTTATTACTTATTTAAACATTGAAACACAACAGTAGGAATAAATATAATTATCTTTATTCCTACTTTATTAGAAAATCACTTTTCTATAATATTTCCCAACTTTTAGCTACATAAAAAACTATCACTTAACATGTTTTTCAATGTTTTTCATGTTTTTCAATATAGCTTGAAGGTATATTTTTCAAGGTAGGAGGATAAAGTATGTTTCATTTTAACAGTTAGCGTTTGTAACATTTAAATATATAGGCATAGGATAAGTGAGTTTTCATTTTACTGTTGCTACAGACCTCAAAAATGTTAGAGCTGGACTGAATAGCATAGAACTAATAATAATCATGAGATGGAGAGAAAGAGTAGGATGCTAATTTCCTTATAATTTATAGTAAGGATCAATAAACACTGTGTAAAGTCAAAGCAGGGAGTTTTCTTTTTGAAATGCTTCTCAATCTCTTAATGTTTATCCATAATCTTCTCTTTGAAATGACAGGCATCTTTTGGAAACTTTAAAAATTTTTTATCTGAAGACCAATATGTTTCATTTTACTTTATTTGCTTATATCCTTTTAACCTTTAGATAAATTAAACTTAATGTATTTTAATAAAAATGGCTTGCATGGTAACTTCATTTTTGTGAAATTTGCTTCCCAACCTCCTTCCATCTGTATATCTATATCCAGAATTATGTTTCCTAAAGTTTCCTAAGGTGCCTCTAAGAGGCTATTTCTAGCTAGGGTACCTTCACGTAATTTCTTTGCTTTGCTTACTTTGCTCTTAGGACTCTGTAGTGCTTGAATTTTTTTTCCATGAGCAGCTATCATTTTTACAAAAATGCAAAAGTGAATGCATATGTGTGTGTTTAGAGAAAACAAAGAAAATCATATTAGCTTCACTTACCAGGGAATAGTAATTATTTGGCAGTTGGTTTAATTGGGGTTCCCTGAATTGATGATACCAGCCAGGTCATCCTTTGTAGGTTCTACTTGAAGTGATTTGCATCATCCTTACCAATTTGCATAGCACCATATGCTGCCCCAACTGAATCTTTGCACAGTATGAAATAATTCCTTTTGACAGTATAACCACTATTACAGCAGGTAGGCCAAACCGGAGGAAGGTGGTAATCAAATTAAAGAAACAGTAAGCAGGCAATTACGTGTTCCCACCACCAAATGCTGGCACTAATCTGTTCAGGATGTCTGTAGAGCATTTGGTTGGGAACAGCTTGAGGGCCACTTAGACTGTTACCGCAGTGTGAGCGTGGGGCTTGCTGAATGAACTTACTCTTAAACTGTTTAGGACTTACCGATGGTGTTAAGTGCTGGTTTTTGCCATATTTTGAAAAATGAACATTTCAGTTCATGCCTCAAAACCCAAAGGCGTAGCCTTAGGACTAAGAATGCGACTACAAATAGGGCTTTCCTGTTTAGCCTAATGGCCTCATGCATTAGTTTAATAGCCATGTTTTTTAATTTTAGTGTCAAAAGTTAATGCTTAATTACCTGACAGAAAAATACCATTTCATAGTCTGGAATGTGGTACTCAGATGATCCTCTAACCTCCGACCTGCCACATCCCCTCTGTTTCACTTCTTTGACGGCAACAAGCAAGCCATTTCAATAAGTTGCAGAGCAAAGATGTGATTTTACAGGCTATCTTGTAGAGTTCTCCTGGAGTGAGCTGGCCACGAGACCCTAGTAGTCCTTTTACATTCAGAAATCTCACTCTTTCTTTGATCACCATAAAGCAATTGACTCCTAGATGCCCTAGAAAATTGCTGCTTTTTTCCCCTCCCTAGTGCATGATCCTGAACAGAGCTGAGACCCCAAATCAAGCTGAAACATCTGAGATGAAAATTCACTCTGGAAATGACGATATGCCAGAGCTCGGGGTTCTATTGGACAGCTCCTCTGGGAGTGAGTGAGCAAAGCTTCTGTTCTTAAGGAGGCTGAGTGATTCTGAGGGATGCCACTGAGGCACGGATGCTTTTTAATGTCTCCTCTTAAGTTAGAAGAAAAAAACTCAAAGTGTAATTGTGGGGTCTGATAGCTTTTTTATAACCTGAGTCTTTAGGAACAGTCAATTAAAGTTTACCTGCTGGAGCATTTTGCAAAACAAATCAATATCTCATTTATTAAAAATTAAGAACCCATAAGCTTCTAGTATATGAGTGAAAATGCAGGGAAGTAGTGTAGCAACAAAGGCTTGAGGGACTAGGGGAAAAAAACACAACGCACATTTCTGATTTTAAATATACTACAAAGTTCGGTGTTGTCAAGCTGCACTGCATGGCATTAGCATAATCAAGTTTGCTTACTTTTAGTTTATGAGCTGTAGGCTGCAGTTAGGCTTAATTTGTATTCTGTTTCTTCTAAATCACAGGCTCCAACCCTGAGAGCAGGAGAGTTGTAAAGAAGTCACTCACAGAGGCTGGAGGGAGTAAGCAGACTACCGGTTTTCTTTGAAATGGAATAGGAAATAGAAAACATGGTGGAGTAGAGATTTTTCTTACTGAACTTCCCATTTGTGAATTTTGAGAGGGTTTCTCCACCAAAGAAGGCTCCCCAGAAAATGATTTCGTTCCTCCTCTTGTACCATAACTTTAAGAATAATCCACAAATGCTCACGCCTGCCTATGCACAGCTAAATCACTGTTCATTACGTCAATACCTTCAGCTACAGGTTCTCAAACTTGTCAATGCATTTGAATCACCTGGAGAGAATTTTAAAAAACACTAATGCCTTGGTCCCACCCCCAAAGATTCTGATGTAATTGGTATGGTTCAGCCTGGGCATTGGGATTTTTAAACTACCCATGTGATTCTCACGTCCAGACAAATTCGAGAACCACTACCATAAGCCAGTGGTTCTCAAAGTGCAGTCCTGGGACCAGCAGCATTGGCATCACCTGGGACCTTGTTAGAAAGGAAAACTCTCCGGTCCCACACCAGACAGACTTACTCAGAAACTCTGAGGGTGAGCCCAGCAATCTATGTTTTCACAAGCCCTCCCGGTACTTTTGATGCATGCTAAAGTTTGAGAGCAATTGCTTTAAGTGAAGCTTTCGGAATCCACAGTGTATTGACACTGTTCGTGTAGCTACTGTTCATCTCCTAAGTTCCTTTTCAGGAAGCAGCAAATACTATGGAAAGACTATGGGTTTTGGAATCAGGCCAGACCTGGGTTTGAATCGCAGCCCCATAATTTATGAGCTGTGTGAGCTTAGGAAAACATGCAATTTAACATCTACGAGCTTCAGTCTCCTCAATTCTAAAACAGTGGAAATTTTACCTAATGCATAATGTTGTTGTGAAAATGAAATGGGATAATAGCATCTGGAATGGACTCGCATAGTACTTTTAATCAGATTTTAGTTTGCTGCCTCTCTGACCCTTTATTTCAGAGTTTAAGAAGAAACAGAGGGAAGTAATGGAATTTCTACAGGAGTTGGAAGTCCTCACTTTCTTGTCAGTTCCTAAATATTCTTTTCTACCCCTTTTTCATTTATTTTCACCTAAATCAGCAGCACCACATAGGACTTTGCCATCAGGTGAGTCCTGTGAACCAGGCACAGGGCCAGGCTCTGGCTATTGGGCCAATGCAAGAGAGCCCATCTGTGGGCTCATCGATTAATGAGGGGCAAAAAGTAAGGTAAGGTCACTCAAACCCGGAAGACCCTTCTCCAGAGTCCTCTGAGGGCCTATGCATTTATTCTCAGAGGCACCCTACATAACTCAGACAAATTGCTTAGTTTGTTACAATAATTCCCCTGTTCTGATCTGTTTTTAGAATTTATATCCTAACATCGGGATTCAATTTCTCACCACTGTTTAAGGAAAAGGCATCCAAGCCCACTCCAAGACAAGAATGTCCAGGTAGTATGATACTTGATAACAGCAGCATCGACAATTAACATCGGAACAGATCATTACTGGTTAACCTCAGAATCTCCTTAACTCCATTTCAGTCTCAGAATTACTCAGTGAGGGAGGCATAATTATTCTTGCCATTTTACAGATGGGAAAACTGAAGCTCAGAGGTTAAGTGACTTGTCTGGGGTCACACAAGTAGCAAGTAGGGGAGCTGTTTTCCTGACACCCTCTCCACAGTCTTCTATCCTAACTGCCATCATGCTATAATCATGGTAATGACAGTAAATATAGTATTAACAATATAGAGCACGTAAGAGATGTACATGGAATTGGGCACCAGAAGACAGGCATTCTGAGATCCGTGCACACACAGTTGGTTCCGGGACAACTACTAGTAATTTTCCACTCCCACCTACTGCTGCCTCCACTACCATTTCCCTTTCCTCATTGGCTCCAATATTCTCAGTCCCCAGGATAATGAAATGGACTTCATGAGAACGTCTAACCATATTTTCCATTTTTAAAAGAACTTGCTTACAAACAGAGAGAGTAACCTGCACGGAATTGACCAGAAGGTGTCCTAGAGCCTTGCTATTGTAGGACAGGCAGCAGCAGTGTCACAGGGAGGGGGCAGAATCTCAGACTCACCCCAGACCTCCTGAATGAATGAGCGCCCAGCCTTGAGCAGACCCCCAGGTGATTTGCTGCAAGGTCTGCAGTTCCTCACAAACTCCCGGGCTGTGCCAACACTGTCGGTCTGTGGATCATGCTTCGGCAGCAGGTTCTAGAACATGTATCTTTTCCACTCCTTGGCCAGCAGGCTCAGCCTCGGGTCTCAGTGCTGCAGCAGAGCCTATTATGCTGATTTCTATCCCATGACCTACACTGACTCCTCCTGCCAGAACCTTCCATCTGAGGGAAGGTGCGAGAGCAGAAGAAGCTCTTTGAATCCTGGCTCCTGTCCTGCAGAGGTATCTGGGGTTTATGGCTTAAAAGCCCCAAGCTTTGCAGTGGAAGTCTCTCAGTCCAGCTGCATATGGCAGTGGAAAAACATATCTGTTTCTGGGTGTCTTCCTGTAAGCACGTGGGAACAGGGGAAGAGCTGGGACAACCTGTGTCTCCAGTGATCTATGTCATTCAGGAAGGTGGCTCTAGAGCTGCATCAGGTAAACATGGCATGTTTATAGACGGTTACATACGCTGTCTGCCTGGGTATAACTGGCCTCTCCATCTTAATTCTGAAATTCCCCTTTCCTCTCTGTGCACAGAAGCCAGGCTGCCATCTTGCCTGTGCCCCATTGACCTGCTAGCTCTGTCTGGGCCGTGCCAGCTCTCCTCTGCAGAGCCCCGGTTCCCGAGCTCTTGACACAGGATCCAGTGTCCTGTGTCTGAGTTCTGCTCAGCTGGTCCTCTATCGTCTAGATCTCAATCCAGGAAGCATGTACCCATTTTCTTGTTGCTTCTTTGACCCTAGAAACAAAAAAGGGGATGAGGTCAGAGGCACTTGAAGCCCTGTGTCTTAAGAGTCATTTAAACTTTTCTAAACCAGGACTTTGAACCATCCCACCAGGCTAACATCTGTTTCTTCCTCATGGAACTTTCCCAACTCAGTAACAGCATCACCCGCTGTGTAGTTGCTCAAGCCGAGATCCCAGGTAGAAGTCATTCCTGAGCTCCTCCTTCCATCATGCCCCCATCCAATCTATCGGCAAGGCCTGTCAGCTCTACGTCCCAAATACAGTCCAGATGTGCATGCTGTGCTTCCTGTCACCCCCACAGCCCTGACCCACCATCTCCAGGCTCCGGCTGACCCTGACCAGCCTCCCCACTACCACCCTTGCACTCCACACAGAAGCCAGAGTGAACTTTTCAAAAACATTTCTCAGATTATCGTCGTAACACCTCCCCTCTCCATGTCAAAACACTCCACTCTTCTGGAGAAAATCCAAACAGGCCTTGATGAACTTTGGCCTTTGTCTCCATCTCTGCCTCTGTTTCTTCCAATTCATTCATGTCACTCACTCTACTCCAGCCGCATGGGCTACCTCTGCGGGTTACCTTGCTGCCTCTTCTTTCCATCTGGAACTCTCTTCTCCCAGAGGATCATATGGCCAACTTTCTTTAGCAAGCCTGAACACAAGGGTCCTGTCCACAGAGAGGCCCCCCTTGATCACACTATCCGAAGATAGTTCTCATACCAGCCTCATATTGTAAAGTTCTCCAGACCTGTTGCTATCTGAATTATCTTGCTTATCTTGTTACATTGTTTTTCTTTGCTCCTGTATATATATCACCACTTGAATGTAGGCTCCTGAGAGCAACTGCCTTATCTGGTGTGTGTGTGTGTGTGTGTGTGTGTGTGTGTGTAAATTGAAGAAAATGGTATCAGGAGATATGGCCAATGCCATCTCCATCTCTGTGGCAATTCACTTATTTTTATAACATTTATGATACCAAAGAGACTGCTAAAACTAGCTGTGCAGGTTGGAAAATGCCATATAAATGGACCCCTGCTTAGACCAGTCTTGGATCAACCATAACTCCAGCAAACTGGGGCACCAGGTGGTGCAGTGGAGATGGATTGTGACTATATGTTTCCACTCTCGGCACAGTACTTCAAGGTGCAGAACTCAAAGAGTATGCCTTTCTGATAATGAATGAGTTGGCAGCGCCATGTGAAAGGAGGAAGAAATAAGGTGGAATCAATAAAATCACTGATTTTTGCAAGAAAAGGAAAAAAATTCCTTTCTGGCTTCATCTTTCATTTGGGTATAGTCCACCCAAGAAGAGAGCGAATGCCCATGTGGACAGGCTGATCTGTAAATCCCGGGTGGATAGACTGAGCCATAGGGGAGGTCTACATTCCCAAGTTGAGAGCAGAAAGGTCAATGAACATGTCTCAGCACTATGCTATGGGCTGTCCAGCTACCAAAGGATCACAAAAAGGCCCACAGCTACCTGAGAAATACAGAGACTTTGCTGACAGCGTCTTCCCTGCCTTCTCCATGAGTCCTCTGGCTTTGCCTGCCCTCAAGGTTGGCATTCCCATGGGATTCTGTTTTCCTTTTGCCCATCTACATTCATCCACATCTGAGTTTTCAAGGATGCTTAACATATTGATTCCTCTGTCTCCAATTAAGACTTCTTTCCTGAGCTTCAAATGTGTATCTACACCTGCCAGGTAGATTTTTTTGTATTTCAGCATATTTCAGGGGTACAAATGTTTAGGTTATAAATATTGCCTTTGCCCCACTGGAGTCAGACTGTCAAGCATGTCCATCCCCCAGACGGTGCACACTGCACACATTAGGTGCATATATACCCATCCCTTCTTCCCCCCTCCCACCTGCCCAACAGCCAATGAATGTTATTACTATATATGCACTTAAGTGTTGATTAGTTAATACCAATTTGGTGGTGAGTACATGTGGTGCTTGTTTTTCCATTCTTGGGATACTCCACTTAGTAGAATGGGCTCCAGCTCTATCCAGGATAATACAAGAGGTGCTAGATCACCATTGTTTTTTGTGGCTTAGTAAAACTCCATGGAATACATATAACACATTTTATTGATCCATTCGTGTATTGATGGGCTTTGAGGATATGCTATATACTTTGTCTACACAATGACTCCTGATTTTTTCTTCAGTTTTTATTTTCTTTTCAAAAGATAAATTAACTTTTTATCATGTTATCTGAAAGACTTACTTTCATAAAAAGGGTGGTTAAATTGTTTATTAACATTTTTCTTTCATACACACATATAAATATATATATACACACACACACACACACCCCATACACACTTGCAGTTTCTCCATTTGTCCTCCTGTATATTGGAACATTTTGTCAGTAAGATCATTTTTAATTCAAATAATTTATTCTGTTCTCAGTGCTATAGTTGTTGTCCTTCAATAATACATCTAAACATTACAGATTTTTTTTAACCTATATGAAAAAGCCATCTTAAAACGGAGAAAGAAAAGGAAAGAAAAAATTACACACAGCATTGTCTCAAGTACATTGTAATTCACAGCGATTGTTATTAAAAGTTTTCATCTCATTAATGGACAGAGAGTTATACACAATTCATACTGAAGTTTAAAATAAAATCATCAGATAGCTTCTCTTTTTTAAAAAATAATTTCTCCCCATCATGAAAGTACCATTTATAGTGAAATATGGTGTTCATATTTCAGAGAAATAAGCCAAAAGAGGCCACTAGCAAGAGATGATTTACAAATGATGTTTCCATTACGAATTTCCATTCCTTTCAAGTTTCAGGTTTACAATTTAAGCGCTTATAACCCAGGGGAGAAAAGAATGTTTGGGTTGCTCAGCCCTAGTGTACAGCATGAAGCAAGACTGTTTTGTGGATGCCCCGGGGACATCTACAAAAGCCTTGTAACTGGAGCTCAGGAATACTTCCCACCACTCCCTGTTGGATTGAAACACAAACTGTATAAGTGAAGTAAGGTAGACAGAGCAGAATAAAGGGGATTATTTTCCATCTCTCTCCTATTGTGTTCTCTTTCCTTTTGCTAAGTCATATATCAGCAGCTAGCTGATGTTTTATTTTAACTGGTTCTTCACTATAGGTAACCTGCCCATCTCAGGCGTCACCAGCCGTAAGCACAAATATAGTTTTAATACCCAAATCTCATTGGCTTATGTTTAACTGCATACCCTATCCCACTCCACCTTCTGGGGTAATTGGTCTCTTTTGCTTTCCAATCTTGTACTCTGTAATTTCATGGAGCCTCTACTGCCCCACCCTGATGCTTCTAGGGAGAGACCATTCTGATTCTAGAATGTGGCTCCAGTCTCTGTGGCTGTTGCCTGAATCCTACAGGAATTGAAAGTCAGCTGTTCTCCAAGTCAATGAAACAGGAAGCCTACCGAAATCCTGGATGCCAGAGATTCTTATCACCATTCTTGCAAAGTCAGAAGAGGAGGGTGGGGCTGGTCCCGTTGAGGGCGAAAAGCAGGATTTCCTGCAGAAACTCAGCTTGAGCCTCAAAATATCACAGCAATTAGTATTCCAGCTCTTTCCTCCTCCCTAGGTGGTGGGTCTGAGCATGGATACATAGCCCACAGGCTAGAAACTCCCTAGAGGTGCAGCTCTTAAGGTGGGAAATCTGCTTGTGTCACAGCAACGGTATCACTTCACCCACCTGAGGTCTTAAGTGCTGTGCCAGATGTGCTTAGGGCAGTACCTTTGAAATAAAAGGGAAAAATGAGTTCATTTTCAGCTTGGAAAGGAACTAAGTTTCCCAGAGCAAGAGTGCATGAACAGCCCTCAAGTATTCAGAGAGATAGATTCTTTCAGTGTACATAAATGTACATGCACACATGCACACACACTACCAGTGTAGCTGGATGCAGCAGATTGGAGATGGTGGCAAATTCTTTGACAAGCTTCCCGTGGAGAGATGGGGCCTATTTGCCCTCCCCATGAATCTGGGCTGCCTTGTGAGAGTTTGGCCGAGAGAGTACTGTGCAAGGGAATCTATGTCAGATCTGGGCCTGGCCTTTAAGAGGACTGGCAGTCTCTGCCTTGGCTTCTTTTAGCACTGTGCCACCGTACAAGAAGCCTGACTACTATCCTGCTTGAGAAGCTATGTTGAGAGGCCCTGGTGAGCATGGAGAGGAAGCGTGCCCAGGCATGTGTGTGAAGCCCTCTGGACCCTCCAGCCCAGCTCAGTCATGCTGAGTGCCGTGGACTGACCCCAGTCAGCTCTATACGATGCAGAGAACTCGACCAATTCTTGACTCATAGAAAACAATTCTTGTTTTAATTCGTCAAGTTTTAGAATACTCTGCTATGCAGCAATAAATTCCTGGAGCCCTGGCGAGGACAAGTTCTATAGGTTCCCCTAAGCTGTGTTCAGAACTCCCGTCCCCTTTCAAGATCTTGTTTCTGTTCCTCATCTAACCCCTGTCCCCAGACTCCTATTCACTGGGTGCAGATCTCTTGAGACCTTGGAAATAAAGTCTTTGTGAGACCAAATAGGCTCACTAGACGAGCTTCACATTTCCCCCCCGACTAGACACAATTACTACATACAAAGAGATATACTCAAAATAATGGAGCCCCGTTCTCTGCCCAGCCAGGACACCCTGTTACATGAACTTTATTAGTTGCCATGACTGCTACATTAAGGTTTAAAAAAAGATGAGATGAGGCTTAAGCAGGATAAAAAAAAGTGCATCTTTTCAAAGTTTTCCTTAGAATTTGAGAGGAAGGAAATATTCAAGGATAGGAAGTGCACAAATAAATTACGGTATTTTAATCCCTCCTTATTTTTTTCTTTGTAATCATTACGTTTTCTCTTTCCCAAAGCTCAAATCCTAAACCCTGTCCTGCATTTCAGGATGAATCCTAAAGTTCTCAATTATTAGTCTCTGTTAGAGCTATTTTCTCTTCATTTTCTCTTTTTCTTTCCCTGCTAAAATTAGGGTTCCTGCCAGGGATCTGTAGTTAACTTAGTACACTGCTGCAGCTCTGAGTCAGATGCCAAGAACACCTTTTCCCTCTGATTCCTAGGGTGTCCTCATTGATGTTCTATGCTGAGGGCATCAATATGACGTTCAGTGATGCGTAACTGTTTCTATTCTAAGGGATACATTTGACTGTTTATGGAGCACAAGAAACAGCCTAATGTTCACCTGCTGACAAAATGAATATGAGTGAGATGCTTCTGGATTTCTGGCATTGATGCTGTGAGCAGTCATCAGCTGAGTTCAGGTGTGGCTTACAGCAGGCAGGAGCGTGCTGGGTCTCAGATCCCCAAAAGGCCTTTTCATTAGATCTGGGCAGGACAAGAAATTTTCTTAGCTGGATAAAAGCCAGAAGAGTTCAGGAATTTGATGTGTCAAAGTTACCATGTCCCATTTATCAGGGGATCTTTAATTATTTTCTGATCCTCTCACATCATGTTATAGGATATTTGCCAAAAGCCCGAAAAAGAAATCAAACTAGACTTAGAAAGAATTGAATGGGTTAGTTAGGACTTGTTTCTAGTTAGAGAAAACTAGGGTATCTATATGATTTATTATCTAAACTGGGACACTTTGAGAATGAAAGGAGGCACTACTCATAATTACACCAGGGAAACAAAGTATAAACTTGCACAGTCCTAGGCAAATAGGGATGCACTTCCGCCCTTGCAATATTGCAACTCAAATTGGCTTAAGCAATAAAAGAGACTCACTGGCCTATGTAACAAAAAGTCCAGAGGTTGAGTGGGCTTTGAAACAGCTCACCCAGTTTCTTTTAATGTCTCCACTCTATCTTTTGGATGGTAACTTTCTCCTAAGACTGGTTCCTCCTGGGGTCATCGGTGGATGCCAGCAGCAACTAGACCTCTGTGCTTCCTTTTTCACATTCAGTAACAGAAAGAACACTTCTGTCCCAGTATTGCAAGCAAGAATTGCAAGTTCAGACACTTAGGTCACATGCCCACTGCTCTATAAGTGACATGGCCAAGGAAATGGAATGTCTTATTTGGCTTCAACCAATAAGGGCCCACCATTGGAGATGGGAGTGGGGTCAGTTTCTCACAAGTGCTCAGGGCAGTTTGGAGATGAGTGACTTTTTTTCCTTTAAAATCTAGGTAATGCTAATAAAAGGAGGGGTGATGAATACTGGGCGAGTAACCAGCAAACAACTGCTTTATTGGAAACAAACTTGAAATTTAATAAAGTGACTTCCTTTATACTGTGGTAGTTAAGAGAAGAACTCTGGTGACAGGCTTCCTAGGGGCAAACTCAGGTTTTACCCTTAATAGCCACATGACCTTGGACAATAGTTTAACCTAAGTGGCATTTCCTGAATCCAGAAAATGGAAATAATGATAATAACCGCTTTATATCATTGTTATGAGATTAACTGAGGCAATATTTGCAAAGTGTTTATGACAGTGGCTGGCGCACAGTGCTTAATAAATCTTAGCCTCTATTGTAATGGTCAATTACATGACTGTTTAGGAGCATGTTCATGGGAATTTGTAAAGAAATGCTAAGGTGTCAGCAGTAAGGAATTCATTTACTTGGTTGAGGGAGAAATAATGAAGGCAGGAATAAGAGATGAAGGAAGGGGTGGGGTGCGGGCTGCATCAGGGAGAGAAGAATGATCCCAAACAAGTAGATGAGTAAAGTCGGGGTTCGGAAAATTTAAAATGGTTCCTGTCCAAGGTGAGTCTATCATTCTTAAACGTCACAACAGACTCTCTCAGGAGCCTTTTCCAATGTTTCACGGTCAAGAAATTCTTCCTTATATTAAAGATAAATCCCTGCTTGTCTCATAAGACCATTTTATGTCTTCACACAGGATAAAACATGAGTAAAAGGTTTTAGAGACATGGAAAACTGAGATGGAGCTTTAGAGATGTTGCAGAGGAAAAGTGACAAGGCTTAGTGACATCTATTTCTTAGTGACAGGGAGAAAAGGGTAGAGTCAGATGCAGGCCTGTGATAGTGGGCATGAAAGACGAGGGAGACAAAGATATCTCTGACAAAGAGGGAGAGGGGAGAGGTTGGTCTGTTAGATAAGGAGTTGGATTTATAAATATAAGGTGGTGGTATTACCAGAGCTTCGATAGTAAAATCAAAATGGTGCCAGAATAGTAAAGAAGACATTTTCTCTTTTTCTCTGTCTCCTCTTAGATAAGTAGGAAACTAAAAAGAGAAGAGAGAGAAAGATGTGGAGAATGATAACATTTAG
>NW_012148618.1:18417121-18418472 GCF_000956105.1 Propithecus coquereli | reverse complement strand
GTTGTTGCTGTGATTGCCTTTGGGGTCTTCTTGATAAATTCTTTGCCTAGGTCAATGTCTATAAGAGTTTTTTCAACATTTCTTCTAGAATTCTTATAGTTTTATGCCTTAGGTTTAAGTCTGTTATCCACCATGAGTTGATTTTTGTGAGAGGTGAAAGGTGTGGATCCTGTTTCAGTCTTCTGCATGTGGCTATCCAATTTTCCCTAAAAAGAAAGACCATATGATTCTCTCAATAGACATAGAAAAAGCATTCTACAAAATTCAACACCTTTTTATGATAAGAACACTTAACAAAATAGGCATAGATGTTACAGGCCACATATGACAAACCCACAGCCAACATCATACTGAATGGGGGAAAATTGAAAGCATTCCCACTTAGAACTGGAACCAGACAAAGTTGCCCTCTATCACCGCTTCTATTCAACATAGCGCTGGAAGTCCTAGCCAGAGCAATCAGACAAGAAAAGGAAATCAAGGGCATCCAAATGGGGGCAGAGGAGGTTAAACTATTTCTCTTTGCTGATGATATGATCTTATATCTAGAAAACCCCAAAGATTCTGCCACGAGACTGCTGGAATTGATAAACAAATTCAGCAAAGTCTTAGATTACAAAATCAATGTACACAAATCGGTAGCATTCCTATGTGCCAATAACAGTCAAACCGAGAACAAAATCAAAGACCCAATACCCTTCACAATAGCAACAAAGAAAATAAAATACCTAGGAATATATTTAACTACGGAGGTAAAAGACCTTTACAGGGAAAACTACAAAACACTAAGGAAGGAAATAGCAGAGGATGTAAACAGGTGGAAAACCATACTATGATCATGGGTCGGTAGAATGAACATCATTAAAATGTCTATACTACCCAAAGTGATCTACAGATTCAATGCAATCCCTATTAAAATGCCAACATTGTTTGCAGATCTAGAAAAATAATTCTATGCTTAGTATGGAAGACCCCGTATAGCAAAATCAATCTTAAGCAAAAAGTACAAATTGGGAGGTATCAATTTACTAGATTTCAAGCTATACTATAAGGCGATAGTAACTAAAACAACATTTTACTGGCACAGGAACAGATACATAGACTAATGGAACAGAACTGAGAACGCAGATATAAAACCATTCTCACATAGCCATCTGATCTTTGACAAAGCAGACAAAAACATACACTGGAGAAAAGAATCCTTATTCAATAAATAGTCCTCCTTTTTGATGTAAGTGTGGGAACAGGGGGCTAATAGTGGTGATAGTTGGCTTTTCTTTGCCTTCCAGGGGCTTTTATAACAAGAGTGATACTTCCCTCACCCCATGCCCTATCAATCAAGCAAGGTTTC
>NW_012148618.1:18410293-18413111 GCF_000956105.1 Propithecus coquereli | reverse complement strand
TATACACTATAGATACAAGCAGTACATTTATTAGAGAATGTAGAATTTTTTTCTGAAATGGAATAGATTATAAAGCACTTATGGAACATGAACTACACACAATATTTTTATTTGAATTTTTTCAAAATAGTGGTTCGTTTGGTTTCAAAATTTTACATGGTTATCTATTAAATTGTGACTATTTTTACTTTGCTGTTCTTTTAAGGCACAGGATGTCAACAATCTTTGCAGTGTTTGTATTACTTTATGAGTTACTAGAGGACCCCAGTCTTAAATGCAATCCAGAGAGTGATTCATGTGGCTTTGCATATGCTCAGGCCTGTTTCTCCTTATCAGAGGTCAGCAAGCAGCTCTCAACAGCGGCTTCAGCCCTGGAGAATTTCACTGTCTCCCATTCTCTCTCTCTCCCATTCTCACTCCCTCTCTGTCTCTAACTCTAACTCCCTCTTCCCCACCCCTGTCCCTCTCCCTAACGCTCACTCTCTCTCTTTCCCCTCCTCTCTAACTCAGTCTCTCTCCCTCTCTGTCTCAGTCTCTAATTCTATCTCTCCCTCCGCCCCGTCTCTAACTCTCTCTCTTCTTCTCTGTCCCTCTCTCTACCTCTCTCTCTCTAACTCTCTCTCTCTCTGTCCCTCTCTTTAACATACTCTCTCCCCCTCCAACTCTGTCTCTAACTCTAACTCTCTCTCTCATCTCTCCATCTCTATCTGTCTCTTGCTTCTTCTTGGCTCTTTAATTTTCCTCTTAAAGCATCAGAATCAATTTGGGAACTGTATGTCATACAAAGAGCTGATGTGGACAGAGTTGAATGATCTCCTCTCTGGGTTTGAAGACCATGATGTGAATGGAAAGGAAACGATCCCGGGCTATTATGAGAGAGGCAAAGCATACAGGGAGGCGCACAGGACTGAAGATGGAGAATCCATCCTTCAGTCAACACGTGTTTCTTGTGCGTCAAGTATGTTCCGGAGGAGAAAGCCATGAATGAAACACAGCCCTGCCCCTGCGCAGCACACATTCTGGTTAAAGAGGAGTAGATAATACACCAACAAATAAGAGAATATCTGATGATGGTAAGTGTTAGGAGGGGATTGGGAGGAAGGGATTATTTTAAGTAGGGAAGGCCTTCTGTGAGAAGGTACCATTTGAATTGAGACTTTGTAAGCTGTGCAACTTTAGATAAATTATTTAACCTCACTGAATCTCTCAAGGATAAAATTAGGTTAAAAGTACCCAGATCTTAGTTTGTTGTAAGGACAAATGAGAGGAAAAATATATATAAAAAATGGTTCCATAGGTGGTAGCTGTTACTGTTGCCATTGACACACACTGTGTCACTTAGGGTAATCTGAGTAGAGTTTAATGGAGAATTTATAAAACCATATGCAAAAAGAAGGAAAGTGCAGTATTTGGGGTCTAGTAAGAGCAGAGAGCAATGGCTAACCCAAAACAGAGAGGAGAAGGAGGCTTCTGGCACTTGGAGGTGGAGAAAGCTGTGTGGAGAGGGCAGCTAGACTGAGCTAAAACCTTTAGTCTCACAGCCTCGAGACATTGGTGGGTCTGTTCTGTGTGAGATTAGGGTTAGGCACTATTGGGGATTACAAATATGCACTAGATATGGAGCCTGCTACCAATACGCCTACAGTCAAGAACGGGAAATACACCTACACACACACTTTGACTGCAATGTAGAAAATGGTAAGGGTCATAAGAGAAGTTCCCATAAAGACTACAAGTTCTCTGTGCCAGATTACTTCCAGCCAGCAGATCAGGAGGTGCTGTAGAAGAGGTGGTTGTGTTTGTCCTGGATCTCAGGGGAGAGAAGATTCAGACATGTAGCAGTGATGGGCAGAAATACAAGTGGAAGGAATGAAATGGGATAAGCAAATGGCCGCTGATAGAAAAGCCGTGGTTGCATGTGCAGCAAATAGGCAGCTTAGTTCAACTGGAGCCTCTAGTACATGAATGGAATTTAGATTTTGCTGTCCCTGTCAATCTGTCCAATCTTCACCTTCTTGCTGTTGTCCTTTCCTCTTTCAACCTATACCTTCTCTCTCCCTGTTTTGTTGACGTTCTCTTTTTCTTTTTCCTGCTGTCATCTTTCATGAGTGGAGCATTTCAAGTACAAGGGCAAATGTGAGTGGAGTGGGGTTCTGTGGAATGTCAGAAACGCATGCTGAGCCTTGATTTCCCAAGCTCTAATTCAGTCTTATCCCAGGAATCACCTGACTTGATGGGAAACAGTTGGAAAAAGAAACAAAAGACCCCAGAGCAAAGGTTATTTATAACACTTTATCCCTTTAATGCAATTCTCTTGCTTCTCTCTCCATGTTCTAAGAACCAAGGGCAGAAAACATGAGAAAGCAGAATGGAGACATTTTAGAGAATGTTAGCTTGGCCTTGGTCCTCCAGAGACCAGAGGCCATGTCTAACACTGCGTTTCAGTGAACAACTGATTCATTTCACAGCCCCACCAATGTGCACAGCCTGGCTTGTATTTTGAAATCACACAAAATCACATCGTGGGTGATTTCTCACTGGCTACAGAGAAGCAGTACTTTCCATCATGCCATACAATTACCCAGACTAGAGGCCCTTCCTCTACATGGATTGGCCGTACTTCAGGAAAGATACATAAACTGTCCTAGCCCTTTCTGTGTTTTTGTTTTTTGTGTTTTTGTTCACCATTGAAACCCAGTTAAAATGGAAAACTTAAGCTCAACGCATTCCCACTGGTTTCTCTAGGAGCTCTCATATGGCTCAGCAGTAGACATTGAATAAATGCATGCTGAAGGAATGAATGTTTGCAAAAGGGTAT
>NW_012148618.1:18406876-18409923 GCF_000956105.1 Propithecus coquereli | reverse complement strand
TTGATGCAAAGTTATAGATACAAAAAAGTTGTGTTTTATATTTTAAAATATATCTGATCCAAATTCATTAATATGTTTAACAATTTAATTCATGCTTAATCACTCGACCTACTACTGTCCACTAGTCTCAATTATTTAACAGCTTAAACTGACACTTAATAAGTATGTAAATGGAAAGCACCCTAATGTAATACAGGTATCTTCCTAAGTGCCAATTATATGCCTCAACATTCCCTTCAATTTGAATGTGTTAGTAAGAATCTAATTACACTGGTTTATAGCTGATGGAATTACAGAAGGAGAAGATTTCTCTCCTACATACTTATTAGACCTCCATAAGTGTTCCTTTGCAATCTGTTGCTATTCAATTACCAAGTAATAACTGTCTTAATGAATCTAATTGAAATGCTTATTTCAGACTCCTATCACACCAAAAAAGAGGCTTTACTTGGAGCGCTTCCACTGAATGGGGCCTGACGTGTTTATCCAGAAAGAAGTGACTTCACTGGGAAGAGGTTCACATTCGTGAAAGTCTGGGCAACATTTCCAGGGCATCCAGGTCTCTCTCATTCACGTATCATAAAACTGATGCCTTTCCACAAAAACCTTGCTATTTAAGCCTATGACTATATGAACACTCATACAATCATTCTGCTTGCATTTTTCCCTCATCATAAGAAGGTTTTGTTTAGCTTTCCTCAATGAAGACAAAATAATAACAATTAAAATATTAATATTAGTAGCTAATCTCTATAGGGTGCTTACTAGTGCCAATGCTGCCTAAACGCTAGTTTAATCTTCACAACCCCCATTAGAGGGGTATATATTGTTATTGTCCCTACTTAACAGATTTGGAAACTAAATATAGCTTAGTTTTTGGAAGAGGGCAAATCCACACAGCTTATAGGCTAATAAATGGCAGAGATGATGATGCAAGAGCAGGCCAACTGTCTCTGGAGCCTGCCACCTGTCTTTGTAAACTATCACAAAAGCAAAGACTTGAAAGGAATATTAGCATTTAGTTGATGCATCCTTTCATTACTTGGGAAATTGAAGCTTCGAACTCATGCAGCAAAGATGGGACTAGATCCAAGTGTCCTAAGTCCCAGTCCTGTGCACTTTAACCTAAATCATGCAGCATTGTTTAAAAACAACAAAATGACTACAAAACAAAAGCAGCAACAAAACTCTTTGAGTTAGATGTTCTATGTAATACTCTTCCTATCTCCATCCTTTTGTAACATTTGTTTGAATCAACAACTGGGACATAAAACTCATTCATCTCAAGGTCATAAATAGAATTTGTTGAAAGAATATGTAAGAGGACAGTTTGAAACATACCACTGTATTTATTTTCTTAAATAAGAAATATAAAGTTTTATTGGCCCAAATACAAAAATGAGATCGATTCAGAAAATGGCAAACACTTAGACAAGGCACAATTTTTATGCAGATTCTGTGAAGCTGCTGCTCCCTTTTTTTTTTAGAGATGGGGTCTCTTTCTGTTGCCTAGGCTGGAGTGTAGTGGCAAAATCATAGCTCATTGCAACCTCACCTCAAACTCCTGTGCTCAAGCGATCCTCCTCCCTCAGCCTCTCAAGTAGCTGTGACTATGGTACGCCACCACACCCAGCTAATTTTTTAATTTTTTTGTAAAGGTGGGGTCTCAGTATGTTGCTCAGGCTGGTTTTGAACTCTTAGCCTTAAGAGATCTTCCTGCCTCGGCCTCCCAGAGAAGCTGCTTCTTTAAAAACCACCCCTGGAGATTTGGGCATAGCCACAGGACTTCTGACACAGACAGACTAAGCCCAGAGACTCCCTGAAAAGTCAAGTTAGCCTCAGTAGACTGTATCCTCATAGTCAAGGTGATGGATGGATACCATGACGCATCTTTGGGACATATGCGGCATGGATTTTTTTCCCTTCCAAAAATGATGTGTATGTGGTCAGAATTTGTGGTGAACAATATAACTATGGGATTTATGAGGATTTTAGATACAAAGAAATGATCTGAAAAGAATAAAAACAACACTACATAAATTAACTAGGTTTGCTAAAGAGTCGCCTTAGGACTTACACAGGTGTGGTGCTTATTTTTAACCCTTGGTCCTTCTCAGCCACGATTGGTTTCATTGCTCTAGTTATGAGGGGTCACTCAGGCTGTTCCTGCCCTATGTTGTCACCTGTGCTGCACTCCTCATTTGAAACTGTGATGTTTTCCTCCAGGTGCTGATCTGTGCCAATTCCAGGGGCTTAAGACCCCCTTTGTACTCAGTCAGAAACAGTTTCTAAGGAGCAATGGGTCTTTGTACCTACCCAGTTAATACACTATCAAAATTATGAGATTTACAACAGGCTATAGCTGCCATAACTTCTTTTCTTGGAAAGAAGTGAGTTATTTATCCTCCTGAGGAAGCCCTGAGTTCAGCCAGCCAACCAACCTGATAGTCTTGAGTTCCATTAATGCGCAAAGCGCTGTACTAGTTTCCCTCCCTCAAGGGCTTGCAGCCTGGAGAACTACAGCCTATAGTTTCTGGAAAGTTCCCAGGAATGGCCTTACAATGATGTCCGTGGGAAATTTGAAATGGGGTATAGAGAACACAGAATGTAGAAATGAGAGTTTAACTTAATCCTGTCCTTTCTAAACAGAAAAAGCTCAGGACAGGGTTCATATAAACATTCAGAAGGCAGGGACCAGTTCCATGCAGAGAGAGTCAGAGAGAGTAGTTTATGGAACAAAAGGTTGACAAGAATTCTTTAATTCCAAAATTAATTTTTTTTTGAAAAGGGCTACTTATGTGTAAAGAAGGATCATATGAATTTAAAACCTTTTATATTGAAATTTTAAAATATTTCAAATGTGAAATTATATAGGTATACACTATAGATACAAGCAGTACATTTATTAGAGAATGTAGAATTTTTTCTGAAATGGAATAGATTATAAAGCACTTATGGAACATGAACTACATACAATATTTTTATTTGAATTTTTTCAAAATAGTGGTTCGTTTGGTTTCAAAATTTTACATGGTTATCTATTAAAT
>NW_012148618.1:18391745-18394621 GCF_000956105.1 Propithecus coquereli | reverse complement strand
CCTGGGCCCACCCCAGAGATGCTGATTTAATTGATTTAATCGTTCTGGGATGTGGTCCAGGTATTGGTATTTTTAAAAAGCTCCCCAGGTGATTCTAATATCTGTCCAGGAGTGAAAAACACTAATATGAAACAAATTATATAGGGCAAATAGATAGATGAAAGAGAGAGAGAGAGAGACCAGGGAGACTTCCAGCCCATTTACTCTCATAATCCATTTACTGTGAGATAACCACCTTGAACATGAACATGTCTATCAGTTAGCATTGCTTTCAGCTGGAAGAAGCAACATCTGATCAGCAATGGAACAAGAACATTCAGCTCATCCATTAGGAAATCCAAATATGGGGGTCTTCAAAGTTGGTTAGTTCAGCAGCTCTCAGGACCTGAGGGCTTTCCATTTCTTTGCTCTGCCATCTTCAGCATGTGGGCCTTTCTCCCAGTCTACCTTCATGGTACCAAGATGGTGGCTACTGGCCCATGTGCCATCTATCACTTGCTACTACCCAAAAACAAAGAGTTTCTCCTCATATATTTCCTTTTTATTTGGGAAGAAAACCTTCCCCAAAGCCCTCCCAGACTTTTGCTCAGGTTCTTCTGGCCAGAACTGGATCACATTTCCATGTCCTCATTGTACAAGATTCTGGAAAAGGAGGTATGTTTCATTTTCAGCCTCTGTAGGGGGAGGTAAGCTCTCCCAGCAAGTTAGAAGTAGGGATAGGTGAGTGGAGGGTTAGTGGGTAGACTACCAACCATGCTGATCTTCTACGTATCTCTTTATCCTCATATAAAACACATACACATTTATGTATCTATATGGATTTAGAAAAAAGATATACACACATGAATGGGATTATATCATACATGCTTTTTACTGTGATCATTCTCCCTCTCACATCCTGCTATTACTGCTATTACAGTTTTGGCTTATTGCACTTTACTTAGTGACATATATTAAAACCTGGTGTTTATTCTTCAATAATTTTCTCAGTGCTTATATAAATCATAAAATGTGCATATACTTATGTGATGGGTGTGTCATTATTTACAAAATAATATCATGCAATATATTATGGCAATTCTTTTAAGTCAAGTACACACAAACACTCAGGTACCTAGCTTACTAGCCTTTAGCTGTTATCCCTTGCTACTCAACTCTTCTGAGTTTTCCCTTCCGTTCAGCTCCCTTTTCTAACTCTTTCAACTTTTATCAGAGTCCCATTAAGAGTGAATACAGAGCTCCCTAGTCTACCTCATACTTTGCTGTTTGGGATGTCAGGGTAACATAGTTATGAAGCCGAATGTTCTCTAAGTGCTAGTATATCCTTCAACTAGTTGCTTGCACTTAGAGAAGTTTTTTGGATCTCCAGACACTCCTATTTAGTTTTTAAGATCCTTCGTTCTCTTTCTAGTTTCTAAATGAAAGCTTGTAATTAATTTCATCCCATTCTGTAAGAGGGGTGTTGAAGTGTCTGGCTATTATGGTGTTGCTGTTTATCATTTTGTTTAGAACAGGTAGGACTTGTTGTATGAATCTGGGTGCAGCTGAGTTTGGTGCATAAATATTTAGAATTGGTATGTCTTCTTGTTGAATTGTACCCTTCATCATTATGTAGTGTCCCTTCTTTGTTTTTCATTACTTTTATTGATTTGAAGACTAAGTTATCTGAAATCAGAATGGCCACGCCAGCTTTCTTTTGCCTTTGTTTGCTTGAAATATTTTTTCCATCCCTTCACCTTGAGCCTGAATACATCCTTGTGGGTTAGATGTATTTTCTGAAGACAGCAGATACTGGCTTGTGTATATTTATCCATTTGGCCAGCCTATGTCTCTTTAGTGTACAGTTCAACTCATGCACATTTATTGAGAGAGTTGATAAGTGGGGCAGATTTCTATTTATCCTGTTGAGTTGAGCTTTGTTGCTTTGTTTTCTCTCTTGAGCCATTCTTGTATCTGGCCTTAGACCTTTAGCTTTTGGATGATTTTACATTGGTGAGTGTTTATGGCACTGATCCGTGTGTAACAGTTTTGAATACTTCATGGAGGGCAGGTCTTGTCTTGATGAATTCCCTCAGTCTTTGCTTGACTGAGAAGATCTTTATTTCTCCTTTGTATGTGAAACTTAGTTTTGGAGGGTATAAGATTCTAGGTTGGGCATTGTTCTGTTTGAGAAGAGTGAGAATGGGGGCCCAGTCTCTTCTTGTTTGTAACATCTCAGTTGAGAACTCTGCTGTTATTCTGATGGGTTTCCCTTTATAGATTACCTGCTGTATTCACCTTACAGCTTGTAGGAGGGGCTTTTTGGTGGTTATTTTGGTCAGTCTGATGACTGTGTGCTGTGGTGTCTTCCTGTTTGCAATGACTCTCCCCGGAGTCCTTTGAGCTTCTTGTACCTAGATATCTAGATTTTTAGCAAGGCCTGGGAAATTTTCCTCTATTGTTTTCTCAGATAGCTTATCCAACCCTTGTACATTTTAGTCTTCATCCTCAGGGATGCCTATGATTCTCATGTTAGGCCTCTTCACATAATCCCACATTTCTTGTAGGCTTTGCTCTTTTCTATTATTTCTCTGCTCTATCTCTGTGACTGACTTATTTAATAAATAGTGCTGGGAAAATTGGATAGCCACACATGTAGAAGACTGAAACAGGATCTGCACCTCTCACAAAAATCAACTCACGGTGGATAACAGACTTAAACCTAAGACATGAAACTATAAGAATTCTAGAAGAAAATGTTGACAAAACTCTTATAGACATTGGCCTAGGCAAAGAATTTATCAAGAAGACCCCAAAGGCAATCACAACAACAACAAAAATAAATAAATGGGATCTGATCAAATTAAAAAGCTTCTGCATAGCCAAGGAAACTATCA
>NW_012148618.1:18384278-18390870 GCF_000956105.1 Propithecus coquereli | reverse complement strand
ACCCCCGTAATATGCTGAAATAAAAAATTAAAATAAATAAGTAAGTGAATAAATAAATAAATAAAACGTCAACCCTCCTAACTTTCCGGAAGTTAAATTCTCTGCTGGGGGAAACGTAAGACCTTGAGATGATGTTCTGTATCTCCAAACATGCCACATTCCCCAGGACCTTTACCATCCAAATGGTGGAAGTTTCCAAATTATAGGCTAGAGAGGAATTCATTTTTCCCAGGCTCCCTTTCTTTTTTCTCAATGTTTATTCGAACGCCAAGGGGAGTTTTTTCACAAAGCTCTAAAATTCAACCATTCTGCCAAGAATTTTTATCTTGTTGTGTTGTTTGATTTTGGAGTCTGTGACTTTGTTATGTTTTTATAAGAGATGAACAAAATGAAATAGTTGTTAGACATATTATGCAGGGATTACTGGATAGATGTTTGTCAAATATAGTTAACCTGAATCCTTTTTGTATTCTAAATAACTGCCGAAATATAATGGTGTCCAAATAAAGGTGAAAAGAAAAGAAGCAGAAGAGAAGACCACTAAAAAAGACACAAAACCATTGAAAAAGAATTGTAAAATATTGTGACTCCTGGCCACCATCAATTTAGGAGTGGGGCAATAACTTTTTTAGACCAGAGCCCATGAGTATAAGGCCCAGAGAAGCGGGAGTTTCAGAAAGTCGTAACCAATGTGTGCCTAGGGTATCCATTTTAGCTACTGGAGATTTAGAAATTAAAATTATTCAATTGGGGATACTTCACATGTACAATTGAGAAAAACTCTCTCCCTCCAGAGATATCTCTTTATTCCATGGCAGTAGGTGACCAATCTGAAACCAAGAGATGCATATCCAGTTATGTGATAATTTAATATTTTTCAACACTGGGTGTAACTTTCACTGTAGTGGCTTTATCTCTACCCCTAGACTCATTTTCAGGGAACAAGATCATCCTATTGAATTGTCTTGGAATTGACACTCTTGACACAAGTTAAAACAGTGGAAACACCAATGGAAACATAAGACACAGAGGCCCTAAAATGCCAACTCCATTTGGCTGGCTACGATGGTTAAGGTTATTCCCAAACGTCTTTCATCTCTTTAAGGTAGTCCATAGCTACAGTAGAAAGGAGGGGCGCAGTCACTTCTTCAAAGGCATGACTTGTTCAATTAGGAAAATTTACTTTTAATTGGAGGACACCACAGCACTCTAGCTGGGGCAACACAGTGAGACTCTGTCTCAAAAAAAAAAAAAAGAAGAGAATTTGCTTTTTAAAAAGTGGGGGTAGGGGAGGGACCACAGGGAATTTTGCAAAGGGGTGTGGTTTTCCTGACATCCTTAACAGGCACGCTGTCATAGAGGAGAGAGGATTTTGCTCTACTAATTATTTCATATTTTCACAAGTTGTCATTACCATAATGATCTCATTGTCCTCAAAGCTACCTGCTCTCTATTCATCTGCTTCCTTGCTTTCTGTTATTCTCAAATCCACGGAAGAGAAGACAAAAGAGAAAATGGGGCTTTCCAGCTCTCAGTGTCTCACCCTTTGAGACATGAAGACCAGGCTGACACCGCTTCTGCATTCTGAGCTCCTGCTCTGGAATCTCAATTGCTTACTCACACCCTACTCCGCTGCAGCCCAGGCTACTCTGCCTGGATCCTAGTTCTGTCCCCACGTGCCTCTTTTCTGCCTTTTGGTGTTTTCATGATTTCCATATTTTATCGGTTTAGTCCCAGTATCTCCAGCTAAAAAAGAAATACTTTGTTTATAAGCTTTAAAAACCAAAGGACTTCAAAGTTGATCACAATCACTGGCATCTCCTTTGCAGCTAAATCAAACCTTTCGGGGGTTTGTTTCAGCAGTGGACAGAGACTTCATCTCTTCTTGAGACCAAATCACTAAACAAAGTCTATTTTGTTTAGGGGCTATTTCTAGGTTGTTTTTTTTTCCTTTTTAAAACAAATTTAGAAAAAAAAACAGAGAATTTTCAAAAAATATGTTTGAATGTAGCATATTTCAAAATGATATGTCAGTTTTAACGATGAAACCAGTTTTTAATATTTCTGTATGTTTCTTTCCAGACCTCTTTATGTGTATATATATATATATATTTGAAATAATTGGAATTCTATTGTATTCTTCGGTTTTAGCGTTTTGCTATTTTTACTCATTTATGATAAATATTTCTGTAAATTAAGCAAACATCATGAGTTCAATCCTTTTTACCTCTCTCGAGTTGGGTTCCATAGGTAATTAGGAATAATAGCTTAATATGTCATGAAAATCTGATGGAATTGTTCAGGAGGCAGCCTTAACCTGGGCAGCCTGAAGAGGCTGGCAACAAGTCAGATGGAATCTTAAGTTTTCATCTCAGTTTTACAAGTCACTCCAGTTCCATATTGACCAGCAAAAAATCCAAATTGCCTGGCCCTGTCTCTCAATCTGAGATGTCACTGAACCCTGGAGCTTAATTCATCTTCTATGTGCTCACTAACACCCAAGATTTTCAAATTTGCAAAAGTACTCCAAAGGTTCCGTTTCTTTTTATCCTTACCAAAGCTGTCCCCCAAATCAAGGAATGCTCCTTTGAGAATGGTTAAAGAATGCTATAATCCTCTTATTTGGGAATTTGATTTGCAAATGCTAAGAAGGGATATAGGCTTCTACTATGCTTATTAGCATTAACAATTGCAAATGGCTGGCCAGGCCCTGCCACCTGACTTAGGATAAGACTGGGAAAATCATTAAATTTGTTTTTTCCACAGACATTTTCATGTGCTTACTGTAATGACTCACAGAAGCCTAGGCAGCTCAAAGGATCAGAAAATGCTCTTTATGAAAAGGTCTGACTCCTATAGATTCCCAGCCATAGGAAGCAGTGGAAAAAGTACAACAGTGTTTAACTCTCAATATACAACCCTAGCTCAATATGAAGAAATTCCAAAATAAGAAATAAACAAATTCTCCCCAGAGGCTCTCTGACAGTCCACAGATGTAGACCTGGCAGGATGCCCAGAAACTTAGATGGGTACAGTTTGGACACATCAGGTTAGTTCTTTGTAACATCTCTGAATTCATCCTCTTTGGTTGCTTTCAGCCTACACTGTGTCAACTCAGTCCATGGATTTTTTTTTTCCAAATAATTGATTTGGCATATTCATTATGATGGCCCAGCATGTGACTGATTTCACTGAATGTTTCATTTTTCACTGGCGGTTTGGCTCGTACCCTTGGATACTGTAATTATTCTACCTTTTTTGTTTCTCCTCATTATACATGAAGTGCCAGAAAGAGGCCATCCTTACTGATTGAACACTGATATTCCCTTTCAACCCTCTCACGAAGGGTGTTAGCTTGTGCACCAGGCATGAGTGTGAGAACATGTGAATTAGCCTTGATTTGTGAATTGTCTGTCATTTACATTTCCATACTTGTCACAGCCCTGCTGACCTTAATTTCTGTGCCTTGAAAATGGGAATGACAAATCTTGCCCCTTTCCAAAAAAAAAAAAAAAAAAAGTGTGCTGGGGATTAACTGAACAGGGTTCAAAAGTCCCAGGAAAACCTGAGAGAAGCCTGTTTTCACACAAGCCAAGAGCTGGTGCTCATTTAGGGCTAAAAGATGTCCTTATTATAATTTCTAAATAAGAAAACAAACTTCAAACTAGATCTGTGATTGATTGACAGATCAATTCTGAGTCCAACTCTCTGTGAGGCACAAGGGTAGATATTCAAATTGTACAAGGCATGTCTCAGCTTTTAATTAGAGTTAAATACACCATGGAATTGCTGTATTCAGAGCCACAGCCTGACCGTTTACAGTTGTGCCAGCAGCAGTGGTGGCCTTGTAGACTGGCGCTGTCCAATGTAGTAAGTACGTCAGGGGTGCTGGCCACATTTCAGTTGCTCAGTAGCCATATATGCAGGGCTACCATATTGGACAGCACAAATAAAGAACCTCCATCAGCACAGAATATCCCATTGGACAGGGCTGCTTAACACAGACAAATCTTCCCCTCTCACCACTACTCTAACTGGTCTAAAGTCAATCTTTACAGTAGTATTGGGTGGGCCCATCTCACACTGGCGAAGAACACTCACAAATGACAGCATATCTGTAACAAATACCACATTTTCATACTTACCAAACCCAGCATAAGAGCCTAAGAGGTACTCAAGTACATGTTACAAAGAGATTTATCAACCAATAATCGATACCTAATTTTAGAAAGAATTGTATCATGAGACAGGGGCTAGAAATATGTTATTTTCCTTTGTCTATGAATTCCAGTTGATTCATGGTCTGAATGTCCAGGACACTACCTTCCTCTCTACCATCGCCCTCCTCCATCCGCCCAAGAATTAAAGATTGATTTTACTACAGGTCCATTCTTCTCTGTTTATGGTATCACATCTATTTGATAAAGAATGCAACACTGGCAGAGATTTAAGTGTTTGACATGTTATATATGGGAAAAGTGTAAACATCAGATATAGCTCCAAACTAAACAATTTAAAGTGCATTGTCTATCATGCCTTATTTTATGGTTCATCTCAGATACATCTCACATCTAGCAGGGAACAAGCCTCACACATCCATAAACAGACTACAAGCCAAGCTATTGAATGAGTAATATTTAAGCATAGCATTCATAAAATAAGTAATAGAATTACACAGTTGACAGAGACCAAAGAACTGTCAGAGAAATGGATGTCAAACCATCTCTTTTCAAAAGTCAGGAAAATGAAGTTGGGAGAGGCAGAGCACCCCCGGATCACTTGATGAGTGATGGAGTCAGGATTAGGACTCAGCTCTCCAGACCTGGCCCCAGGGCTTCTTTGGACACTTTGTTCTTTCCCCTCCTCTGACAAGGAGGATGATGGAGACCTGCTGGGAGAGGAGGAGAAAGTCGGCCTCTCTCCTGTGGCAGGAAGGCGAGTCCTGATGCAGGGCCAGCACCTGGTCTGCACCGGAGATGCCCTTTCTTCATAGACTGTATCAGCATTTCTATGGTTCCATCTGCCTTTAAAGTTACTCACCTAAATGTCCAGTCAATGGGATTTTGGTAACTAGAGCACAAAGTCCCATCCTGGTTAGTTCATTTTATGCCTTTACTCTCTGGTTTTATAATGTGTTCCCCATGGGAAGTCCCCAGTTCCTTTATGCCATGTCTCTCAAATGGGATCTGAGCATTCATCTGAAGGATTTATAGATGTGAGTTTAGGGGACTCTTTATCTCCTGAAAAGGAAATGGAAATTCACCTTTCAGTCCATGGCATTCATTAAATTATTATCAAAGATGTCCATGATGGAAAAGGCTAAGAACTTCTATAAGGGAGGAAAGAAAGATGCACTTTTTAATAGGAAAAAACAAAAACTGAACCTAGGAACACTGGTATACTGACCATAGGCATAATAAATACCAATTTAATGGAAATGGGCAATGTAAGTGAAAGATAATACAATGTCAAAGCAGCCCAGGAAGAAACAAGGTTGACAATGCATTGCCCTTAATTGTCTCTTCTTTCATCCATTTGTTCAAACTCTCATGGAGCCGCACATTGACTTCTGCAAGTCTGTGAGTTGGGAGACACCTTATACCCTGTTCCCTAGCACCACACTGGGATGCAGGCTTACGCAGACCTCCTTCCAATGGTGGGGTGGGGTTTGGAATGCCACGTCAAGCCCTGACTAGTGGCCCTGTCTTGCTGCATGCGCAGCTGTAGAGCCAGGAGCTATGAAAGGGAGCAAAGAGGCCCTCCACCAACCTTCTTCTCTCACAAAAGACTTCCTGCAAACTCTTCCGCATGGCTGTAGACTAGAGCATGCCATGATAGGAATAAAAAATGACTTCCGCTACAACTGAACTGACACTGAAATTCAGCACCCCTAAACAGATGATGCCGTGAAAGAGAATAAGGCTCAGAATAGGAATATGGCCATTTGTGTTGTTTGGCAAAGAACTTGCTGAGGCTTCTTGACAAACATGGCCATGTAGGAGGTGCAGGTGGGCTTTCGCCAGGAGTTGTAGCTAGAACAAAGAGGGCAGAGATTGCTACAGTTAGCACCGCTGTCTCTCTCAGAAGTGGCTTGACAGCTTCAATATCCACAAGGGGCAATGACAGCAGCCACCAACTCATTACATGCTAAGGGAGAACCACAGAATCATGTTTTTACCTTCCATTTCAATATTTAGGGAAGATATCACCTAAAATATCCCATTCAGTTAAAACAATGGAATTGAGAAATTCCATATACCAAATACTAAGAAGTGTTCACGGCAACTCTGCTAGCCAGTTGTAATTTTTAACTAAAATCACATTAAAAATTTCATTTGGGAATACAAATCATGAATTTGAAAAATGTCTGTTGAACTAGATATGGGGACAGTGTAAGCCACGACTATGTTCGCCTGAAGCATTTGACCGTTGATGCAATATAGTTTTCTAAAGAGTTTCTCATTTTTTCCAGGGGTCTGGCCTTTAGAATCAGCTTTGCAAGGAGAGAACGGTAGTGAAACCATGACTGAGTTGGAAATATTCCAGATAAGAATATTTTTGCAGAAATTTTAAGAGAAAACTCTTACTGGTG
>NW_012148618.1:18383007-18384228 GCF_000956105.1 Propithecus coquereli | reverse complement strand
AGTTGGGTTCCATAGGTAATTAGGAATAATAGCTTAATATGTCATGAAAATCTGATGGAATTGTTCAGGAGGCAGCCTTAACCTGGGCAGCCTGAAGAGGCTGGCAACAAGTCAGATGGAATCTTAAGTTTTCATCTCAGTTTTACAAGTCACTCCAGTTCCATATTGACCAGCAAAAAATCCAAATTGCCTGGCCCTGTCTCTCAATCTGAGATGTCACTGAACCCTGGAGCTTAATTCATCTTCTATGTGCTCACTAACACCCAAGATTTTCAAATTTGCAAAAGTACTCCAAAGGTTCCGTTTCTTTTTATCCTTACCAAAGCTGTCCCCCAAATCAAGGAATGCTCCTTTGAGAATGGTTAAAGAATGCTATAATCCTCTTATTTGGGAATTTGATTTGCAAATGCTAAGAAGGGATATAGGCTTCTACTATGCTTATTAGCATTAACAATTGCAAATGGCTGGCCAGGCCCTGCCACCTGACTTAGGATAAGACTGGGAAAATCATTAAATTTGTTTTTTCCACAGACATTTTCATGTGCTTACTGTAATGACTCACAGAAGCCTAGGCAGCTCAAAGGATCAGAAAATGCTCTTTATGAAAAGGTCTGACTCCTATAGATCCCCAGCCATAGGAAGCAGTGGAAAAAGTACAACAGTGTTTAACTCTCAATATACAACCCTAGCTCAATATGAAGAAATTCCAAAATAAGAAATAAACAAATTCTCCCCAGAGGCTCTCTGACAGTCCACAGATGTAGACCTGGCAGGATGCCCAGAAACTTAGATGGGTACAGTTTGGACACATCAGGTTAGTTCTTTGTAACATCTCTGAATTCATCCTCTTTGGTTGCTTTCAGCCTACACTGTGTCAACTCAGTCCATGGATTTTTTTTTTCCAAATAATTGATTTGGCATATTCATTATGATGGCCCAGCATGTGACTGATTTCACTGAATGTTTCATTTTTCACTGGCGGTTTGGCTCGTACCCTTGGATACTGTAATTATTCTACCTTTTTTGTTTCTCCTCATTATACATGAAGTGCCAGAAAGAGGCCATCCTTACTGATTGAACACTGATATTCCCTTTCAACCCTCTCACGAAGGGTGTTAGCTTGTGCACCAGGCATGAGTGTGAGAACATGTGAATTAGCCTTGATTTGTGAATTGTCTGTCATTTACATTTCCATACTTGTCACAGCCCTGCTGACCTTAA
>NW_012148618.1:18361752-18379486 GCF_000956105.1 Propithecus coquereli | reverse complement strand
GTGTTGATTGACTTAAAAATATTTTTAAAATATGATATGTTATAAACCTCTTCAATAACAAGAGACAGGATATGATTTGTATATTTTATTTTGACTTTACATGCGGTGTTAAAAACCCAAAGTACATATTATTTACACATCCACAATACAAGTTTACAAGATATCTATACATGTTAAAGTACTCTATAAAACAGTATAGAGTCACTTCACTTTAGGGTTACTTTTTATGCCGTACCATTAAAAAAGATACAATCTGTGTTTACCTTTGCACAAATGGATAAAGCATTTAAAAATTAAATTAACAGGATAGAGACTAGATTTAATGTTAGAAATTTCAACATAAATACTGATAGAACTCACATTACAAACTACAAGGCAGCACAATGTTACAAAATGTTATCGGGGTCACACAGAGTTACTGTTCCGTTTACACACGCTGGGATTAATATTGGTAAGGTGAATTCAAACACATGTTTGTTGTCGGTGGACTGAGTAGTGTTTATCATTGGTTGGTTTAATTTATTATTAATCTGTAATATTTTAGTTGAAGAGCTGAAGTGTTTCGAGAACAGAAGTTTTAGCTTTTGAGCTTCCAGAGATCACAGGAAATCATGTTCTTTGCAAAACAATGTTCTCAAAGGAAAAGAATAACTGTATCAGTGTTCCACATTCTGTATAAAAATGATCTGGTCTTCTGCAACCTGTCCTCCCCCAAGTAATAGATACCATCAATGTTATCACAAGAAATCAGCTGAACTTACTTGCCTGACTAAGTCAGGAGCATTCCTGTCTCGGTATTTTCTAGATTAGGTTCAATAAACAACTGTGTGGTGTGCAGCTTATTAACTGAAATAGTCATCAGGGTTGCACATCATCAACTGTAAGTGGTTTCTGCCAAACTATGTATAAATGACTCTATACGATTTCCGCGGGTGTCACATTATCCGGGAAACCTCATTCGAGTTCGCATTAGCGCTGTTTCATCTTCAGGAAAGCAGGAGTGGAATGTTTATCATGGCAAAGGATGTAATGCTGCTATTAGGGTGGATTGTTTAAAAAATTAATTGTTCTAGGTTGTTTTTATGATTTTTTTTTAAAGTCTTTTCAGGTGCTGGTTGAAAAACATTTACAACTGGCACTCGGTAAATAATGTGCTATATTGAAAACACTTGACATATTTTAGTACTTCTATCATTCTCATGAATAAGGCACAAAATGCACAGATTCAGGTAAACTCACATGTGGTATTTACAGTATATTGTCATTACCTGCATGACTTAGGAGAAAACTCTCACATAACACAACACAGACAACATGATTGCACCACTGTTAGGTTTTCACAGACTGTTTCTGTTAAGCCAATTACAATTGCTTTCACATATCTTTCATCTTCTGTTGTTTTTTTTTGTTGTTGTTGTTTGTTTTGTTTTTTTACCTTGGGGGGGTAGGAAGAGTAAAGGAGAAATTTTACTACATGGGGGGGATAAACAAAACACGATCAAAATAAAACCTTATTAGTGTGTCCAAGGTTAAATAGAGTGACTCAGGCTTTGATTCACAGTGGACAGGTAAATTTTACTACTGAATACTGGTAGATAAATCAAAGATACCTCTTAATATCTCGATCTGTTTAAGCTGGCAAGACTGGAATAGAAGTTTTAATGAATAGCAGCACAAAATTACTTGCAACTCTTACATTCTGGCATTGGGTACCACTAAGTCAAGTTCATCATTCTGATGGTCAAAGGAGCCTTGATTTTATTCCTTTTTCAAAGCTGAACCCAATGGACTTCTGTGGGAAAAAGTTATTGTCTCTTGTTCAGTCATGCTCAATGTAAACAACTCCATAGCACAAAAAGATGCAGTGGGCACCTAAACAAATCTTAGTGGATACAGAACACACACACACGTACACACACACACACGCACACGCGCTCGCAACACAGTTTGTTGGTGGCATGAAAAAAATGCCACACATGAAAAAAAATGCTACAGTTTGGGTCAAAGATTGAATTTTTAGCAAACTGCTCGGTAATCTACAAGTTCATTTCTTTGAGACATTACCATTTTTTTGACATTTGTGCAAGAGGCAAGGTGAATGCATACATATTAAAATGTTCACATTTAATGGGAAGACCACACATAATGGCAGTCTTAATTGAACCCATTTTCAAGTATTTGTTCACAGATTCTTCTGAGTACTGTATCAGCTCTTTATACTGGTAAGGTAGCCCCTGGGAGCTACACATCTCTTTAGCTTCAAACAAAATAAATGGAATGACCAGCACCTTCCTTTGTTTTCAGGCAAGTACACAGAAGCCTCGCTGCAGTAGCTACATGTGGCAAGTTCTGATGTTGCCAAAGTTAGAAAGAGTTTCTTTGGCCACCTCGTTCTCCCAAAATGCAAGCGAGTCTCTTGTCTTAAGGTACCCTTACAACATCATCCTCTCAACAACATGGACGGGATAAAGCCACACAAGAATAGCACACTTGAGGCCTAGTACGTGTATTTGTTCAGTGGTCTGACAGACGGGGTTTGCGGAACAAAGGAAGGCTTTGGTGGCACATCAGGTTTTAAGGACGGCGTCCTCTTTAGTCCCGTCCTAGGGAGGGTGCCATTACTAGTGTAGCTGCTCTGTCTGGAGAGGGAAGGTTGCAGATGAACACTCACTGGTGTTCCCTGAATATAGTCCACCTTCGCCCCTGTGGGGGTGGGCATATATCCTCCACGGTTCATACTAGGCTGTCTGGATAACAAAACACCATTTGGTGAGTTTAAGTTTTTAGGCATAGCTGATATAGAGTGCCTCTGGGAGGAATTTTTGTGATAACCCCTTTGTCTTTCCAGAGAAGTCATTGGGACTCCAGGAGTGGTGGGGACATCCACTCGCTTGGTTGGGCTGTTTCTGGGGAGAGTTGAAGGAGGGGAGTACAGAGATGCCTCCCGGTTAGGGACCTTAGGGGGGACCTCAGACATAGGTCCCACAGGATCCAGCATTAGGGTCTGGTGGGCCATTTGGATGTCTCCCATGATGGCTTTGGGGTTACTATTTGGGTCATTTAGATGCTTCAGCAGATCATTGAGGGTATTTCTGGAATCCACGGAACGCCGGTGATCTCTCTTACTAGATGACTTCGTAAAAGGGTGATCAATGTTTTGAAGCTTCTTCTCAGCTTTGTGAGCATTGGAGTTTGAAAAAGACGTGTTATAGTCATGGGTGGCATTTGGAAGAACGATGGCACTAGGGATATGCCCATGACTTAGCGGGGAATGAGGTGGAGGACTAGAGGGAAAAAACTGAGGGGTTTCTTTCCTTGCAGCGCCGTGGCTGTGGGCCTTGTCGGAGTGGCTCTTCATGGCCTGCAGGGGCTTCTGGTGAAGCACAGGTGTAGACTCAGGGGTGGGGAGGGCAGCCAGCTCTGGGGGCTGGCCTCGATGGTCCATTACCATGGATTTAGTGTCTCCATTGGGTGGCAGCTCTTTCCGACTGGTCAGCAGGTTACTATACAGTTTAGGAGAATCGATATTCTGTTGGTATTCCTTCACCGGGCTGTCAAAGAGACCGTTCAGTTTGGCGAAACTTCCACTGGAGTCTGTGCACGACTGGGCAGATTCCGCATCTTTATGGATCTTCCTATTTTTCCGAACAAACATGTCCCGATAGCAGTATACTGCCACACCCGCAATGAACGCCCCCAAAACAAAAGCGGCAAAGACACAGGTGATGAGGACATTCATGTGGACCATCTGGTTGGACTCTCCAGACTGGACTTCCCATCGTACACCTGCAACAAACACATGGGAAAAGTGCGAATGAGATGCTTTTTAAAAATAATATTAAACAGTAGACGGCTTTCAATAAGCCAATGCTACCTTCACATGGTCCATATGCTTAGCCTGGAGGGTCAGGTAGACTCCAAGATTCCATGTATATTTTGTTTCTAATCCCCAGAGACATATCTGATTACCACAAATGCCAGCATAAGTCTAATCTCCCACTCATCTGTATTTTTCTGTTCTTTCCCCTAACCCCTCTTAAACAGTTGTTATACAACATTAGAAATTTTAAGTTTCTACCTAAAAAATAGTTAGAAAGTGTAGATTTCCTGAACAGCCAATTTCAAGCTCATTAAATGTTTTGTCTCATGATATTCTCTTAATGCATCGGTCAGGTTTAAAGGGAACGTGCTGGGATTAGGGAAAGGTATGAATTAATATAAATATATACTATGCTAAAATAATTATTCTAATACAATTATACTAACTTAAATAAACACATATAATTTGTTCGTAAACTAAAAGTATCTGCTTGGTCATTGTAAGCTACAAACACAGACTTTCATGTTTGCTTTTTTTTTTTTAAGTTCATCTTGAGGTGAAGCACTCTTGAAATTCCTGCCATATAAGAAATCTAGACAGTCTAAGGAAACATACTATGTATTCATTAGTAACATCATTAAAGTATTTGGAGATATTTGAAAATATTTATATGAAACCTAGAGAAAGAAGAGTTAATTAGTTTATAATTATTGGAATTTTCAATGCAACCACAGACATCTAACAGTCAATCAAAGAAAGGTTAGTTTAAGAGGTATCCAAGTCTGTTACATGCTATCCACACAGCTATCCCAGAGGAAGGTAAGTTAGAGTGATTTTGAAAATTCTGTTGCTTTAGGTTAGTACTAAGGCCTTTGAACATTAGTTGTTTTTAAACAATGTTCAGGGTCATGGAATTCAGTGGCATTGTGAAAGACCAAGAAAGAAAAGTAGAAAAAAAATGGCATGATTAAAATAAGCAAAGCAGAAAGAAGAATGATTATAAAATTGTTTACAAAGAAAATACATAAAACCAAAATAAACAAATGTAAATCATAAATGACAATGTACTGCCATAAAAACTGATTGGAAACCTGATACCATAGTTTAATAAGCACTAAATAATAGATTTTTTTTTCTTATTTTTCTAATAAGCTAATTCAACTGGCAGCTACTTTACAACTGCTTCTCTTATGGGCTGGAAAGACAGTTACAGACCAGCACTCTGTTACGTTTATTGCTTGCGGCATTCAAGCAACTTACGTCTCACATATCCTTTCACACACATTTTGAATTGAAGCTAAACAAGAAGCTGGGAAAAGCTCCGAGATAAAATATATGATACGAAGATATTTGCAATTAATGAGTTTTGTTTTTTAAAGTTGCTGAGGTGACCCTCGAAATTCCCTGATACCTATCCGGCTCTCCGCTTCTTCAGACAGAAATCAACACAGATTAGATTGTCTGAGTGGCTGCTTCACTAACCCTTTCTTTAACAGCTTTCCACCTCTTTCATCTTTTAAGGAATGCACTCAGATAAAACCACAGAGGAGCGAAGAGACGGTGGCCAGGGGAGGTGGAGGCGCAACCGTAGCAGCTCCATGGAGGTTCACCTCCGGAGAAACCACGCACGCCCCAGCCATGTTAGGGATCAGGTTTCCACACAGTTAGAGATGGGTTCCCTGGTGAGGCCTTACCCTTTGGGATACCTGATAAAGGATCAGTAAAATCAGAAGTGTTTGGGTCATCTTGAACTACAAATTTCCGGGAGCTCGTCAGTTTAGGTCTCCAGGTATCAATCACTTTAGGTGTAATTTCTGGGATACTTGCCATTGTGGTAACAGAAGATGAAGATACCTCCATGTCTGTGGTGGCAAACAGATTTTTATTAACATGAGTAGTGTGAGATTTTTTTTCTGATTGGTCTGTTGCATTTTTAACTAAAGTTTAAGTAAATTTTATGAGAAAGCTTGTTCTAGGATTTCGTAAAAACACACCTGAGCAGACTACATCAAGTTCCTGTCTTGCAAGGGAAGAATAAAAACTAAAAATTAACAGTACAGACGTATTAAGCAGATTTCAAAATTAAAACACTCAAAATGTGCCTATTGAAGCCCCTGTGGTTATTAATGATACTCCTGAAAATGTTAATACAAATCCCAGTGCAGAATAATTGCTGTTTTCTCATTCTCTTCTGAGACAACATCATTTCGTTTATTTTTGTGTATACTTTAAAAAGCACTTTCAGGGGTGGCTGTATAGCCTTCACTGGAGAAGCTACAATGTAACTTCATCACAAAATACCTGGTTAAGTCTGTATAAACACTGGAGTTTGGACCTGATAAACTAGCCCTGCCAAGAAGTTATTCAGCTTTACTGTGGACCTCCCGTCCACTTGCAGATTATTCACTGCACGGAGGCCCTACCATTCACGGTGAAACACGAAAGCAGGAACAAACTTTGCCTGCACCTTCCAAAATACCTAGGGAGTTTCTTCCAAAGAGTTAGTGGTAACTAATGCAAAAGCAACGGTATTTACAAACTGAATGAAGATGTTCTGGTATACAAGATCTGCCATTTTTTTCTCTCCCTGAAGAATGAAACTGCTGGCGAGTTTTAGAAGCAGCGATAGGACCAGGAGTAACTTGACCCTTTTTAGCACGTCTATTATGAATTTCCACAAGTAGATTTTCTCTTAAAATGTAAGCATATGCTTTTAGGCTTAAATCTCAGAGACTCCAATTCAGACTGGCGCAACAGTCACAGATGAAGGCTCCAAGACAGATACAGACAGAGAGGCCTTGGGGAGCCCACTGCACATCTTCATACAGCAAACCCGGCTTCATGCCCCTGAAGCCTCTTTCACACCACTGAGAACACAACATTCAAAGATTCCCAGGATTACCACAAATCATTCAAAAAAAAAAAGATCTCTAAAACTTAAAATACACATTTTAAGGAAATGTGTATTTGTTTACTAGGTCTTAGGAAAGGTAAGGAGAGATGAGGAAATAATGAAATTCTGCCATCCGTTACATACAGATGGCCAGAGGGAGCATTCACGATGCGGAGGGGAGAGGAAGAAGAAAGCTTGGGTGGGCGTGCGTGCAGCTGGAATGCAGAATATGTTAACCCATTTGGTTTCTCTTAAAGGATGTGCCTTGGTCAATGATGAACTGTTAACATGCTACACAGGGGTGAGGTGCTAAGTAAGAAAAGTCTTTTGGTACCGTCAGTGGGATTATGAGTCAAAGCAGAAAAATGAAGGGCTGCCAAACTGCGCAAAAGGTGGGGAGAAGGGGCTGAAAATGCTGAACTGAAGGAAAGAAAAGGTTTGTTAATTCAAAAAAATTAAAAAAAACTAACCAGATGTTGGATCGCCAAATATTTTGTAATCTGGTGTAGTTGAAGTAGGCAAAATTTCTAAAAGAATTAAAGGAACAAGTAATCAGTGAAAAGTAACCAAAAGAAAGCAAAAATTTATGAATTCCAATTAACTAAAAAAAGTAAAAAAAAAAAAACAACCAAAAAGACTACAAATTAAAAGATTAACCTACTGGTTAGACTACCACTCTCTAGATTTCCTACAGAATTATAAATGGTGAAGGAAAAGAAAAAGTAAGACCCTTTTCTAACACATCCCCATGACCAAACAGCTCAGCTTTTGCGAAGTTTAAGTTAAATGCTAGGTGGTATGTGTCCCAAGTCATTAAAAAGACTGATTGTAAAATAATGTCCACGTGCAAATGTGGTCAAAAAGAAGCTCCAGGAGGGAATGGAAGATTCTGTCTTACCGTGGCAGTCCCCTAGGTGGGCTGTGTTGCCGTATTCTGTGTCTTGTTCATATCCGCCAGCACTGTGGTTATGGAAAGCAAAGAAGTCTTCGGTTAACAGCCTTCATAGGAATACAAGTGACAATCAGAGCAGAACCAAGAACACAGACTGACTAGTCAGAATGGGCAGAGAGAAAAAAAAAAGCAACATTTCAACATGACTTGCTATTAATAAAATGCCTATGTCTTTTAAAACATTTTCAACTACAATGTTTAAGAGAATAGAATTATTTTTTTCTCTCCATCCATTTCCCTTAAGTGTTATTACATCTACCATCTCCCTTTTCACATCTCCAGGTTTTCTTTTTTCTTTTCTCATACCCAAAACACAAAACAAAACAAAAGAAAAAAAACCAAAAAGAAACAAAGCAAGAAAAGAAAAGCAGTATAATTGGAAGTTTTCTGAAATTTCTAGCTTTAGAGATCCTTGAGAAGACAGTTCATCCCGGCCCACGTGAAAAAGTGTACTCACGGCATCCCTGGGGTCACTCTACCACAGGCTCCCTGGCTTAACCAGCCACAATACGGGTCACGAGATGCAATGCAGGACCTGTATGAAACCAAGCAGAATGCGATTTGGATTTGTTCATCATGAAAGGTTTTGATGCTGCAACACCCCAGGTACGTAAAGAAACACGAGCTTACTTTTTACATGATCCATAACGCTCACAGCGACTGAGGGGAATGCGGACTACGCAGCTAGAGAACGCCACATATAAAGCGTGGTGATCTTTATCCAACTGTAATGAGATGACCTTTTTGTCTTCCTCATTCTCAGCATTGCACCTATTTTGTGGGATACATTTTGGAGCCATATGTTTAGTCAGTCAAGCATGATTTGGTTTAGCAATTACTGAGAGCTGGGGAAATGCGAAGGAATAGTCTTGGTAACAAATAGGCAAGTACATAGTTTGGGAAATAATAATTATGTGATTCATCTTCTACTTCTCTGCATGGTTAGTTAAATTTCAGGCTGGACAAAGGGTTTTGTAAGATTGCTTTCCTGTTATGATGCTCACAGGGAACTGCATTTGTGAGGGCTATGTTAGAATCCAGGGAGTGAAATGGATAATGTTTTAATGCATTTAAATCTTCCTGTGTTAGATGTTTCTGGATCTCTCCTTAGTTCCAATTTTCACCTATTTCTTGTTTGTTTTAATGGTCCAAATAATCTCTTACACAGCAACAACTGGAAGAAAAGGCTTACCTAGAATTATATTCTGTATATGTGTGTGTATGCGTGTGTGTGTGTATACATAATTACAACCAAGCGTCTGCTGCATGTGGCAACCTGAAATATATCTGTAAGGTACAAGGGGTGCTAGTAAAATGTTCTCATTTTCCACAGGTAAAAAACAAGGGCTGAATTATTTTTAAACTCATCAACTGTTCACCTCCTTGCCCTAGTGGGCTCATGGAAAGAAAAAAAAATAATAAACAAATCCAGGATTTATTTTGGTAAGAAAAAAAAAAAAACACTAATATGCCAAACCACTGCTAATTTAGGGGCTGAAAGGAAATGGCTAGAGGAAATATACGCCGGAAATTTTTGAGCAGTGCTGAAGAGCGTTCTCGTAAAATATACCTACTTTGCATGGTTGTAAGCTTCAATCTCTTCCAGTAATACGCTGTCATTCAAAGAGAAAGGATTGGTCTTTGCCAAAACTTTAAGTACCACGCCAGCCTCAGAGCCAACAAAGATGACTGTGTAGTTCTGGTAGGGCCCGGCAGAACGGTCCACCGCGATGGCCGTCAATCTGTACCTGCCAGAGGAGGTGGCGGAAGTCAGAGGGGAGACTGATCAGAAGAGAACAGGCTGGACAGAAGTGGCCACTGTTTCCCACACAGTCTCACCTGACCCGAGTCTTTGTAAACCAGGGCTCGTCGGCGATGGGTGGAACGGCAGAGTCCATCAGGGGGTGGGACTTGATGAATGACAGCGTTTCATCCGGGAAATCGATGGAGGTTTTATAAGCTTCAGCAAGGTCATGTTTTGCACAACAGCCAGGCCTGAAAGGAAAACAATGTTCTTTTATTCTCACCGCCCCCGACCCCCCCCCCCCACAAACACAAACAAACACACATTGCATCTCAGGAATAAGTGTACGTTCTGAAAGAAGAGGTCAAGAGGGAAAGGGGAGTGAGTGAAACCAGAGGAGCAATGCTATCTCCCTGAATTCAATGGGTTGTCTACATTCACGCAACAGGCTTACAGGTCGCAAGGTGATGTTCACTAACTCTGTCTGACACGCAGCAGAGGGACCCATTCCTGGTGTGGGAGGTTGGCCCACCTGCTTTCTGGGGATGGATGCTTCCAACAACCAGAGGGTTTCGTTCAAGACAAAACATTTTTTGACTGTTTTCTTTACCTTGGCTTTGGTACTTTGTCTTCGGGGACCGCTGTCCAAACAGAATCTGGAGTTTTCTGTTCCTTAAACCGTCCTTTGAATACTTTTTCAATGTCATCCATGCTAAATGCACAGACTGCAGAACCAGGGATGCTGAAAGAAGAGAAAACCATCCATAAGAAGCTGGTGACAGTGGCCCATTCTTGGTTCTGACACGCAGGTACAGAACATCCTTTGAAGTGCCAGGGAGCTGCTCTCACCTGTTGAGCTGTGTGGTAAACACCCCGACCACAGTGGGGATGCCATTGATTTGTATTATGTCTGTGATAGACTGCAGAACATCAAAGTAGAAAAATGAATCTCCAGGGACAGAACAGTTAAGCCGAGCCTTCAGAAATGAAGTCCAGTGTTTCTCCAGGACCCGCTGGGAGCCACCCATGTCGTTTTTACAGATGCGGGCCACACGGGAATATACCGCCTGCCCAGGGGACAAAAGCAAAGCAACAGGGCTATGAGCAAGGATGAGGAATGGAAACAAAATGCTTCTATTTAAGGGACGGACAAAAAAAATGCTAAAGATATATCTGGTTCAAAAGAATCTAGTAGCAGCCTTCTCTCTAGGGGTCTGGACAGTAAGAATGTAAACTAGATTTACCTGTGAGAAAAAAGGGCCATTTTCCCATTTTGCCAAACATGCTTCCCAAGAAGTGAGCCATCTATCTGCCTTGCTGAATGAAAATCATTCCTGCACTTTGTCTCCAGCTCTGCATCTTGTATTGTTAATGAAATGTGTGTAGAAAGGGTTGCAATATTTTAAAATCACATGGGCTTTCACTGAAACACTCGAAATTGAATGGGGCCCCTACTTTCTATTCTGCCTTTTAACACTGAGAAAGAATAGACTATGAGTGGATTTCTAAAGAGTAAAAGCATCCATAGCTCAAGGGTACCTGTAGAGCACTTTCTGTGGTGGCAGGAAAAAAAAAAAAAGAAAACTTCTCAAGGCCCAAGGCTGCTGTTCTCACTCTGGCCGTTGTTTTCCGGCAATTATTCTCAGGATAAGCCACCCACCTCTCTGCACTCGGCCCTGTGTGCACTGAATTGAATGCTGGAAAACGTGCCAAGCGAGCATCCACAACTCTACCACAGTGGTCTCAATGCCATGCAGTACAAGTCAAGCGCATACTTGCCTTGCCCAAATTATTATGTTCTACAGCAATTTCTCGAAAGAAGAAATAGACATAGTTTCCATACTCTATGGCATGAAGAAAGTGTGGCTCTGAAAGAAAAATTGAAAACAAACTGGTTCCTAAAGAATACTTCAATTAGCATAAGACCCCGACTGCCAGGCATGACTGACAGATGTCGCGTCGCTACACTCAAGCCGACAAGGACTCCAACATGCCAACAATGTTGAGGAGTCCCAGTATGGGTGTGCTCAAGCTTCAGGGAACCCGTCGTCTTTAAAGTCAGCTAATGGGCTGTAAAGAGGCCTACACGCAACTGAACTACAGCAAAGGTCTTTGTTTAAACAGATTTATTCATTAACCTCTTTAACTAGGGAAGAAAATCTCTTATACTGAGACTAAAAAATCTTGATTTCTAGACTCTGAGGAACAAAATGACTCTGCAGATACGGCCTAATCAATTCTCACTGTTAACTTTCCAAGATAGGTAGGTAAGCGTGGACAAGTAGTATTCCATGCATTTAGAGTTAGACAAATTGGCACACACACAGACCAGATCTCTCTCTTTCTCCTTTTTTTTTTTTTTTTAGTCATTCAGGATATACAAATGGATGAACTTACTCTCCTCGTATGACTACTAGTCTCTTCATTCCCCGTCCATGGCCCCATTCAGAACCTACTTGCTCTAAATAAACAGCATAAAGTCATGTGCTGACCCTCCCCATGGCCGTGGCTGCTGTCTCCCCTCAGGCTGTCCCACTGTCCCGGTGACCCCTGCCATGTCACTCTTCTTCAAAGGTACCTTTTATCCATTTGGAATCATATTTTATTGTGCGGAGTGCAGATCCATCACCCATGCTTCGATAAATAACAGCATCACTGGCCAAGAAGTCAGCCACTGTGGCAGAATACAGCTTCCCGTCTGAAACCGAAGTTATAATTTTGGTAACACAACCAGAATTATCCTGCAGTGTGTTAACTTAATGTAGTGTGTTAAACCCTTGGTGTGCTTTCACCTGCGTTATTGTTATTTATACAAATAAACCTACACCTGGTACTTACAATAAACCTGTGACAGGGTGGCCCATGGCATTACCTAATTTTACAGATGAGAAATCTAAGCATCAAAATGTTAAGCAACTTATTCAGGGTCACTGGCCTAGTTCACAACAGGGCCAAGTGACAGAATACTTATAATATACATTGAAATAGTTTTGCTTTTAATTTCCTCTTTTTTGGAAATTTGTTCATAGATTTTTTAGCCTTTGAAACACTTATATCAAAGTAGCTATTCCAGTTAGGAGCTTTCTTCTTCCTATAAATTCCTTTTGCACCTTCAATGGCATTAATCATTTATATTCATTACACTGAAGGATCTTACCAGCAAAGAGGGCAACATTGGTTTGTCTGGCATCAAATGGGCATCTTGCCAGGCCACTAATTTCTTCCCCATCATACTCTAAAGTATTCAACTACAAAAGAAAAATAAATAGCTGGTGTTATAACTGTTCAATGTACCTGTTGGAAGGCAATATTGCTTTATTTGTATTGAAATTCTATTTGAAAAACTCTATTCTTTCATAGTATTAGAGATAAAATAAATTACTGGAAAACAGAAAGGATTCAACTTTAACAACATATCACTGAGCGAAGAACAGTTGATCATAAAAAAGCACATCATCTAAAATCTACTTACCCTATAGTATCTGCACATGGGATTGAATGCATTGGTACCACAAACAAAAACCATCTCATCGTTTCTTGGAACAAACACTTTGATGAAGTTGTGGCATTCATCCTAAAGAAAATAATAATTACATTAAAATCAGACATTCTGCTTGTTGACACTGTGGTATCAAGCCCACAAAAGACTAAGTCTGGCAGGCGCTTGTTTGTTGAACTCACTTTATGTTTGCCTTTCATAGCACAGTTTTCTCGATCCTGTTGTCTTGATCGCCACGTCAGTTTCTGTATTAATCAAGCAAAATTAAATTTTTTACTGGGAATATTTTTGGAGGGGAAGGGAACATCATTCAGGTACTGAGGGAATGCAAATAAATTTGTCAACTACAGTTGCTCACCTTGCTTGGAATTACCTCTGTTTTGGGAATTTCATTTAAGTTTACTGTATAAACTTGATCCCTGTTGGAAATAAGGCAATAAATCACACCATGTGAATGCATAAAAATGTTAAGCTGCTTCTTATTTTATTTTTACAGATCTGACTTTATTGTGTTTTGGAGATCATCTGGATTTTCTCTGTCTCAAGCAAAGTCAACAAAGAGTACTTTTTCATTAGCGAGATACTTTTATATATCACTGTAGTCAGAGAGCAAAGAAAAGCTATTCTCTCCAGGCATGGGTCAAACTGCTCCATGGTATTAGCACAGACATATTTCTAATATTTGCTTGAATAATTCTAAGTTGAAAAAGAATAAAGAAAGTGTTTTTCCCCCCACTGCTTTAGGGAAAAAGAATGGTGTATGATTTCTTGATGGCAGCGATAAAATAGCACTGCTGAAAGCTTTAACTCTGTATTTTGTTCCTGGTATACAACACTGACTCTTCTCAGTGGATATTTCTGGCTACTTGCAATTTTTGATCACAATCACATATTAGTTTTTCATGAACTACACACATTAATGCAAGCTCCACAAGAGAAAAGAATTTTAATCTAATAAACCAACGAGAGGAAAATTACCTGCCAGCAATATAAAGTGTGTCTCGAATTTTCAACATCAGCTGAAAGTCCAGCCTGTGCTGCGATTCATTGCCTGAAGGGCGTCCTCTAAAAACCGGATATTGCCTTGAATCTGCAAGTAAAAATGGGCTAAACCATCAGTCAGGATTATGGAGCTGAAGAATCAATAGACAGCATTGATTAGCTGTATATACTAGTTGTAGAAGGGTTTTAACTAAATTCCTCTCTTAAGGTCTTGAATATAAATGAATAAAAGACAGTGAATGTCAGCAAATGGTCTTTTTCTTTTAACTGAAAATATATAACCTATCTACGGGTTGCTGTAGAAAAGCACCCCATAAAATTGTCCCATTTCCCCCAAACACCAGGAAATGATTACAGATAAATTAATATGCAAAACATTTTTAAGACATAAAAATCCTTCTCTCCCTCTTTCTGAGAATGAATGTGCTTAGAAAATGAAAACAAAGAAGCTTCCTTCTCAGCAAAGGCCAGTGTTCTTGAGATGACTCACAGTGATAGTCCACAGTGTTAAGGGGCTCGTCATCTTCAGGAAAGCTGACTGCCCTCAACCGGGAGACCGTCAGGAGCAGCATGTGGGCGCAGAGCAGGGAGACCCTCATGGTGGGCCACGAGGAAGTCAGAGCAGCCCCTCCTCAGAAATCCCACCGAGCTACCTAGAAAACAGAAGCAGTTTACAATGATCTCTATGCTGTGATGAAACTGTTTTCTCATTTGTCATCAGCTCAATTTTCACCATCAGCTCCCTCCAAAGCCCCCCTCCCACCAGGAATGCTGGCAGTGGTGGATCAGGTATCTCTGAAAACACAGGCAAAAAGATGGCGGCGTGCCAGGTCTGATTCAAGCATCTGGTGAGCATCTTGAAGTTTTAGGCAAATTTGCAAGAATTTCTGAGGTAACTGTATGTCATCACAGCAGAATCACCAGAACCATGAACAGAAATTCTGGCTGCTGACTTGGCAAGAAGATGAGTAAAGTTGGGATTAGAATTTTAATTAAACTCCAATCTGCATCCCTTCCCCCAGTCCTGAAATATATCCAATACAGCTTGTCTCTGCCCCCCACAAAATGCCCAGGCTGCCTCAAAAATAGCCAGAGAGCTGATGATTCTGTTGTCCCCTCCTCAGCGCTTTGCTTATGGTGTTGCCAAATTCCCTGCGTGACCCAGGCCTTAGCTCTAAATTCTTAAGTAGAGTAATTCCCTAAGCTTAGTAGGGAACATGGAAACAGTGACATGAATGACCTTGAATCAGGGTGAAAGGGCACTGAAATAAATGAAATGATTTCATGATAACCAATCAAGCAAAGCAGGGCAGGGATGAAGCAGCACAGCTGACACCGGCCACTAGGGAAGACTCCATTTTTACATAAAACCATCTGGACACAAACCAATACCCTACGTATGCCTGTCCTCTTAGCTTTATTGAACTTTAGAGCTGTAGGAGGCCTTAGGGACCATTGAGTCCAGCCCCCTCATTTTTCAGATGAGAAAACCAAGGGCTGGAAAAATTAAGGGACTCACTGAATTTCATGGAGCTAGTTAAGGCAAGACTGGAGTTTGGACTCACATGATCTGAGTCCCTGTTGAGGTTCTTTTCACAAGCTTATATGGAGAAAATAAATGACTGGGTTTTTCCTTTCAAAAATATAGCATTACAAAAAAAAAATTGGGGGGGGGAATAAATATATTCATCATCTTTATTGAAGTGTTTCACAGGTGTTAAATTTCATTAAATTGAACATTAAATATGTGCAGTTTATTGTACATCAATACCTCAATAAAGCTGTCAAAATATAGCATTAATTGTACCATAATGACAGTAAAAATTTAAAAAGATCTTTAAATGTTATTAACTTATTAAAAAGATAAATTAGGGACCTGTTAAGCCAACGGAATGGGTATTTTTGTGAAGCAGTAAGTGCTCCACTTTGCAACAATACCACCCAACCAAAACTGTCACTTTCAGCTTCTGTACTCAACAGCAAAACATTTAGCTTTACCCTCAGTCTCATATACCTAAGAACTTTAGGGGAGATCATCAGAATTACTTCAAATTCCAGAGGAATACAACCACTAAACCAGGTATTTACTGTGCCTCTTTATAGACTTAACATCAAACACCCAGATGTGCACACATGCATGCTATGCAATGCTCTCAATATGTCCCTAACTAAAGAAGAAGCCAAGTATATGTGAGTTTTTGCACCCTTGTTTTGCAAGGAGAGAGCATTGTAATAAAATTTTTCCTTAGGAATAATAATCCAGCAGTAAGGTAACACATTGAAAATGCTTTACAAAAAGCACGGTCGAGTGGAAACTGTGGCAGCATCATTTTGTACTCAAGTTGAAAGAGTGTGAGCTTCGGAGTCAGTCTGAATTGGGTGTGGATGGAACTCTACCACTTACTAGCTAATTGACCTGGGAAAGGTTCTTCAATCTCATTAGTTCCTTTATCTATACAATAGAATAGCACTGTCTCCTCAGGGTGAAAACGAACCAAATACCTGTCACATAGCAGATTGTGAGCAAAGTTAGTCCCCCTTACCCATCTCCTACTGAAGAATCCTGGATATGGCCAGAGTGACTCTAAGAGTCTGAACAGGGCCTGGGGAAAAGATGTCCTAAAATATTACGGCTATTTGGCCCATTTTTCTGCCACAAATGGATAGTTGTTTTAAAATACTAATTGACTACTTATTAAAAAGAATGAATTTTGCAACTTGTGCCTGTTTATCAAACCTGCAAAATAAAGAAAAATCACCAATTCTATCATCCTAACCTAATAGCCATGTTGATTATGCCACCTGCATATGTTTTCAATTGTCATGACAAGAGGGCCTCTTTCTGTCTACCACTTCTAGCAATGTCTTCCTGTTTTGCTTTTCCATAGTGTTCTACCATTTATAAAGACCCTAGAAAGTTGAAGTAATATAAAAGGGCAAAATGTTGCCCTAAGAATCAGCTTCTGCTATAACACCAATCCCAAACAGCATACTTTAGATGGAAAGTCACTGGATCTTTCTGTTGGGTATCAGGAAAAAGAATCAGGAGCACCAACCAATCCAAAAGAAATGTAGAAATATCTGCATAAAAACAAAAATGTAGTTGTTCTCCATGACCGATAACTGGCCCACATCAGGTAGGCAGAGCCTTCATTTCCCAGAGAACAAGGCAGGGAAGCATCCTCATCAGGAATAGTGTGATCCCAGCATTAAGGCTGAGGATGGAATCACTGCTGACTCACTAGCAAGCACCAAGCTGCCAGCTGAGCTATCATTTCCTATAACTCATTCATCTGACACTGCAGAAAGCAATTTCTCCCCACACCCTGCCTCCCGCCAATCTAATCCTCCAAAAATAAAGCCCTACCACTAACTGCTTCCTGTCTCTGCATAAAGCTTTATTTTTTTAAAAAAAATTACTTTCAGACTTGCCGTAGATGTTATAAATGGAAATATTTAATGCTATACATATATCAAAGTAAGGCTGGATGGAGGAAGGAGGAATCTGGAAATACCTGAGAGAAATATACCAGAAAGGAGATGTATTTGCATGTAAACCCCTCAGACTACTTAGCTCTCACTTTATTTAAGGATGTCTTTCAGGATTCCAGGGCTCAGTAAAGTGAAACTACTTATGTTGAATGAGGGCAAGCCAGGACACAGGACGAAATGCTGGAAAAGAACATGGACCGTGTGGTTAGAAAAATCTGATTCCAAATTTGCTTATGCCATTAGTTCCTGGCTCTGGGATCCTGTTTAAGTTGACTTAATCTCTTTAAGCCTCGGTTTAATCAAGTGTAAAATGGGAATAATTTTCTTTACTA
>NW_012148618.1:18308219-18353274 GCF_000956105.1 Propithecus coquereli | reverse complement strand
AAGATTTTTGCTTTAAGTCTGAATTTTCTCAAAGCGAAGCATACCAACATCTGACACAGTAATGCTTCTGGTCACATATTAATAATTCAAAAAGGAATTGAACTTTCAAAGAGTTGGGCAGGAAGGGACAGAAGACAGGATCCAACCTGTCTTTGCCAATTCTGAGCAAACCTGAGCAGGGATCCCAGTTTTGACCTCTGATCAAAACCATTGCTCTGGGGAGCGTGATGCTAGTGACAACTCTCCTACAAGTTTTTGCTATCTGCCTCAACTCAACTCCAGTAATATTTTTAAAGTGAAATTATACTAGAAACAATCCTCGTTTAAAGTGAAGGTAACACAAGAAACTAACGAGAGGATGAGCCCCATATCTAAGTAGAGAGAATATGCTGTCCAGGAAGATGACAAAGTATATCAACTTCTTAAGAGATCAAGACAAGGACTTGCTTTGTGAAAATATAAAGCGCAAGGAACCTTCTTCAACTGAAAAAGAAAAAGAATACATGGCGGGGATTGTTGTGGCAGAAATGAACAAGGGTGTCTCCTTTAAGGGAGTTTTCCAGGCTAACTAGGGGCAGGAGAAATCAAAAGCCTTTTCCTTGGTCATCTCCTCCACACGCATAGTCCCAGCCAGCCAGGCTACTCCCCTTCCAGGAAAAGGAGCCCTTCAGACAAAGGAAGGGCTCAAAGTTCCAAGGGGTGCCCAAGACGCCAAAGGACTCGGAACATTGGCTTCTTCTCCCAGATGACCTGCCGGGGCCGCCATATGGCCTGCATGTGACGTTGTGTCCAGGATAACAGGGTCTGGGGCTATGCCTGGTTCTGCCCTCTGGGCTGGGCTGACAGAAGTAGAGCGTGTTTGTTCTGATTCTCCTGACTTTTCTGACGCAACCACTGTGTAGCCGTAGCTTTGCATATACTCCTCGGTGCCCTTTTCAGGATTTCAAAGAACACGAACAAAACCTAGGCCAGGAAGGACTGCGGATGGGCTGCTGCTACTATTCCTGTCTGACAAAGGGAGGGAATAAGCAGATAAATTGAGGGACTTATGATCCAAGAATGGTGAAGCCGGTGCAGAACCCAGATGTCACAACAGAGTCCAGTGATCTATGTCTATCGTCATTGCCAACAACAACAGGGATTCGCTCTATTTTCAGGAGCTCATGTCTTCATGCTCGGTATTCTGCAAACTGCTTCCCCAGAGGTTCCCAGGTGATGTCACACTTTAAAACAGTTGTTGAAGGCTTTACAGAAGGGTTAAAACTCTAACAACCCACAGACAGAAATTTGGTCTATTTAAAAATTTTGCAAGCTGAGAATGTCTGGTCCGAGTCCTTTGGTTTTCAGTTGCCAAAAATATGGCCTTTGTATCTTCCCTCTGTATATGCAAACACAGTGACAGTTGCTTGTCTGTGTCAAGTTTAGGGAAGGATTCTAGATTGTTCAGAAGGACCTAAAGCATTAACATTATCAGCATTTCATACATCGATTCTGACTTGTCTTTTAAAATGTACTTCCTGGGTGAAGTGGACATGGAACTCCTTGTACTATTATTGCAACTTTCTAGGAGTTTGTAACTATTTCAAAATAATTATTTTTTAAAAATGTATTCTGTCCTACTGATGGAAATGAGGTCCTTGGTAAGTTAAGCTCAGATCCATAGTTCTGGACTAAAAATGAAACTGTAGCCAAGAATGAGAATAATAAACGGCCCAACTAGATTTTATGGCCAGCAAAGTCCAGGCTGGGCTTGAGGCAGTGGACCTGTGACCCCCTGCAGCCCTTCGTCTGGACTCCCTATTTGATAGACCACGGCCTTCTGACACCCCTGAGTCCACAAGGGCAAAATGGGAGTTTCTGTAAATTCACACAAGTTCTCAGAATCTCAGTTGCTGATTTTTACTAAATTGAAACAAGACCAAGAGGTCTTGCCCCCAACAAAGCTTGGCCCCTCTACTGCCAGGGATGGAGCCTGGCTGAAGTGTGGGCAGCGGGGTAGGGGGGTGAAGATCATGGAGCCAGCCTGCCTGGGCAGGAGTCCCCACTTCGCTATGCAACCAGCTGTCTGACCTTGGGCAAGTCAGGTAACGGCTTCGTACTTCCCTGACCCTGTAAATCTGGGACAATACTAGCAGCTACCTCAGAGTTGCTGTGAGGGTTGAACAGGTTCTTTAACGAGCTTACCTGAGATATCCTGGCCCATGATAAGCACCGTAATAATTTCTCTTAGGCGAGGTGACTACCAGGAAGCCTGTTCAAGGCGAAAGGCACCGCCTTGAAGGAAGGGTGTGTGGCTCGAATGCTGGAGATAATTATGCTTCAAACATTATATTACCCTTATCTACATTTATCCTCACTTCCGCTTATGAATCACCTCAGGGGATGGTAATCTCACCCCAGATAACAAACACACCTGGGGATTACTGGGATTTAAGAAATCTATTAAAGATTTTACTCTTGGTCTCTAAGAAGCCGCGAGACCATGAGAAAGCCAATTCACCTCCTCCAGCTGCAGTTTCCTCATCTATATAATTAGAAATTGGGCTAGAACGTAGGTAATCTCTAAGGCCACTTCCAAGTTGTGAGATTTGATGAATCTGAGTTTGGCGCCTGGACTGAAAAAGGCTCCTCACTCAAAGCGAGATGATTCCCAATTCACACCTCTAAATTTTCCGTAACGCACTGGCGTTGCCTAGGATGCAAAGTGCATGTGCTCCCTCCGAACCCCGAGACAGGAGGGCGCTGCGGCCGCTGCCTGTGATCTGTGACGCTGAACCACAAATGGGCTTCGTACTGCACACGGACTGTTGCCTTGAACAGGGAGCGAGCCTCTGCTGGCACTTACGGATGTGGACTTGGCATTTGACGGTGTCCCAGATGGAATGGCAGAGGGTGCATTTTTCCCCCCACTACCATGTGTCCTTGGGAAATACAGCCTTTCGGTGCCACCTCTAGCTTTCTTGGACACAGCAGTGAGGTGCTACAGGCCCTGCCAACAGGCCAACAGACACGTCCAACTTCTTTAAATTGCATGATGTGCTGGGGGAAGCTCAGCCCACATACACTCAGGACCCCTGTCTGGGTCTCTCGGCCCCACTCCACATCCCCAAACGTACTTCTGAGCTGATGGAGCTATTAATGTTTCACACGCTTCTGTGGGAGTCAGGGGCCCCCAGCTGTCAGCAATATTCGGCTTAGACGAGGGGATGGGGAGTGAGCTTTTCACTTTCATAGTGTTTTATGCTTTTCAACTCAAATACGTGTTATCTATTCTGGTCCTTAAAGCTGTCCTTAAAGATTTAGGGCAGAAGTTATTATCTGCACTGAACTTCATGTCGGTTTCATGAGGACAGAAGTCATGTCTGTCTGTTTTCTACTTTATCTTTATAACCTACCACAGTGTCTGGTACCCCGTATCTATTTAGTAAATGTTTGCTGAATTAGTGAATGACTCCGCTCTACAGACAAGGACTTAAAGAACTGCTCGAGGTCAGGGTGCTGATAAGAGGCTTCTGGATCATCTGTCTCCAGGTCCGGTGCTCTTTCTGTCAGTGCCAGGAATAATCTCAGAGAAGCTCAAAGTGGATTTGCATAGACAGAAACAAAAACGAGGTTCCGCAGTGACATTCAGCGGTGGTCTTACAACTGTGGGGTCCGAGAGGGACCAGAGGGCAGCATTTGGATGACACTTCTCTTAACACCCTACACTTTGGGCACATAAGGATTCACCTCATTCCAAAATTAAACCCCGCTTCTCCTACCTTTCTGCCTTTGTGTGTGCTGTGCCCAGCACCTGGAATGCTCTTCCTGTCCTTTCTTCTTTCTTTTCGTGAGAAATCACTTTCCACCGGGATTCTCCCTCTTTTCCTTCTTCTGCCCCCAAAATTTGGGCTTGCCTTTATCAGAGTACATGCCACATGATATTCTATTTCTTTATTTTCTCAGCTTACTCCCCCAACCCCACTGTGAGTTCCTTGAGTGCAGGAACTGTGCTTATGTCCACAGATAAATTCCTAAAAAAGTGGTTAGCACACAGGTTTTTAATAGTTGTTTGTTGAATGAATTACTGTGTGCAACCTTGTACCTTATCAAGAAAAAAGTTGGGAAATCTCCAAAGAGCATTTTTCCCACTGATGGTGAACTGCTAATGACTGGTCACCCACAATCACCAGTAATGAACACAGACACACACCAACACAGTAAGTTATGTATTAAATGATTAAATTAAGCATTAAATTATGCTGCAGTATGCATGGTAGGCATTCGCTTTTACAGCCACAGATCTGACCATAGTGAGATTTGGGCTTGCGTTGATTTTGCAATCGCTGGGAAGGAACTGTAAGACTTCAAAATGCTCCAGTGATATTCTCTGGTCCATTTCCCACGATGACCAATACCTTGGACCTGGGGTCCCAAATTCTATTATAGTCACAAGGAAGTACAGAGAAAAAAGAGTGTTGCTTTAGACATGCAAATAGGCTAAACATTGGTGAAAAAATTGGGAGAAATTAGCCCAATTACCTTTGGAGGGGAAAAGTGTGACTGGCTTTTCTTTTCCCCACCTGCTCTTATTACAGACTTGACTTGCAGCTCTTTGATAAAAAGAAAGGATTATAAAAACAGGGAAGGCAGAGGATGTGGGGTCTTTTGTTAAAAGGATACAGGGACCAGGTGGGATTACAACCAGAGTAAGCAAGGAGCTCTAGCCGAACTGGAAGAAAAGACAGAAGGGACCCGTGGGTTTCTTCCCAGAAGTTGTGTCTATTCCAAGCTGGGTAGAGAGGCAGAGCTGCCTTTTCCATGTTGTACATGCTGAAAGTCCCAGACAGCCTTCAGATCAGTGGACACTCCACTAATAGAAGTGACCATTAACGCAAATGCAAACACAACCCTAACCCCAAAGGGGCAGCCTGGTTTAAGAGAGCTCTAATCACAAATTCCCGGGCCCTAAGCTCTGCCTCAAGTGAATCTGTTACACCTTCTCTGCTTCCTGTGTCTCTCTGCAGCATGCAAGCTGTCCAAGGGAGGAGGAAAGGAGGACCCTGTGAAGGTAGGAGGTTCCCTGCACAGCAAGGCACCACCTGCATGTGGGTCTCTGCGGCTCCCAGCTGTCTCCTCATCGCCTCTCTTCTGAGATAAGGGAGCATCTCTGCTGACTCCTTCCTTCACCATGGTTTTTTAAAGGGACAAGTGAGAAAATGTGAGTAAAAATACTTTGTAAATTGTAAAGGTGCTATACAAGTGTGAAGAAGTAGTATTATTATCAGTGCTTTATTTAGTCGCAGTTTGCATCAGCCCAGTGTACTGACATTGCTTTTATACTGACATTGCTCGAATAAATATTCACATTCCTATTTCCACGGATGCAGCTCCTCTGCACGTGGCCAGCCCCGCTGGGGCCCCCTGCCCTTTGCTTCTGTTCTTCTCTCAACCCGCAGATTGTCTAACTGGCCAATTCTGAGATATCTTTAGGACCCAGCACCGGTTTGCAAGCTTCTCCGTCCTGCCCTCAGTCTCCTCATGCTACACTCCACCCACCTCTCCTGTGGATGCACCGCAGTAGCGCTGTCCATCTATCTCCCGTCTTTCTCATTAGACTGTAGGCTCCTTAAAGGCAGGATCTCTGGTGTATTAGTGGAAATAAGTTCATGGACCAATACATGAAATGTTTTCCACACGCGGTAACATGCTCATTTTGTTTTCACGGATACGCCTGGAGTGAGGTGTACCATGCAGACGCTGGAGACTGCAAAAGCAGAGACGACCACAAGCCAGGGCCTTGTGCTAACGAAGCACTGGGCATTGTGCTCAGCACCCCCAGGAGGTCGGCGCTGTTTTGCAGGGGAAGAAATAAAGAGGTAATCTGCCTTTGGTCACTAAACTGAACAGCTGGGCTTAAGTCAGTTTGACTCCAAAGTCTATGGTCTTAATCACTGCACCAGAATAAGGTCACAACAGAAGAAAAGGGAAGGAGAAGAGAAGGAAGCATTAGTAATTGATTAAGATAAGAATGCTGTCGTATTTTTAGCTTGATTTTATTATTGGTATTTTAAGACATAAACAGCACAATTTCCCCCACATCGTTTCTTCTAGTTTCATGATCTAGCAGGTAAACTATACTGGAAAAATAAATAAATAAAAGTTTCTGTGAGAAAATAAAATAATATGAGAGAAGCTTCATGCAGGAAGTGAGCCAGGACCTGTTTCCCTCAGTCTTGGGAATGGGGTTCCACATCCTCCTCCCATCTCCACTTTGGAGGTTGAGGGTCAGCAGTGGTCAGAGGCCCCTTCCCTGCCATTCTTGACCCAACAGCTAAGCCCTTGTTTCCAGGGATGGCGGGGCAGTGGGGCATCAGGGACCCACTGCCCAAGGGCAGGGAAGACAGGACACCGGGAACCTGGGAGCCCGCTTGTTCGGGTGTTTTCGCTTGGAAACACACTGAGGACCCAAGGCTTGATGCACTCCCCTGCTCCTGGACCCTCCAAAGTTAAAGGGAGGCTCCTTCCTTCAAATGTTTGGTTGTCTAGGCAGAACAGACTTGAGGGGGAAGTGCATCATAAGGGAAGTCTCTGCCTCTAGAGGGCTGGTCTACTTTTCTTACTTTCTATGTTCGACAACCAATAAAAGCACAGTGAAGGGTGACATTCTCATCCCCATGGCCCCCAACCCCACGAAATGGCTGAAAAAGGAGTGGCAATGCAGGAGACCCTCAGAAGGAGTCACTGGACATGGTCCATCTTCTCACCACACCCGAGAATAAAAGCCCTCAGAGAATCCCAGGAGAAAACCAGCTTTCCTTTAAGAATATTTTGGCTCTACTATCCATTAGCAATGTGACCTTGGAAAAACTACTTCACCTTGCATCTGTTAAAAGTAGAAAATAACTGGACCTCTCTTAAATGGTGGCTTTGAGGGCTACAGACTTAATATACAGAACTTTTAAAATTATGCAAATGAGTATAAGTGTTAGCTATTATTATGGTTATTGCTGCTGATATTATTATTAGCATCATTATGCTTCCTGTCTGCTGTGTCCTCTGCCCCGTGATATCTCAACCTTTTCTGAAGACCACCCCTGATGATTTCAGTATCTTCTTCTATGTTCCAAATTCTCTCGTGGAATATTCTTTGGAAGACAGGAGCAAGAAACTGAACTTCAAATAATTTCTCTTTTCCTGGCACTAGTAATAGAAACACCTAAATCAGCCACTCGGCAATCAGGCGGGATTGTCATAAATAGGCTGTCAGCACATTAGAAGTCAAGCATTTTGCCAGCATAAATGCTGCATATATACTTAACGTCGTTATTCTTCTTGAGATGCATAACACACTCAGGCCCACCTCTTAAATCTATCTTCGTAGGAAAGAGCAGTGACAAAGATGATTAAGAGCCCTGAGACCTGGTTTCCCAGGTGGGCCGAGGGGTGGAGGGGGTGGGCAAAATACTGCCAGATTCCCTGTAGTGCAAAAATTAGTCCAAGAGACACCAGGCTGAATTCCTTGTTGTGGAAAAGGTGGATTCGATAAATGGAGAACTGACCCTTGGAGCACTCTAGAAAGCAAGAATGGAAGTGAGAGCTCTGATATCTCCCAGTCCATGCTGTTCCAAGTATCAAGATTCCCAGCTTCTCAAAGGGCTGGAAATAGTGTGGGGCAGCTTGAAAGCATGACTCCAAAATGTTTTCATACAGTTTCCACTTAGAAGTGAGTATATATATATTCTCTCTGTGAATCTGGGCTATGACATTGAGTAACAGAATGTGGTGGAAGTGATGCTGTGCCAGTTTCTGGGCCCAGGACTTAATAAATGGGCAGCTTCCATTTCCTCTTTCTTTGGATACTTGCTGGAACCCAGCCACCATAGTATAAAGAAGCCTAAGCTGCTTACAGAGAAGCCTTCATGAAGAGGACTCCCATGGAGAGGAACCAAGGCCGTGGCACCCACTGGCCTTCCATGTGAGTGAGCTATCTCAGAACTGGATCCGCCAGCCCGTAGTCGAGTCAGCCCAGGTGATCCTAGGTGGGGCAGAGCTGAGTCTCTCTGCTGAGCTCTGCCCAAAGTGCAGATTCATGAGCTAAATAAATGATTGTGGTGGTTTTGGTTTGGGGATGGTTTCTTATGAAGCTAGATAAGTGACATACTTATTCTGGGAGAGAATCCTTTCCTGGATGCTCTCAGTACTATCTCTGTACCATTTCAGGACTATTCAGACTATTCAGAACTATTCAGAAATAGTCCTGAAACATTGCTTCTTTTGCTCTCTTCTCTTGGTCCAGCTAATGATTAAAATTAGCCATCAGAGCTGGATACATTGCAAAGAAATAGGGAGGCTTCGGTCAGAACACAGATGTTATTACAATTCCCTAGTAATAGTCTTCAGATTGTTTTTCTATGTATCAAGCAGTACAAAATTTGTCCCTAAAATGTCTTGTCCCACTCTCTTAAAAATCAGGCTACTCATTATCAATCATAGAAATGCAAAATATATAAAGGAGGTACAATTTTACAATGGTGAAATTAGCTTCTTTTTTCATTTAAAGAATAACTCTTAACACTGGTGAAGTTGGGATGAACCCAATATATTGCACATGGCAGGGTAAATTAGTATAACCAGGTTATTTTAGAATATCATTTGGCAATGTCTAACAGACACGCTTCTATCCACACCTATACACACTAACATTGCCAACCTTTCATTCAGTAATTCTACTTTTGATAATTTATCCTTAGCAAATAATCTAAAGTAGAAAAAAAAGACATTTATTAGAGGGAGATGCTTTTTTATAATGATGAAAAAACCAGTAAGAGCTTCAAATTCAAAATATGGAGAAGTAGTTAAAACAAAAGTATATTACACTAGCCTCATAGAATATTGTGCAACCATTAAGGTAGTAATAGTGAAGACGAGTAATTCTCAGCTTATGATGTAATACTGAGTGGAAAAAAATCAGAATACAAAATTGTATGTTCACTGATCACAACTTTATAAATCCAGAAGTGCATGTAGATAAATACTATCATAGAAGGGAACAGATAAAATGAAAAACAGTTATTTTAGTTTTTTTCCCTCTTTAAAAGTGATACCTTGTAATTTTTCTTTTAACATTTATAAAAGTGAAGATGGAGAGATACTCCACTAAAATAAATAAATACATAAAGTCACCCTGCACCCAAATGAGCTGAGCACTTCCTTGCTTAAATCAGTTATTGTTTGTCTGTTAAATAAAGCCAAGAACTAATACTTAGGTCCTGTGGGATATGTTTCTTGAAATATAAAACTTAGTTCAGGAGATAACTTCTTAGAGAACAAGTTTTCTATCATTTAATATCTCATGTTTTTACTGTGTATGCCCTAAGAGAAAATGGAGGTAATTCAAAGATTTCGGCTAAATTAACATATTATAATTTTGGCTTTGCTCCTCTCCCCTTTCTACCTCCTACTTTTTCCTTCCTAAGCTTCCAAAATATAAAGTGCTAAAATAAAACTAGCGACAACAGTTTCTATTTTTAGAGTGAACTTTAATCTGATTTTCACAAAGATCCATGCTAATTCCAAATCACCACTGTTCTCCTCTTGGTGCCACTCATACAGGGATTGCCTTTTGCATTAAAAATTAAGAATTACAATCACATAGGAGAAAGAAAACCTGGCTTAGACTTTCTCAGTGGTCAAAGCTACACCAGCAAAAGCAAATGAAAAACCGATTGCAATTGTGTGCTTGGATATTTAAAGCCGAAAACACTTGTACCCCAGTTGTTCAAATATTGGCATTAAGATCTCCCTTCTCTATTCTAAAAACGTGCACACGGAAATGCAGAATGAAGACCTGGCTCATTCAAATTCCAAGCTCCCTCTTACAGTCCTGTGAGTATGGTGGCAGGAAATAAGGACTCTTCCTCTGCCAGCCTTCTTGCTGCATGCTGGAGTCATCACCCTACATCTCCAAGACACAAATAAGTGACAATCTAAGCATCAAGTAAATTTCTATTTGAATGTGTGTAGCAAAACAGCAAATTATGTTTTCATAAACTAATTTCTACAGCTGAATTGTTTATATTTTACTTTGAAGATAAATGGCTGCTGGGAACACTGAATCTATTTCAGAATTTAGTCACATGGAGCCATTTTTCTCAGTCATAAAATAAACACTATAGCAGATAAGGGTGATTCTGTAATTCTACCTCTAGTTGTTAGAGCAAGGAAGAACCAGACCTCAACTATCTCCGTGGCCCTTTTCACATTAGCCCACTCAGTGCTAATGCAAACGTAAACACACCAGTCAGCCAACCATTAGGAGCTCAAGAAATATCTTGGGAGTTAAAATGTAAACTCTCATGTGGTTCCAAGACTTCTAATCTAAGCATCCAAATTCTACACAATAAAACAGGCAGAAGTCGAGGTATTCACCAAAAGAAAATAAAATTAAAATAAGTAAATAAACCCCACAAACTGAATAACTTTTAGGAGGCCCAAATACATGATTCTTATAGCCCTTGAAAATAAAAAAAAGATTATCATCCCCCCACACCCTAAATTTTTTGAGTTTTTAACACAGTCTGCATTAACACCTCTCCATCAGTATCAAAGTAAAAATTGCTTAATAGTTAAGTGATGAAATTTGTAGAACTAAGCACCATAGCTTTGATCTTAATTGCCTTCTGATACTGTGACTTACACCAAAGTTGTCTATGGGCTTTTAACATTATAGGAAAACTGCTCATCTCCTCAGGTGGACAGCCCACTTACAAAGCGGAGAGGCCAACTTAACAGTACACATGTTCAGGCGGGTGATTAGAGACACTTTGAGCATCCGATTCTCTTGTGATCTCCCATTTGCTCAGGTGAAAGGTGGCTTCGGGCAGAACTGAAGGCGTATCTAAAAATGATGATTACTGAATCTCAGTTAATTTAGAGTTGTTTGTTTGCTTTGAAATGTCTTTTATCATTGCAATTTGCCAATGACCTTAAATTGATGGAAAACAAGTGTATCTAAAGTCTGTGTCTGCCATTAACTAGCTGTATGTTTTAATATGGAATTTGTACCAGTGCTTGCAGAGGTGCCGGAATGACTGAGCCAGGAGCGATCTATCTCGGTTCTCACAATAAATAAATACAGAGTCAGTGCTGGCACTTCTTTCTTGCTCCTTGGAGGATCTGGGTCTCTGTAGAATAGATATTTGGGCCACAATGATTATCCTGTAGTACCTTTTCTAAAAGTTGACGCTGAAGTGTAAGACGAGCTACCACTCACTTGGCACCACATCATGGGGTCCATTTTGATTGGTTAGTGCCCACGCCAGAGGGCTGGCTTAATATTTTTATCACCTCCCAATACACAAAACTTCTTGGGCTGAAAATTAGAAAGCTCTCAGGGATGCTAATATTTGTATACTAGAGTTTTAAGATCTTGGATATAGATTTTTTGAAAGTGTGGCAAAAGTACAGGAGTAAGTCTCCTCTGGTAAATTAGCATGAAATCTATAGAAAGGAAAGGACAGATCCAAATGAAATGAGCAGAATAATGCCAGTGCTCAATCAGTTTGATTTTATGCTGTAAACCACCAAACAGCATGTAGGCCGAGGGTAGAAGTCAAAGGTTTCAGCTACACAGCTCAACTTTCTCAAGAAGAGTCCTAATTTCAATTTTTTTCTTTTGGTCACATAATCCCCACGTCCTAATTCTCAGTTTTGAAAGTACAGTCACCACAGTTAGAATCCAAACACAGGCCTGACATCATTTTATTTATGTCTTACTCTCCTGAGGTGTGAAGACTACCAGCTGTGTCCCTGGACACCTGGTCTATTCTGCCTTAGTTTACAACTGAGAAAACCAAGGCCCAGGGACAGGCTGCTGCCTGAGTATGTGACACAGGAAACTCAGACCCAGCCTGCTCAATAGAAACAAATGCCACTGGTGAAAAGGAGCAGTTAGGACAAGGCACGTGATTTGCAGGTCCCAATGCAAAATGAAAATTTGGGGCTCCTTGTCAAAAAGTATTAAGAATTCCAAGATGGTGACCACAGAGCAGTCCAAGCATGGGGCCGAGTGCTAACATGCAGGTCACACACACATAAAACTGACCTGCATGCAGTTATTCCACTATTTACTTGACTTTGACACTTTGAAGGCACTGGGGAAGGAAGGCACTTTGAACACTGAAAATGCTCTAAGCTTAACTGTTGCATGGTAAGTGAATGAGTAAAGAGCCTAGAAGCATCTAGAAAATTCCTACTAAGACTTAGGGTCAGGGTGAGCTAATCCAGAAGTCACCATGAATACTCAGTCCATTACTTAAGCATTAAAATTCATAATCTGAAAATAACATAACAACATGATAAACCTTCCCAGCGCTACCACAAACAAGTTTCCAGAATCGTGTGCAACGAGTGAGTGGCAGTATGTACACGTGGTGGTGCCACTGTGCTTTGATGTGTTCAAAAATGCCAAGCTCCTACTAGAATTATTCTTGTAAATTTTTTTTATCTCTTTATGCATTTAGAAGTAGCTATCCATTTTTGGGAACCGATCTAAGTACAAAATCCACAAGCCTTTCATATTGGAATGTTTCATACATTGCTAAACATCCTCGAGTTGGAAACAATGAAAATAACAATAAAACTACTACAATTTATTGAGGTTATTAATGTCAGATACCATGCTAAGTGCCTTGCATATATTTCCTCCTGAAGACCTTATAACATTCCTATGAGGTAGAAATATTATCCTAACTTTCCAGTGAAGCTAACAAGGCTCTGCGAGGTTAAGTGGCAGGATCAGAATTTGAACTCAGGACCATTTGGATTCACGGGGACTAACAGTGGGAAGGAAAACAGTGCAGGCTCAGTGTACAGAGAACAGCAAAGCAAGGGCTCTTGCCTTCCTTTAAGGAACAAGACTTTTATTGGACAAAGCCCAGATGAAGTTTTACCTTGGTGAACAAAAATGCAACTATAAAACACTAAAAGTAGAAATTTCAGATATTGAAAATCTAGACGGTTAATTTTTATAGCTTCATGCAAAGGCACATCAGCTGTACAAAGAGAGGTAAAGGAGGAGCCTCCTCATTCACATTTTATGATGCCTTAGAACTGATTTATTGTATTGCTGTGCCAGGAAAAGAGGCAGCACAGGGTGAAGGAAGGCTCAAAGCCGGGCCAAGATTTCCACTCCAGTAGCCTGTAATATATCTCATTAACTGACAGGGAAGATAAAAATGTGGGTAACTTTCCTCAGTAGATCCAGGATTTATCATATGTAACAGAAACACGTGAAACTTTAACTTTAGAGCTTCAAGGGTTAATGGCTTTTTTTTTTTTTTGAAGTAGGAACTATAAGAAAATGTGAATTTATAATCATGAAATGTCTTACAGAGTTGAAGAGAATCAAGCTAGTGTTTCTGTCTCCACCTCTCAAGAGATAAAAGTGCCTTCATAGTTATGGCTTGTGTTTACTGCGATGTTTCAAAGTGTTGATCTGGCAGGGGTATCTTATTTCTCATCTAAAACAAGCTACAGAAAAAAGAAATATGGAAGCATAGTTTTGAAAGCAAACTCATTTTATATATTCTGTTCACTTTTTTGTAGCATTTTCCTCCAATGTCATAGCTTTTATGTTTTTAATTGCCTAATTAGATACAAATTCTATTCTAGGTAAGCAGAATTTTCAAATAATGGTAGAAAAATATTTCTGGCCAAATGCCAAACTTTTATAGTTTGTATGAACTCATGAATGTGTTTATGTAATGTACACTGTGTTTAAGTAACATGCACACACAACAATGTACAATTACAAAAACTTTGTAACAAAATGCTGATTTTGTTCATGTATTCACTGGTAAGCCAATCTCCCCCATTTGAGTCAATTGCGGTGGTCCCATTCCCCTGCCCAAGACTGCTTTAGGCTTCAGACATGAGCAGGTGAAATGATTCTATGCAAGGGGACCAAGGCGAAGTCTGTTACTAGAAAAAGTTTTCTGGGGAGAGTTGATGTCTTATCTGTTGGACTCTCACTGGAATGTACCGGTCTTCCCAGGAACATGGAAAGAGCTAGCTGAGAAGAAGGCCAACAGGCTGAGAATGGCAGAGAAGAAACATGGAAAGCACCTGAGTCTTTGATGACTTTGTTTAGCCAAAGAATTAATCAACCCTGGAGCCACCCCATCTTGGGACTTATGATGTGACTTAATAAGGTCCTAATTGTTTAAGCAATCTTGAATTGGGTTTTCTGTTTTGCAGCTCAAAGCATACAGATGACAAAAATCCAACATGACTAAGCACCTTATTGTGTTATAGGAACTGTGAGGGCCAATTTCTATGCATTATCTCTAATTGATTTCACATCTCTTTTTTTCTTTTTTTTTTTTGAGACAGAGTCTGGCTCTGTTGCCCGGGCTAGATTGAGTGCCGTGGCGTCAGCCTAGCTCACAGCAACCTCAGACTCCTGGGCTCAAGCGATTCTACTGCCTCAGCCTCCCGAGTAGCTGGGACTACAGGCATGCGCCACCATGCCCGGCTAATTTTTTCTATATATATATTTTTAGTTGTCCAGATCATTTCTTTCTATTTTTTAGTAGAGACGGGGTCTCACTCTTGTTCAGGCTGGTTTCGAACTCCTGACCTTGAGCGATACGCCCGCCTCGGCCTCCCAGAGTGCTAGGATTACAGGCGTGAGCCACCGCACCCGGCCAGATTTCACATCTCTTTAAAAATATTTTCTTCATTTTACAGAAAAGGAAAGTAAGATTCAGAGAAACTAGGGATATAACCACCTTCTCACATCTATTAAGCAAATAGGACACATTTCCAACTGAAATCTGTCTGACTTTGAAGGCTATCGTTTAAAATCTGTATATAGGTGTGTATATGTGTGGTAGTGTTATGTTTTTTAATGTGTACATTTATATATACCTATATATAGTGTAATTGTGTATACACACTATATATACCTGTACGTATAGTGAAGGTGGTATCCACAGTAGTATAATCATTTATCACATTTTTGGGTCTTTGATAAAATATTAAAGATAGTGGGAATAATGCAGGGGAAATATGCAACAAAATAAACCAAATGGCAAGAACTGGGTAATTATTACCAAGTTTCCTTATGCATTGGGAGTTACTTATCTTCCTTCTTATGGGTCAGATGATTCAAGTTCTGTTCTTGCAGCCAGCTGAATAACACTTCAAATCACATCTGCATTAAATACTCACCAACCTGTACAAAGACGATGCTAAATGAGAAAGACTGTTTTAAGGGAGATATGTGTCTCTAAATAATATCCCGAATCAGAGATGGCAAACTGGCTGCATAGGCACTACCACACACACTCCCTTTTTCATAGAAGACTTTGCCAATCTATAAAGGCGTTCTCTTTCTCCCTGACCTTGGACACAGTCCTACAAACTTCTGTAACACCAGCTGCAGTAACCACGACTGATAGGTCAGGTCTGGCTCTCTATTTGGAAACTCATTTGCCCTCTCAGTTCTACGTGTTTGGTGGGGGATGGCTCTTCAGGGATGTAACTGAAAATTACAGGGAAATTGTGCAACAGTAACGTATCAACCCCTGAGAGCTGAATGAAGAGCAATTACTGCTACTGAAAATATTATCTATGTATTTCTGAAAATTGAGTCTAAAAACGATATTAGCAGCAATGAAGTTTAAGTGATCCCGAAAGAAAAGGGCAAAGTGTTGTAAAATGGAAATGGCAATAATAAATTTGAGAAGTTGGACTATCTGTATGTCTGTCTCTTTTTTCGGATAGCTACAGGCACATTCAGGAAGTGGATTCATATTTTCTAAAATCACCATTTTATTTGATCCACCTACCTAGATAATTAAAATCGGAAGATAAACATAGCGTCAAGAAATCGTACTACTGCAAAGAACTCTGGAGGTCATGTAGACTCTCTTCCACCCATCCCCACCTCACTTTGTTCTAAGAAGGAAACTAAGGCTAGCAAGACCACTGCCTTGTCCACAGACACCTGTCTGGCTAACAGTTGAGCTAGGCTAGGTTTCCAGACTCCCAGCTCTGTGCTCTTACTCCTTTTCCAAATTGCCCTGAGAGCCTTTTCAGGGATGGGTACACATTTCTAACTTTAAAATTACATTAAACCTCAGAGATTAGCTAAGTGTGTGGTAAAGGGTAGGAGAGAGGGAGAGAGAGATTTCTGACAACTTTCTACAGTTCTTTGGAACTGTACCATCTTTGGAGATGGTCTTGGCCATCAGTGGATGGGGTGGGGCTGTCCTACCTGAGGAACTCTGTCTAACTGGCCAAGAGATAGTGCCAGAGCCAGCAAACAATTGCCCCTGTCATCTTTCTTCAACTGGCCTTTGCTGAATGGGCAGCCCCGTTAAAACACTTTCCTATAGACCTCCAAAATGGTTCCCTGGGCCCCAAAATGCTTCTTGTTCATTCAGTTGCCCAGTGAAAGACAAATGGATTCAGGGATCCCTGCAAATTCAGTTAATTGGATAAATAATATTCACCCTCAGAAGAAATGAATGAATGACTATATGTAGTAAGCCCAGCACAGAGTAGGGCATTATCAGTAAGGTTAATGTTTGTGTTGTTACTACCATGATGATTATATTTAAGCCTCCAATTGATTATTCTAAAAGCAACAAGGCTCTCCTCATCGCTTATGTTCTATAATTTTATTGTTTTCTCCACTGATTAAACTGAGGGGGTTTATACTGAGTGGTTGAGATCACGGGCTTTAAAGTCGGACAGACGTGGGTATGAATTCTGACTCCGCCACTGTGTGCTCCTAGCAAGGTACTTCACTGTGGGGGGCAGAGTAACGTTCACACCCCTCAAAGACATCCATGCTCTTTCCCCAGAACTCGTGAGTACACTAGTGTACGTGGCAAGAGGGACTTTGCATGTGCGATTAAGTAAAGCATCTTAAAATAGGGGGATTATCCTGGATTATCTGGGTGTCCCCACTGTAATCATAAGGGTCCTTAAAAGATGGAAGAGGCAGGCAGAAGAGTCAGAGAAGGAGAAGTGATTATGGAAGCAGAAATCAGAGCCATGGGACCGCTGGCTGTGCAGATGAAGGAAGGGGCCACCAGGGAAGAACTGAAGACAGCCTCGAGAAGCAGGGAAAGGCAAGAACACAGATTCTCCCCCAGAGCCAACACCTTGATTGTAGCCCAGTGAAACCCAGGTTATACTTCTGACCTCCAGGACTAAAGTAATAAGTCTATGTTGTTTTTGGCCACTAAACTTGTGAAAATTGTTATCCCAACAGTGGGCGACGAACTCATGCTCCTTGAGCTTCTGTGTCCTCATCTATAAAATGGGAATTAAACAAGTATATGCTGATATGAGGGCTGATATGAGCATTATATGAGAGAATGTAAATAAAGTACTTCAGTGCTTGGCACAGATTAAGAACTTAATTAATGTTTGCTGTCATTATGCATATGCATATTATGCCTATGCATCAATTTATATATTGCTGATTATAATAAAAGGTGATACCAACAAGTATATTTCATTGTATCATAATAATACCTTCCATCTGAGCAGCACCTGTCTGGTTTTCACCAAGCACTTTCATCCATCTTGTCTTATCTGATGCCATTATAATTGTGCAGGAACTGCAGGACATCCACAGATGGGGAAACTAAGTCTCTAAGCGGAGAGTGGCTTTTCCTAGGTCACTCCGAGGCTCAGTCTTTTGGCCATGGCTGGAGTGCAGGATATCTGATTCTTAATACAGTGTGCTCCCAGCCTTATTGTGCGGCTTATAGCAATACATACATATGGTACACAGAATCTTAATATGAAATAAAAATGATAGAGCCAAACAATGATGGGGTTGTTCGTCGCAACCCCAATCACTTCCCATATGATCTCAGCCAGCGGAGCTTTCTGCCAGGCCCCCACCCCGCTCTTCCAAGCACAGCCCGAGCACTCTCTCTAATGCATCTAGTCAATTGTGCAAAGCACAAGGGAAAAAATATTCCATCCTGACCGCAGCAGGCAATCACCTTATGCCCTGAAGCATGAAGTTTGATTACCCTTATCTCAGTTTATCATTAAATCAAAAACTGTTGCTATGAATACTGGCCCAGGACTCCATTTATGAAATGATATAGGCCAGTCAGCAGAAATAAGTGAGTGCCCTTTTTCTTTCATAATTTCTGCACACCATGAAGATCTTTTGAAAACTGAAAAAAAAAAGCCTCTTTAGCTTTGAGCAGATTTTATTACTTTCTTCTCTCTTTCATGAGCTAGCTGGCTCATAATCATTCTCCCTGTGCTGTAGGCAAGAGGTCTCAGCTCCACTACCTAGTGGCCTGCCAGCAATAGCCTTGAAGTCTAGCACCTTGCTTGGATGGGAATCTGCATTTTAACACGATGCCAGGCAATCTGCAGGCACACTGATGTAGCCACTCTGGTTACACTAGAGCACCGTTTCTCAAAGTGTGGTGAAGGACAATGGGCTCAATTACCTGGGTGTTTTTTAAAAATGTAGACACCTGGGCTCCATTCCAGACTCAGAAAAATAGACCCAATGTTGTCAGCGCTCTGAGAATCTGCATTTTAATCCTATGTGATTCTGATGAATTTTAAAACTTGAAGACCACCAGTAGAGATCACCATGCGGGTGATGGCAGGGTAGTCTTGGAGTATGCCTAAATTTCATGGCACTATTCAGGCTTTTATCAGCCCAGGGGCCACCAGCATAGGGTACATACTAAGTATCTACATTTCGTCCGCCAACACAACCAACAGTAGAAGCTAGATTTTTGATATCAAGATTCTGAAACAGCTGACATCTGGGTTAGGGATCTTCAAACTAGGCATCAAGGTCTGGGGCAAATCTCCAGGACGCTGGATGCCTCCCACTAAATTCCCCTTTCCAGTATGGCTGAATCTGTGACAAGCGTAGTGGGTGGGAGTGGAGAGTAGCTGTTGTGGAACTGGCTTCCAGGTATATATATCAGTTAAAGAGATATCATAAAATCACATGTGAAAAGATAGCACAGTCCAAGGGCTAAAAGTACAGGCTCTGGAGCCAGACTGCATTTATTTTTATTTAACAGACACTGATGTATTTATAGCAATCACTACATGCCAAGCACTATTATAAGTGCTGTTCAAATATTAATTCATCTGTGTCTCACAACAACCCTAAGAGGTGGGTACTACCATCATCATCCACCTTTTATACTGTGAAAATGAGACTCAGAGAGGTTAAGTAATTTGCTCAAGATCACACAGCTTATCAATCATGCAGCCAGGATTTGCACCCTCAACAGGCTGGCTCCAGGAGTTCATGTTCTTTACCACACTAACTCTCATGGATCCAAGTTCCCTGCTTCTACTACTCACCAGTTGTTTGACCCTGGGAAAATGACTCAATCTCCCATGCCTCGGTTTCTTCCTGTGTAAAATTGAGTATATGATTTAAAATATTACTCATCTCAAAGATTGTTGATCAAATGATTTAATATATACGTTCTTGAAAGAGTATCAGACACATACATGTTAGCTCCTAGTTAGCTATTATTAGCCCTATCCTCCCAGGGGTAGTGTGAGGATTAAATTAGATAACATATTTAAAGTGCTAGGCGCAGTGCCACGGCACACGGTAAGCACACAGTAAGTGCTAGCGGTTATTATTAGTCTCGTTGAGCCAGCCCAGTTCATTTTAGATCCTGTCTGGAGGCAACTGTGCTCCACGCGGGGGGAGGCAGCCTGCCCTTCACTCCAACAAGCGACTGGGTGGGAGCCAGGCCAATTACTAGACTGAACAGGTTCTCTGCTTTATGTCACCAGAATATTCCTGAAAAGTTCCCAGTACTGAATCTGTACACACTTAATCCTTCTTCCTTATTGAACCATTTTACAATTTCAGATTGATCTTTAATTGGCAGTGATTCTTCAGACTTTAGATTCTTCTCTAAGACCGTCTGTCATGTAACCTTTAACTTGTAAAAGACTTAAATACACCATGCAAAATTGAACCACTGGAGCAATTCTTGGCAAAACAATTGATTTGATCATTCCCTAATGTAACTGTTTTCATTTTATTTTTCCTTTACTATGTGTTCTGATAAGAATAATTATACAACACAGAACTTCTGGTCTTTCCTCCCATGAAGCTTAGTAGCGTCACTATTAAACTTAACTGTGGGCTGCTTATAAGTTATGTTAACCAAGGGGTTAATGTTGGCTTGGAAATTCCCGTGTCCAGTCTAGTGGAGGGTGGGAGGGCTGGGAAGGTGGAGGACATGGGGAGCCACTTGTGGCAAGTGAGTTTATCCTGAAAGCTCAGACCCAGAAAGGGGTGCGAATTTCCCTGGGAAGCCTTAAAAACGGAGTTTTCAAAAATAAAGTATTAAAAATGTTCCAAGTCGTTTTCCCTCTCTCTATTAAGAAAAGGCTGTCATAGCTCCAGCCCCATTCCTTGCACAGTTTACCAGCCATGACAGGCTCTATCTGCAAGGTAATAAAAAGTTAAACTCAATTAGCACATTTATTAAAACATTTGCTGCATATCTACTATGCGTCACTCCCTCTGCTAACCTACGCTGGTGAATGGACAATAAAACCTCAAAGGGCGTTCGGTCTAAGCAGCACCTGGAATTCAGCTCATGTTGTCAAGGTTTCAGTATGTTTCTATCCTCTCTTCTACTTCCTGTCTTCACGTCCCCTTCTCTCACCTCCAAACCCCCCCATATACATACGCAATTTATTCTTCACCATGAAGGCTTCTCAAGTTTAAAAAGAAGACAAAGCTGATGAAGCAACAACTTTCTAGTTTGGTTTTGCTAAACAACTCCAGGAGGGGAGCTCTGTGCTGGGGAATTTGAGGCAAATCATGTTATCCCTTGCAATGTTCATGTGTACCACTGAACCAGTTGGCAGCTGATGTGTGGGTTTTAGTTCTGATCACGGAGCAATCTACTGAACTGCCACAAGATTGATCCCATTCATTCTGATGGCTTAAGCTGCAGGGCCATCTGCTGAATGGCTGAGTACAGTAGACCAGAGACGCTCAATAAACAGTGTGGCTTGCATGGCAAACACCTGAAATGCGTGTCCGTCATAGGTAAGGACTCAAACGTGGACAACTGATCTAGAGTTCCACCCCCTCCCCACCCCACCCCAGGGCCTTTGCCTAAGCTGTTCTCTATGCCTGGAATGACCTCCCTCTCAACACCTCCCCCCTCATCCCTCACTGTCCACCTGTCCAAATCCCACCTAGTTCAAGGACCAGCTCAAATATCAGTGGCTCCATAAAGCCCTCCCTGACCACCCTAGCCAGAAATAACCTCTCACTCTTCTCAATTTCCATAAGTTTGGCAGTTGAAACACACACAATTTCAGCTATTTGTTCATCTCGTCTTTCCCACATCACTCAGTAAGATCCCTGAGCTCTGGAACTGTGTCATGCTCCTCTTTGAACCCTCTCCGCCTCGGCACCTATTCGTACAGAGTAGACACAGGGTAAAAGTTGGCTGAATGAACAAACGTCATGGCCAGCAATGGCAAGAACAACTGCAACATTCTTTATTCCTTCTTCTGCCTCCCCTTCTCTTTCTGTAGCTTTTAAAAATATCTTCATTTGATCCACCAATTACCCAGGGGACGTTTGAGGACTTACTGATAAATGTAGACAACTTAGTAGACCAAAACAAGCTTCCAAAGACCCTTATAATAACAAGCAACACATAGGCCAATGTAGTGGGGAATCTAAGTCCCTGGTTTGCTGACAGCCTGCTCCTGGGGAATGCAAGTGTTATTTTCTCAAAGAGCTTCGTCTGCTCTGGTCCTTATGTGCCAGTTCCTCGGCAAAGCAGAAACTCCTGATGTTATTTTTAAGTATAGACTCCAATAATAGGCTAAGTAATTGCACATCTTCCTGAGGCCTTATTATACATGTACCAACATATCGGGCTTTTAAAACCTATATTTCCTTCCCGTAAATATATGTTGAAAACCTTAAATTTCAGAATTATGTGTAGTGGTATTTCTTTTTCTTTTTTTTCCTCCCATAGGAATCCTGAATAAAGAGCAACAACAACAGAAAATGCTAATGCATGGGTGACAGTTTCTCAACGTGTCTGATTACTCATATAGGTTAAAAGATTCTCCCGCAATCACAACTAAGAAAAATGTATGGTACAATGAAATACATAGTCAAACACCAGTCATACCCTTTCCATCCTGGTGCCACTAATGCCTCAACAGCTGCAGCTCTCGCTGTCTTTGCTGATGGGGCCCATAAATACTCCTGGGAAATGGGACAAAGATACGTAATGGATCTTCACCTGCCAAGATCAGGGAAATGAATGTCAATCGCACCCAGATGCAGAAGCACTTTTTGGTGGAGGGTGATGAATATTGTCATTTGTTCTATACCACTTTAGTCTTGGACAGAAAAGCCTAACATGGATAAAAATGGTGGGAGATGATACTGTTCTAGGACACTTGCAGAGAAGAGTGTGTAAAAGTTATTTGGCCAATAGGAATATAAAATAAAGGTAAGGTATGACAATATGATTAGAAAAACTTGTGATTTAAGAGCATAGCCATACTGTACATATCATTTCAATCAGTATAAAAATCCCCCCCCCGACATGACTCTTTTATTTAAAAACAACTGTTAGAAATATCAGGGAGTCAGAAAATTGCAGGATAGTGGGTGTTCCTGGAAGCAATTCAGTGCAGTGATGAAAAAGTGGCTTGAGTTCAAACACTGACCCTACCACCTTCCCATCCAGTAACCTTAGGAAAATGACTTAACTTCTCAGTACCTCAGCTTCTACTTAGGTAAGGCAGTGATAACAACAGAACACACCTCATGTAGTTGCTTGAGGGTTACATGATATGTTCAATATAAAGACCTTAATATGGTGCCTAGAATTTAGTAAGCAAACTAACATTAAGACTTAGGTCTTGTGGTTGCTGTTGTTTTCTCCTCTTCTTCCTCCATCATCATCACTATCATCTTCCTCCTCCTCCCAACTGTTTTGTGGCTGATTTCATTAATAAATGTTAGGCAGAGAAGAGAGAATACATGCTAACTCACACCAAAACATGAGGCAGTTTTCCCTTTGCACCTCAAAATCCAAAAGTAGTATTCCCAATTATAAAAGTTTAAACATACCAACAACAAAGTGTGGTAACATAACCTAACAAATGAATCCACCTAATTCGTTATTCTTGCTTTAACAAGCAATGGCTACTGTAACAGGTATCTTCTTGAGTAAGAAGAACAAATGCAAACAAAAAATATTATAGCATTGGGTGCTGTTAGACATGGGCCCCATGCTTAGGCACACTACATGTTCTTTGTGAAAAGGGATGCAGCAATAACATGTTCAGTTCACCAGGAACTAGACAGCTCTTTTTCTGTCTTCAGTATTTGGCATCACAGACCCACGGCTACTGCATTCCTTTTTTCCTCTTTTCAAACAGACTGAATTCTGAAGGTGCAGGCTGAGTGGAGTCTGATGGCTCCTTCCAATTCTGTAATTCTGGTGGTTTAATCTTATCAAGGCTCAAGAGTCACGCCTGTGGTCGTGTAAGGTTGGGGCAAGCCCCCTCTTCAGTGGAACACACCACTGCAAGCTGGCAGGACCTTTCAGCAGGCTGCCCCCAGAGCTGAATGAGGGGCCTGGGACAGGTTGCCAAACAATGAAAACTTCCCGTTCTGGGTGTTAACTTTAGTTACCACAGCCAGACAATGCTGCTAGTGGTGTGGAAGAAAAAATTGCTGTAGCCAACTGTGCTGTTCACAGTCGGATGGATTCCGTGTAGCTCCAAATGGTGACGGAGCCAGCAGCCTGTTGTAGCCAAGGACAGGATGATGGATGATCTACATACTGTGTCCAAGTAGAGAGAATGGCAGAAGTTCACTTCAGGGTTGTTAAAATGCTAATTTGAGTGAGTTAACAAAAGCTTAATAGGAAAAAAAAGTTTGAGAAATAAGTATACCTCATGTGGTATCGGTGTGGACCACTGATTTGATCGCCCTTGGTTACATAAATGGTTGTTTTTTAAAGTAAGAAGGTTTGGGAGTTTTCCTGTTGGGAGAAATGGAAGCGCTTCAATTATTAGCTGAACTGCCACTGTTATCAGGGTCTGAGGAGGACACAGGCCAATAATAGCCACCTCAACTGAAAAGTGTTATGGTATGCTTAATATAGTTATGGGATTTTCATTCCCTCCATGTGTCATGAGAATAAATAAAAACACACCTTTTTCCCCACTGGAAGCTGGGAGCTGTTCACAAAGTAAATGGCAACGATGGCTTTGGTAGATTTGAACACTAAGTCTCCATTCACATGAGCCACAGAAAGTGAGATCTCCTATTCTAAGGACAGATTTAATGTGTGAATTACACTAACAATACACTGAATCATTCATTAGTGTTAAAGGCAGGTAGGCTGGACCACAGGAAATATTTGGTGTGGATGATCTTGCTTTAAAATCTCTTGGACAAAATAATATGCTTAAAAAGAAAGGCGCATATTTGTGTTTCTTGTCCAAAGATCCATTCGTTTTGCCATCCTTTATTTCTTTTTATTCTTACTCAAGTTGAACATACAGAAGCATGTGTGGTCCACCTGGTATTGGAACATTGGCTAGCATAGTTCCTTGAAAATGACAGGTACTCAATAAATACTGATTGGTTGACATACCACAGCTGCCATTGCTTCCTCTAGAAATGAATCTAGAATGTGCAGGCTTAAAGTCTATTAATTGAAATAAAAGATAATATTTTATCCTGCCATATGCTAAGAAAAGAGTTCACCTCCTATGGTTACACTAATAATGGTTAGGCATTCATCCAGGCTCTTAACTCTGCATAAAACACATCAGAAGGGTGAAAAATTGCCCTATTTCAGATGCATTTTTCACTCTTTGTATCTTAGTGAAACTCACATGCAAGAACAATGACTAAGCTAATTACCAAGGTTTATTAGGATGGAGCAGTAAGAAGTGAAGAACTTCTGCAGTTTTAATAAGTCCTTAGCAATTATGGTCATCTTTGTGAAACAAGTCTGTCATTCCTGTTTACTTGCCTATGGCCTTTGAAATCATAGAACCACCACTTATGATACAGGAGCCCACTTACTCCCATCACAGGTACTGGACAGAGCCTTCTTGAGTAGCAGGCAAGTGAACTGAAGTCCTCTGGATTTCTAAGTTGCCTTCACTCTAAGGACTAATAGGTTTACATCACAACCATCTTTCAAATCCATCAAGCCATCAAACCAGAGGAGACATGGCCAGATGGTGCTATTACAGGGCACCAAAAAAAAAAAAAAAAGAAGAAGAAGAAGAAGAGAAGAGGGCAGAATGCCCACAGTCTAAATCAAACTCAAGTTAACCAGCTGTTGGTGATGGGGAAGCCACAATATTTCTGGCAGACTCTTCTGCATCACAGAAGTGTTCCTCAAAGAAAGGTTATCTATAGGTATCTTTAGTAGAAAGGAGGCCAGGTAGCATACTCTGCAGGATCCAGTAAGAAATAGCAGCTCATTGTTAATCTGACTAAATGTGCCAATGGAAGAAAATGGTCTGCTCAACAACACGTTTTGGAAACCGTAGGGTTATCTATTTAACTGTCTTTCTGGGAGCACATTCTAGAGACCTAAACCAAAGCACAGACACTAACTATAAAAAACAAAACTCAGCTATGGCTAAGCTATGGTTTGTTTATTTTAAGATGTTTAGGTTCATAGTAATATAGATCCAAATCTCAGAGCCTATCTGGCAATTTCTACGTATCTAAGCCAGAATAAATGTTTGTGTACTATCTGCCAGCTTGACAGAAAATGACTATCACCCACTACATTAAACATAACTACATACAACTTAATTTCCTGAGTTAGACACCTAAAAGAGTGAGGGGATTTATTTTTTAACAGCATGAATAAACCAGCATCAAAACCTATTGTTTTGAAGCACTAAAAGGATAGTGAAATCCTCCCCCTGAGATGTCTGAGACGAAATTTCTCAATAGTACATGAAACCCTGAAAAATTTCTTCAAACAAGTATTTCTCCTATTCCGAGGGATACGGATCAAACAAGTTTAGAAAAAATGCCAAACCTTTCCCTAGGACTTCAGCCTTGAAATAAACAAAAGAATCCACATTATTGCCCCAAACATCAAGTAGAGGGGAAGGGCAACCTTAAAAAGCACCCATACTTTTTACTGCAGACTTAAAATTCTTAGCAGCCAGAAGTTTTGGGGGGAAATTGCCCTAGTCGTTTCCCCTCCCCAAAATAACAGAAAACACTATGGTTATTTTTAAGGGAAAGCAGCCCTCGTTGTAGTGAACGTAAGGTCCAATTACTGTTTGCGAAGTCTACAGCTCTGTAATAACGACGTGCTGTTCCTTCTGTGTGAAAATGACACAGCTGGGAGCAGCGAGGGGTAGGGATGCTGAAACGCGGGTTACCGACTGGTCACCTCAGAACAGAAAGTACTGCCCTGAGTTCTTCCAACGCTGTAATTCATACAGGCACTTCGATTCCCCCTAGCTCCATGACATTTCGCTTTTTACAAGTTCAGGATTTAAACAATCACCTGACAGCAATGGTCCCAAGAGTCGATTGAGCAGAAATTTTTCAAACCCAGTTCTCATCCACACCTCCAAGTCCTTTATGACCTTTCATTTCAATCCAAGAATTACACATGACAGAGGAAGCTTTAAGCCCTTGCAAATTACCCAAGGCGGGCTTCTGTATCATTTTCTGCAGACCAGGGACAAACATCACGGCTGTCAAGACGGGAAATGAAAGTTTCCCTACCTTCCTCCTCACCATGCCCCTGCCAGCGGCTGCCAGCTCCCTCCCGGCTGCAGGACGCCTCTCGCCGCCGCCGGAGAAGGGGCTCATGCAAAACTGACTCTTCCTTATTTGTTTCCATCCATAATTGATGGGGAGATGAGAACGTAACACATCTCAGCGCTGAGCTCTTGCCGCCTGGCGGAGAACCCGTCCAAGACGCTTCCGTACAGCATTTCCAGCCGGAGAACAAAGCCCGGAAAGTTGCCGGGGAGAGTGGCCGGGAGGAGAAATCGGGCGCCCGGTGGGAGGTGGGGTGGGCGGTGGGCAGCTCCGGGCTCCGCAGCCCGCCCGCGGCGCGCTCGGCCAGCAGAGGGAGAGGGAGGGTGGGAAGCGGCCGCCCTCAGGTCAGGAGCTGGTGCTGCAGCCCGAGGGGTGCGGGCGGGGGCGGCTAAGTCACCCGAGCCCCCGCCCCTCACCGGCAGGCGCTACACCTGGGTCGTGCAACCGGGGGCGCACTGACAGGTAGCTAGCACCGCGGGGGGCTGCTCTGGCTTTGGTGGCGGCGCTGCGCCCCTTCTCCCGAGCGCAGGCGAATGCTCACCCGCCCGCTCCCAGCCGGGCCCAGCACCGCCCGACCCGGCTGTCCTCGCGTCCGCTCTGGGGCTGGCGGGCGGCAGGAGGCGACTGAGCCCGCAGCCGGCTCCTTCGGTCGTGCCTCGGCTCTCTCCCGCTGGCTGGAGCCGCCGTGCCAGGCACCGAAGCAGCCCCGGCTCCCCCAGACAATGTGAGGGGCACCGCCGAGCTGGCCCTGCCTAGTAAGAAACTTTTACTTGCTCCCCACCTCCAGTTTTTTTTCGGGGGGGTTGCACAGTGGAGGAGGGCCTCCAAGTCCATGTGCCCCTCCCCCTAAGCCGCCAGCTTTGCCAGTTTTGACGGGTCCGACAAACCTCTCCAGCCCTTTGCGCGTCCTTTGCACAGCAGGCGGAAAGAGCTGCTTGGAAAAGAAATCGACCCTCCAGTGACACCGCGCGCGCGCGCGCACACACACACACACACACACACACACACACAGCGATACAGGCTCTCAGGATCTGGGTCCGACTCCCACTGGACGCACAGAGCATTAGCAAATTTTTAAAAGACGATCTTACCTCATGAGGGGTGGTTGCTTAAAAAAAAAAAAGCTTGTCACGCACAAGAAAAAAAGAAAATAAAGACAAAATTTTAAAAAATAGGTATTCCTCTGTCTCCTTAGGTCTTGGCTTCCTCTACATAATCCCCAAACTGGCCACCACTAGCCCTTGCAGCAGCAGCAGCAGCGGCGGCGGCGGCGGCGGCGGCAGCGGTGGGACGGAGCAGAAGCAAAACAAACCGATGCACGGCAAATGGTGTAATTCGATCCATCTCCAAGTCAATCCATCAGGCGAGCCGGAGCCTGGCTCCCTCCACGCACTCGGCGGCTCCGGGCGCGGGTCCCACCCCCGGGCGCGGACGGCAGGAGGCGCGGGCGGCGGGGCGCTCACGCTCGCTGGTGCGCGGAGGCCAGCGCCGCCTGGAGGCCCCCACCCTGGCGCCGCGGCCCCGCTGACCCCTCGGTGGCCTCCGCGTCCCTCCTCTCCGGCGCTCCGCTTTGCACCCTTCTGTCTCCCCACCTCCGAGAAGCTGCTCCTTCCAGCAACTTCTGGCGCCTCAGTCATCCAGCTCGCTGTGGGTGCTGAGGCCGGAGAAGCAGCCTTTTCGCTTCCCTCCCTCTTTTCCTCTTTTTCTCATTTCCTCACTCCGTCCAGAGCTTTCCTCAAGCCGTCCGGAAGACAAATCGTTGCAGCCCAGGAGAGCTGCGGGCGCAGTTGCTCCGTGAAGTTCTGCCTTAGTTTTCCAGTCTGAGATTTATTTTTTAAGCACATCCTTACAAACCCGCCCCCACGTTACCTCCCCACCCCCCTCCAATTTCTCTTTATACCCACTAAGCAAAACAGCTGGGAAGAAGCAATCAAACATTGCTTTATCTTTATAAAATACAGAAATTGCCTACTAAAAATCCCATTTCTACTTTGAATGAAAGCCATTCTGTACAGTATAATTTTGCAGGCTAATGAGCCAGTTTTACAGGCAAGTGTTTCGTGTAATATGTTGTGGGAGAAATGAAAATGTCCTTGAAGTGACATCATTTAAAATTGACTGTCACAAATGAAAGGGGAAAAACGTCATCTGTTGCAAAACAAGAGGATTTTAATCCAAACTTCATTTCCAAGAACCGGCTGTGTTGTATTAATTTCCAGTTGAATTATGAATCACTGAGGGCTCTAAATGGCTAGAATGAACCATAATGCCCCCGTTTAAAGAAAAAGAAAGAAGAGAGCTTTTTCGCCAAACTTTTAATTTTCATTTGAGTATGGTTAATTACCGTGAAGGAGAGAAGAGGAGGGCGCAGAAAGGATTTCCTTTCCTCAATGGTCCCTGCTTTCTCCCGAACACAAAGTTACATGTTTACATTTACGAAAAATACTCTGTTTCTCCTTGTTTCTGACACTTCCAGTGACAGCCTTGAAAAGAAACTAAAAAAGACACCCCAAGGAACTGCTGCAGGACTCATCCGGAGAACTGTTTCCTCGCTAGTTAACACTTTGTAACCAAAAGGAAGCCGGGGAGGGGGGGCGGTCTTTTAAAATATAAACTCCCTTCCTGCTGTTCTTCCTATTACAAGAAAAGAGTAGGGGGCGGAAAGAACAGCTTCAGCAACACAGCGCTGTGATTTTTTTCTGTTGTTTTAAGTCTTTTGTTGTGGAGCTAGCTGGTGTTTTCTCGTTGTGCTGGGCTCTGACATCATTGCAAGTTACTTGGCAGGCAGGCCCCTTCTCCAGCCAACTTCTGACCCAGAAAGCTGTGCCTGTTTCCTGGCGTCCAGCTATTCGTATTTTCCCCATCAAGGGAGCAAGCCTGCTGCAGACAGCAGACACTGTGCCCTGCATGAAGATTGCAAGGGGGTGATCATTGGCTTCATTAAGAATCAAATGGCCACCCACCTGGAGACAAGGTTTATGAGTTGTCATTGTGTCTGCAGTAGCAGCAAAGGGGGGAAAAGTTCATTTCTCTGGATTCTTAAATTTTTTGCTAAAATTTCACCATGGCCAACTTCAGAGTGCCTCTGGGAGAGTACGGTTTTAACCCACACTGAGTTCTTAAGTCCAGGAATAAAAAAGTTTTACGTTGCAGAAGGCTATGCTGATAGGTCATCGTTTCAAGCCATGGATTAGAAGGTTTCCAGTCTAAATTATCAGTTAAGACCTCAGAGTCAATCCCTATATTTGGTCTGCAAGGGGAAGAGAGAGAGGTAGACAATTCCTCGGCATGCAAAGAATGGTATCCTTTACCTTTTGGTCAAGATCAAAATATTACTCTTAATGATTTATCATTTCCTTGGTTCCAAGAATCTTGATAGTCAGGAAAATAACATCCTACTTGGATTTTAGTGAAAAAAAGTCCAAGGAAATTGTTCGCTTTCCATGCAGTTACCACTGTTGTGGTTTATTAACATTTGGTTTTATCAGTTGATTTTAGACACTTTTAACCTTTTACCCTTGTTTACTTCTCCAACTCAACTCCCCCTTCTCCCTACCTTATGTTTTAGGCACCAGCATTGCCCGGATACTTGCAGTTCTCCAGCGTGCCACACTGTTTCACGGTGTCTCTGCTTTCTGGGCACTCTTTCCTCATATTGGCAGGTAGCTTAATTTCCGCTTTTCTTGACTTTTAACAAAAAAATTGTTAAAGTGTCAAAACTCCCTTCATCCCACTAGCTCCTACAATGGGTTTAAGTGCTTCTCTTCTGGGCTCATTTATGTAATTTACCAGACTGAAGGCAAATGATCTGTTTAGGATGTCTTCCCCATTGAACACTTCCTAACAGCAAGGATCTTATCTCATTTACCTGGCCAGCCCCAGTGCCTAGCACAGTGCCTGGCACTTAATGGACACTCAATGAATACTTGTTAAATAGATCTGATAATGGAACCTACAACTTTCTCACACTCTCTTCTGTGCTAAACCAGGGAGTACAGTTACTCTAGAATGAATGCTCCTTCATTTATTCACCCTGTATCCCCAGGGCTCAGCTGAGGACTGGCATAGGAATGTTGGTATGTTAAATGAATGAACAAATGAATGAATGGAGATATTTGGCTATTTTCACACCCAGAAAGAGCTTAGCTCTTTACATGGTTAGTGATTATGCTTTAATGTTATCTACATATATTTCCCATCAGTGATAACTAGTAGCTTCATTTATAATCTATTTTAAGCGTAAAAGCCATCTGAAAAGTATAGAAAATCTGTGTGTGTAATTGTCCATAAAAGTTCATCAATCATCAGGAAGTACAACCCCTTAACTATTATAGTTATTAAACAAAACATCAGTGTTTAATAGGTACCCAAGCTCCATTCTAAGCATTTACAAAATTAATTTGCAACAATGTTATAAGGCAAGTACTGTTACTATCATCATTTTATAGATGAGGAAAATTGAGGCTTAGTGAATTTAAGCAAGTTGCCTAATGTCACAGAAGTAGTAACTAAGTAGGATCTGAATCCTACCTCTTACTTAGTTGAAATAGTAGTTCATAGTGAGGTCTCAGTTAATAGCAGTAGTTAACAGTGAAGTCTCCGAAATATTAGACACAATGGATTCAAATCCAGGCTCTACCTCTGACTAAACTTGGGACTTGGGATAATTTACTTAACCACACTCTGCTTCAGTCTTCTCATCTGTTAAACAAGGATGATGATAATACTTCAAATGGCTTTTTGAAGACTGAATGAGATAATGCATGTAAAGTGTTTAGCATCTTACCTGGAACAAAACAAGCACTGAATAAATATTAGACAATGTTTTTATAGATGGCTTGAAGGCGGTGCAATCTTGGAATCCTGCAGAATTGGATTAGAAACTTAATCCAACCTCACACGTGATATATAGGGTAAAAGTATGTGGCACACAATAGGTTTGCAATAAATTTTTGTTCCGTTCCATCTTTTTCATTCCATTATCAGTGTAGATGTCTGTTAACTCAGATATGTACACTGCTCACGATGCAGTTGATATGAAATAGCATTTTTAAGAATTTTAATGAATAATAGAGTTTAGGATGTAGAATTTCATGTTTCAAAATATAAAGATAGAGGTATTGAAATTTCGAAGGTAGCTGCAGCTTCTGCGATTACTTTAATTTGGAATGCACATATAGTATTCCTTGCGTTCGCACATTATAGAAAGTGCTTTTGCGGCAAGGGATTGCTTTCAAAACTAATCTAAGCTCTCCACGACATGATAAATCATTAATAATATAGACCCAAATCTCAGCATCTGCATGGGCACAGCTGGCCTCCTCGTGTCAACAGTCTGCATATGAAAGTGACTCTGCCAAGATATTTCACTTTAATGAAAAATATTTATCATGGTAAATCTTAAACTTCAAGATTTTACTGACATAATTCATTTCTATTATTATGTACTATGATAGTATATTACCATAGCTATGCTTATGTTTGGAATGATAAAAATGTGCTTTTTAAAGTCATTTTGATTACTCTACCTCAGTATGAATAATTTTTGGTGTTCACTCTGAGTAAATGGAATGCACAGTGCATTTATGGAACTTATCTAATTTTGCTAATGACTCTGCAGGTGCCACCGTGTGGAAGCACACTGAGGGCTCAAGCCAAATAAAAAGAATCAGGCTTTTAAAAAACATATATTGTTATTTCCATTGGAAAGATGAACAACAAATAGCCTTTAATCATACTCGCTCTTTTGCAAACAGACAAGAGATAGGAAGGCTATCACCATTTTATCAAAGATCTTCTGAACCAACAGAGGCAAAATAAACTTTTTGAAGGGAGGGTCATACAAAAAGCCAGCAACTCAGTCACTTAATTGTGCTTATATGTACTTTAAAAAGGAATACTCCTGAGGTGCCGGAATGCCATCTTACATCCAGCAAAAAGGAAGCTGACTCTCTAAATTCCTGACAGACTTCTCTCCACCAATTTATAGTAACCAAGCCTCTGACCTTGAGGATTTGGGGCTGAATAGTATCTAATAAATGTTAGAATGTCTTAATGGAGAAAGATAATGAAAACAATCAAGAGCGAGAATGAAAACAGTTTATTTTAAAAAAATATACTTTAAAATTGTTTTTCAAAAGCAAACCTCTCTACCCAATCTTGTTTTTTTGCTTTAGCCAACATTATAACTCAAACCAACAAAGGGAAAAAGAACTAACTGGATACCTATTCCATCCCAGGTACTGGCCAGATACAAGAGTGTCACTTAATTCTCACCATAGCTCTTTGAGATAGACATCATTTATGAACAAGAACGCAGGCTTGGTTAGGTTAACTATCTTGCCAGGGTTCAGTCCTAGTAGGTAGTGGAGCCCAGGTTCTAATCTAGGTCTGTTGGGCTCTGGAGCCTATTTTTCCTTCTAGTGTATCACGCTGTGAAAAACAAAAAGAGCAGAGGTTTAAACAATATGTCTTGGATAACACAGAAAATAAAAGCATTGAAAAGCTCACAATTAGATATTCAGAGCTAAGCTACAAATGTGTGCTTCAATTTCTAATTTTTTTGATAGTTCTTACTTGTCACATAAAAATCTAGTGTCAGGATCTCTGCGATGGGGTTTATAGCGTAGTTAAAACCTCTGTGCATCATATGCATTCTATTATCGATATAATTGCTCTGAATCACTTGCAAATAGTTAAGAAAAAAAGACCTATTTAACACCATGCAAATTTGTATTGAAATAAACCTCATTGGTTAAGCTACAAATGTTTCAGTTAATGGTTAGGGCCCATACTCTTCCTCACCCTCCCAAAATTTTAATCATTGAATGCTCTACACTTTTGTGCATTACAAGTACAGAGAGTGGATTCATCATCAGAAACCACCAGTGCCACCTACTAGTTGATAAAAAGAGAATAGGATTCTGGGTAATTTCCATCTTGCCCGATAAAGTCACTCAATGGATATAATCTTTTCTTTCCTGTTTGCCTTCTCAGATAGGATGTTTACTATTATGGACATTTTATTAACATTGACTACATTGAGTTATTAAAAATTACACTGCTAATATTCAAGAGAGTGAAGGGAATATTTTTTGAAGGGACAACAAGAAGCTGATGTTCTGGCATAAAAATCAAGAGCAAACACTATTAGGTTTCAGCTATAACGATAGGAGTTTTCTAAAATCCCAAATGCCCTGTTAAACTGTGATGAAGCAGCAAAAACCAGTTACACACATGAAGATACATTTGGCTAACAAGTGTTTAAATCTGGGTCTGTGATATGATGTCACTGAGTCAGCAAGGACACAAATGCGGTGACAGCAGGTGCGATCTCTCTGCCAGTCCCAGTTACAGGGGTTTCATTTATGTCCTAGAAGGAGCCTTTGTTTGGTTCCACAAAGTGTTCTTCCCAAATTCTTCTCATCCCCAAATCCCTCTGGCCTTTGAACCTATCATCAGTTGCCAATCAGCAAGGAAAAACAATTCGGGCTATAAATTTTTGTAACAAACTTTCTTACTGGGTTGGCTCCAGCAACCAAGTTAGATTTACACATTATCCGATTCATTTTACTGTCAGCCAAGATGAGCTCTTTGGCGGCTGTCTTCTAGAAACTTGAATTGTGATGTATGCTGACAAGATCACTTCAAACTTACATTTTTAAGGAAAACCTAAAACAGGAGGCTAACAGAATTTGCCATTGTCTGAATTTGTGTTTCAGTTACAAAGCTAAAATAAAAAACTGTTCGGATGAGAGCCTTTCTAGAAAATCCAGAAAGATCCAGAAGGACTGGTTAGAGGTTTTTAACACTACCACACATCCATTAAATTGGAATGTTTCCATGTTATAGTTGTATTCAGTGGGTGACTTTTCGAATCTTAATGCATTGGTATCCATGCACATACTGTGTGTGTGTATTTTTCCTCCAAAAGTTCTTGTTTAAAGCCTTTATGAGTTCTTCTGCGATATCAAAATCTTCTGAATTGTGCTCATAAACTACCCCAATATGTTCTAAATTTCTGGGTCATAATTACAAAATGAACAGATTCATTTTTCATCACAAATTTTAATTAAGAATTCCAGTTATGCAATTATTTGCTAATGAATAATATCTACTCAGTACCAAGGCATACTATTAAATATGTTTACTCAAAAATATGTTTTCCAAAGACAGTTTCCATGGATCAGTTTCTCATTTGTAAGCCATCAACCTCAGTAATTGTCATATTAAAATAAGAGGAAAATGCTTACCTTCTGTATCTTTGAGATAGGTAGGGATTCAGGAGATAAGGATAGTTTATAATTGATGGAAATAAATAAACTTAATATTAAAGGCTAATCAGCCATGATTTCGGCTCCTCATAAATATTAAGCTGCTGAATTCTGTGATTTATTGTTGTTCAAATCATTTGCCTAGGCTATCCAATTGTCCATTCTTGGCTAGGCTTTTGCCTATAAAAGGGAGCAGTAGAGAAAATCATTTGCCCAACATTTATTTACTGTGAAAAAACTACTCCAGTCTATTCCATACTATTCCATAAATATGTTCTTGGTTCCCATGTAGTAAGGGAACAATCAATTTGGTTGTTTTTGACTTTTTTTTTTGCCAGCTTTTTGTCGAAGAACAAAAAATATAAATAAACAAACAAGTAATCTATTTTTGATATCAGGCATGTAGCCTATAGAAGGGGGATATTTCCAGAAATTGGAAACAAAGTTAGCCCTTACTGGTTAAACCAGTAGAAACAAACAAGGGCTGAGATTTCTGCAGACAGTCTAAGAGACAGTGAGTTCCAAGAGAAGAGGGGACCTCCCAAATCAAATCAGGGCATTACAAAATCCAATCAAGGTGACAAGGATATATCCCCAGGATAAGACTGTAACTAAAGTGGAAGGGGGCAGGATCGCTCACACTCATTCATTCTTGCATACATTCATTTCACCATTTGTTATTAATAGCAGCAATCTGCTTTGTGTAAAGCACTGTGCAGAGATAAATGAGAAATACCTTGCATCTAGACAGCAACTTAAAATTTCAAAAGCAATTTTATCATTCAGAGTCCTGGCAGGGAACAGATGGCACACTCATCTTGGGTAATTTGAGGAGCCTTTACTAAAGGGACTGTTAATTAAGGTGTGGGTAGGGTGCAGGGAGACCATAAAGGCCAGTTACCCTGGGGCCTTACTACCCCTAGGTCCTGAGGAGCCAGGGGAGAGAGCTAATTGCTCCAGAAGAACCTGGAGACACAGAGATTATGTGGGGAGGACTCCCTTGCAGGACCTGTGACCTTCAGCCAAAGGACTCTGCTATCCTGAGGTGACATGCAGAGAGGGGGCAGAGGAAATAAATATCACAAGCCATTTTCTCTCCTCTCTCTGCTCCCCTGCTGGATCCTCATTGGTTGAAACTCACTGAAAGCCAAAGGGCAAGGAGGCCCATAGAGGTCACCCCCTAGGGGAGCAGGGAGCAAAAGGGTTAAGAGTGGATCTGGTGGAGAAAATGGAAATCCACCATTTAATTTTATTTTCGTCCTTACAGAACACTGTATAGTAGGGATCCTCCTTGTGCGCATGAGAAAACTGAAACTGGAAAAATGTGCTAATTATAACGCAGTTATGTAGCAGAGCCAGACCTTGAACCTGGGCCTTCTGAATCTAACCTTGGTACTTAGCACACTGTCTCCCTCTTCTCTGCCCTTTGGACTTTCTTATTACACTTATCTCACCATGTAACTTTATTCACATGTTTTATCACTTACTGGACTGAGCTCCTTGAGAGGGGGAACTAGGTCTTTGCATCATTATTGCCTAGAATAATGGCTGGGACAGGAACCCCGGAGGAGACTCATGATGGACAGAGTGATGAGTGAGAGAATGAGCCACCCAACTGAAGAGGCAGATGTGCAAGGAGTTAACGTCACACACAGCAGCATGTTGTAAATACTAAGTCTAGGGGTAGAGAAAAAGTGCTGGGGCTGTATAGGACAAGGAGCAATGAATAGTAGGCCTCGTGTCATGGTCCCACCAGCTGAGTCAAACACAATGAAATACAAGAGTCCACAGGGAGAGACTCTAACAGATGTATTGTGGTCTGGGGTCCCAGCAGAGGCAGGGGAGGGTGACAGGGCATGCTGTATTTGGGCACAACTGGTGCTCTTGGAAGCAAGGAGCGGGAGATGTGACAGGAAAGACAGGATGGGATCACTGTCTGGGGTTCCTTAATTGGCATGTACTGGAGTGGGAATGTTTTTCTTGGGTGTTTAGAAGACATCAATTTTTGAGGAAAAGGTGATCATAATGCTTTTGAGAGAGAGAGAGAGAGACAGCTCTCAAGCCAGAGGGAGGAAGAGTTTGGAGAAGCAAGAGGTTTCAGAAGGAAGGATGCTAGCGTAGAGGTCAGGATAGAAGATGACTTGAGTAGAGGTGGAGTCAAGAGAAAAGTATGACCGTGCATGAGAAGACACAGCGGAGTTGGCGGAGGTTTGAGTGTCAGGGAGAAGGATGTGGGAGGTTTTTCCAAGTTTTCTTAGTCTGGTTGAATTTAAGAAAAGTTGAATTATTATAAGAGATGGAGACACAGGAGGTGGAAGGGGTTTGTAGGGGGGATAATTGGCTTTGAGTAAATGGAGCTTAAAGTGCAGGCATGGTGTCCGTGAGGGGATGCCCAGCAGAAAAGTGGAAATTATTGCTATAATTATAGTTAGTGGACAGAGGAAACTTACATCTTGCAGAGAAAGGCCAAAATCGAAATGAGCCAGACACATAAGGGAAAGCAAGAGGAAATCCAGTTTAAATCTAACTAACCAGGTTAACCTCTCTGCCTTCTGTAGTGGCACGTGCTGAGGAATGCCTGGGTGGGAAACTTTTCATCCTTCATGTTACCGGACTCTGTCCTCCAACACAGAAATCACACAGGGGAGAATTACGGAGTTATTCTCCGTCCTGACTCGTGGCTTAAAAACATAGTATCTTTTTGAGCTGACTGGTTGGTGATATCTTTCCAGCCTGACACTTTTATAGAAAATGCTGATGGATACTTTTAAAATTTTTTATGAAAGTACTCAAAATCATTGTTTTAGGAATGCGAAGGAAACTTTGGTCTTTCTTAGTGTGGTGTAGATAAGGAAATAATGTTTCTAAATTAATTTACTTTACCATCACCACCCCATGTAAAATTTAGCATCCTTGGGCTCTGATCATCAGTATTTGCTGCTAAAGTCTAAATGATCTTGGGGAAATACAAATCAGTGGCTTCTCTCAATTTTTTTGGACAATATGAACATGCCACTTACTCGATTTGAAATATTAACATGAACTATAATACAGAGTGGATCATTTCTTGACAGTTGGATGATAAAATGCTCTAACAATGAAGATTAGATCACTTCCATTTCTCTTTACAAAAGATTCTGAAAAAAAAATAGGACAGGATTCTAATTCTTCAAGCAGAATTTTCCATTTTATTTAGAAAAAGAAAGATTATGAAAAGTGAGTATGAGTATTGTGTGTATCACGATATTATTTAAAGGTCAGGGTACTTTGAAGTAGCAGTGTGCATTCAAGACGATTTATGACGTAATAGTGATAGGATTACAAAAATTGCCACTTTCTTTTTTCTTACAGTGATTAGTTTCTTTATTTACATTATGCAGGTTATTTTAAAACAACTTATATAGTGTTCTCCTAATATCTAGAGGAGAGAGAGAGGAAGGGAGAGAGAGAGAGAGAGAAAGAGAGAAGAAAAGCAAATGAGAAATCTAATTAGATTTAATAGAACATTTCCAAGAAAAAGATAAAGTCTTTTAGCAGCATCTGCAGTTTCAATTTCCGAATTGCAGGTAGTTACATTGACAGGAACTTACTTTTTTTTTCTCCTTGTTTTATGATTTGTCATTAATGGAGGGAGAAATAAAATAGACATAAGTATTTGTTAATTTCATGCAAACCATTTCGAATTACACAGAATGTCATAGAATGTATGTATAATTACATAAGCAACCTTTGTATTAAAAACATCACTTTATTACCCTCTATAAACATTTTATGAATCTGTTTAGTTTATGATTAAATTAAGAGGAAATGAAAGGGAAGGATAAACTACAAAGGATTCTTTCCTCATCTTTTAAACTGCCTTTGTTAGAACTTTAATTTAGTGCCATGTATAGCTGAGCACTCCAAAAGTAGAGATGGCACAAATCTACACTTTTATTATTCAGTCAAACGTTGAAAAAGTAGTGTTTGGCTTTTGATGAATATTTAATTTGTCAGAGAACTCTCAAGATTCCACTTTAGCAGTGAGATCTGGGGCAGTTTTCAGCAGAGATTGAATTTCCAATCTGGCCTCCTGGGTTCCCTCTACCATTTTTCTTCCTTTCGCATTCCTTAAGTTGCAAAGAGGCAGAAAAAATACAACATCCTTTGCCCAAAACAGTCTCTTATGAGTGCTCTGTAACTAAGGTAGATTAGGAAAAGGACTCTGGGATCAACCAATTCCCCATTCCGGAGAAAGCAGGTTGTTCTTGGTTAGAGGCCACAGGAGTGTAGTTATTTAGGAAAGGTTTTGACTCCCTGTTAATGGCCTTAAGCCTTGAGGGCTTGATAGAAAGCCAACCTTCTTCATACTGTAGCACAGAGGTTGGCCCTGATTTGAGTACTCCCTCTCTTATCTCTTGATCAGCACAAGTCAATGTGGGACAAGAAAATGGGCCTTTCTTGGTGGACTGCTCTTAGAAATCCTTGCATTTCAGGAGGATTGGGAAAAGCACTGCTGGAAAGGCTTGCTGTGATTAACAGGAATTGAGTGAAGAAGGAAAGGAGAAAAATTGAGTAAAAAATCAGGGAAGCATGAATTCAAGATCCCCCTGCCAAAAATTATGAAAATTATTAAGTCATATATTACATTATTCAATTATTTTATTAGGGTAAGTGCAAAGAGCACAAGTTTTGATTTTTTTGTTGTTGTTGTTGTTTAGCTTTGGCATCCTGACAATTACAGCTTCAATTTCTTCTCCTGTGGTACTGAGATAATGTTTAACATGAAGGTTGTTGTTAGGAATAAAGTAAATGATGTTTGCAAAAACATTTTGTAAGGTTTATAAAGACTGTAAATCTCTGTATTAAGATTAGATATTACCAAAGTCCAGTATCCAACTTGGTGGCCATATCAGAATCACCTGGGAATGCTTTCTTAAAATATATGTGCCATACCTCCCTCCCTTCATTCCCCATTATAATAAACCCCTGGAGTGTCCTTTTTATCCAGTCTTCCATTGAGTACCACTGTGTTGTGTCTCATAGATTCTTCAGAGTAATATAAATGGGTAAAAATAACTGCCTTCAGCAGTGAGTGCTAGAAAGCATGGGCCTTATTTGTATCCCTGGTGCTTAGGACAATGGCTGGCTAAATATATATTTATTGAATGGATGGCTTGAATGATAATATAAAGATGCTTATCAGAAAGGTGAATGTATTCCTACTACTATATATACTACACTTTTTAAAAAATGTTAAGTATATCTTTATTACAGCTCCAAAACAAAACCAGAGTAGGATAATTTTTTAACATGATCAAAATGTAAATCTCTCATATCAAAATCCAGTAGTTCTTAATGGTAAAATATAAGAATTTCTTTAAAGAAAATAAAAGCCATGGATATCAGTCATTTTCTATTATTATTTACCATAATTTTGAAGGTGCTAGCCAATGCAATAAGACAAGAAAATGATATATAGTCATAAATGTTGGAAGGAAGGGAAGTAAACATCGTAAAATTTTTGAAACAAAAAGAGGGTTTAGCAAAGTTAACAGTTTATAAAATAATGCAAAAACTACTAGCTTTCCTATATGCCAAATATGCATATAAATATTGTTGCAACAAATAATGGAAAAAATGTCCCATTCATGAGAGTAAATTAAATGTAAGTTACCTGAGCATAAATTTGGAAAGAAACATGCTGCATGTATTTGAAGAAAACTATTAATATAAAGTTCTTCAGAAGAACATAAAAGGAGACTTGAGTAAATGAAAAGCCAGATTTTATTCGTATATACAAAGTCTCAATGTAATAAATAAGTCCATGATCTCTAAATTAATGTCTAAATACAGTGTAATTGTAATTAAATTCCCAATGCTTTTTTTTGTGGGGATATAAAAGACTACTTTAAAAGACATTTAGAATCATAATATAGGATTAGTTTGGAAAGTTCTGGAAGAAGAAAGTAACTCATGCCTGTTCATGTAATTATATATATTTTAAAGCTATAATAATTAAAACAGTGCTACAGTGATACAGGAAGAAGCATTCAAGTCAATGGAACATAGTAGAGTACAGAGATAGACATAAGTATGTGTGCAAACTAAAGTATAATTATGGTAGCATTTTAAGCAAAAATGGAAATGTTAAATTATTAAATAATTAAGTTGAGATAACTATCTGTTCTTGGAAAAAAAACCTGGAATCCTGTTTTACACTTCATTGTGCACCAAAAATCAATTTCTAATGGATCAAATATCTAAATTTTAAAATGAAATTATAAGAAATGTAAGTAAATATTTCCACAATTTGCCTACTGTGGACATTTCATGTAAGTGGAATCATACAATAGGTGGCTTTTGTGTCTGGCTCCTTCACTTAGCATAATGTTTTCAAGATTCTTTTATGTCGTACCATGTATTGGTACTTCATTGTTTTTATGGTTGAATGACATTCCTTTGAATGAATATACCACATTTTGTGTATAATTCATTAATTGGTGGACATTTGAGGTCTTTATACTTTTTAGTTATTAGGAGTGATGCTGTATTAATATTTTTACATAAGTATTTGCATGGGCATATGTTTTTATTTCTTTTGGATGTATACCTAGGAGTAGAAATGCTGTGATAACCCTATGTCTAAATTTTTGAGGAACTGCCAAACTGTTTTCCACAACAGGTACACAATTTTATATTCCCATCAGCAATGTATGAAGGTTCTAATTTCTCAACATCCTCATCAATACTTATCAGCCAGCTTTAGTGGGTATGAAGTGTTATCTCATCATGGTATTGGTTTGCATTTCCCTAATGACTAAAAATGGTGAGCATCTTTTTTATGGGCATATTGGCTATTTGTATATCCTCTTTGGAGAACAGTCTATGTAAAGTCTTTGCTCATCTTACAAGTGGGTTATTTGCCTTTTATTGTTGAGTCTTAAGAGGTCTTTATTTATTATGTATACAAGTCCCTTACCAGATATATGGTTTGCCATTTTTTTTCCTCATTCTGTGGGTTGTCTTTTCACTTTCTTGATGGTGTCATTTAAAGTACAAGCATTTGTAATTTTAATGAAGTCCAATTAATATAGTTTGTATTTTGTTGCTTGCATTTTTGGTGTCCTATCTAAGAAACCATTGCCTAATTCAAGGTCATAAAACTTAATCCTGTGCTCTGTTCTAAGAGCAATATAGTTTTAGCTCTTACATATAGGTCTATAACCCATTTTGAGTAAATTTTTTATATTATGTGAAGTGGGGGGTCTAAGTTCATTCTTTTGCATGTGAAAAGACTAATATTCTTAATATTCTTAAGTGTACTTCAATAAGAAAAAAATATAAATATACCAATAATAAAATGGAAAATGATATTGAACAGGTAATTTCAACCAATTGACCTGTAAAAAGATAGCAGCTATCCTAGTAATCAAAATACAAATTAAAACAATGAATTATCATTTATTCAATGAGGTGTGCAGCCAAAACTCACTATCTAAAGTGATGGTATATACTAACACTTTGTTCGTGAAAATATATCCACTATATGCTAAGAGATAAAGATAGGCTGTAAAAGAGCTTATTCTATATGCTTCCATTTTTGGAAAGCAAAACTGAAATGAGGACTGTGTGTGTGAGTGGATGTATGTGTATGTCTGTGTGTGTGTGTGTGTGTGTGTGTGTGTGTGTGTAAGGGTATAAATCAAAACATTAAAAATCCCTAGGTTTTTGAAACAGATAAATTTTTTTGTTTTACACACCCTCAAATACTGTGAGAAGTTTTCTTTTCTTTCATTGAGCAATAATTAGTTTTATTAGCAGAAAAACTTAATCTTTATCAATAAAATAAAAAACTTTGTAAAACTTTTCAAAATATTCCAACATTTGATGGTAAATACACTCATAAACTTCCCCATGTCCCTCTGCCCTGAAAAAAGACAGAGAACTTGGCTATTATTTAGTATTGGACTTAAATGTTATTTTTATCTCCATTATTGATTTGGATATTCTAAGGAGTTTTTGTGTTTCTTTTGCCAAAATTATCTAGATAATTGTATTAATTTTCTACTTTCCTTAATGTAAATGCAAATTCAAAGAGCAGGAACCATTTTTCAGAGTTATCATTTTTCTCTGCAGGAGTTTCTGGAAATTGTCACAAAATGGGTTGCTGCATGATGGGTTCTTTTCTCTTTTTTCACAGGAATAGTGATAAACATAAAAGTTTGCATATCTGACCAAAATGTGTTATGTTATTGATAATATGACATAAATCACAGTTATAGCCTATGTCATGAATTCAAATATGAATCTTTATATTTACTTTAAATAGCAAAATTATATTTCACATATTAGAAAAAAGCATGATGATATTTTTACTGATTATACAAAAGGCCTCAAAGTGCTATAAAATGAATATATAGCCTATACAAATCAACTTTATTCATGCCATATATAACAATTATCAAAAGTTAATGGGCTAGCTAGAGTAAATATTAAACATTTGATTAACAATATGTACACCTGTGAGTTAGTTTATATATTCTTTTAAAAAATTATTTCAATATACCATAGCTTTTTGAAAGAATTATACATGGAAATTTGAACTAAGAATATTTTTATTATTAATAATATATTCATTTACACATAGAGCTATGTTCAAAATCTTTCTGTCATTTTTGTTAAATACACACACATTGCGCTTACATTAGAGTTCACTATTGGTACTGTGTACATTCTATAGGTTTGGACAAATGTATAATGACATGTATCTACCATTAAGTATCATGTAGAGAAGTTCCACTGCCCTAAAAATATCCTCTGTGTCCTGCCTATTCATCCCTCCCTCTCTGTCTCCTAACCCCTGGCAACCACTGATCTTTTCCCTGTTTCCATAGTTTTGCCTTCTCCAGAATGTCATAATTGGACTCATAGAGTATGTAGCCTATTTATATTGGCTTCTTTCACTTAACAATGTGCATTTAAGTTTCCTCCATGTCTTTTCATTGCTTGATAGCTCAATTCATTCTAGTGCTGAATAATATTCCATTGCCTGGATATATTATGGTTTATCCATTCACCCACTGAAGGACATCTTGGCTGCTTCCAAATTTTGGCCGCTATAAACATCTATGTGCAAGATTTTGTGTGGACATAAGTTTTCAGCTCCTCTGGGTAAATACTAAGGAGTGCAATTGTTGGATTATATGGGGAGAGTATGTTTGGTTTTATAAGAAACCACCCAACTGTCTTTCAAAGTGGCTGTGCCATTCTGTATTCCCACCAGCAATAAATGAGAGTTCCTGTTGCTCTACATCCTCATCAGCATTTGGTGTTGTCAGTGTTCTGGATTTTGGCCATTCTAATAGGTGTGTAGTGGTATCCTGTTTAGTTTGCATTTCCATGATAACATATGATATGGAGCATCTTTTCATATGCTGATTGGTCATCTGTGTGTCTTCTTTGGTGAGATGCCTGTTCAGGTTTTGGGCCCTTATTTTTGAGGGGCACAGGGTGGGGTAGAAACACTGATGCTGTGCCAGAGGCTTCCGTCAGCCCAGTATGACCATAAATATCTTGTTTAAGGTAAAAGTCATAGAGAAAATGTGTGGCTATAATCAAGAAGGATTAAAGTTGCTATAAATTTCTAAATACAAATTTGGCTAAAAGGAAAAAGAAAAATGTCTAGTAAAGGAAACAACTTTGAGCCAGGTCTGACCACAGTGGGCTATTCCTTCTGTCTACTATAGAACCAGCGATCAGTGCAGAGGATGTGCCCATGATAAAGATGGGTGGCAGGACACAGCTCCCCTGTGTCTCCCTCATTCCTTAGGGAGGTGTGTCCAAATTTCACTGTTAAAAGTAGCACTGTGTCTTTCTTATACAGTATCATTTGGTCTTTTGGGTAGATGCCCAGTAATGGGATTGCTGAATTGAATGGTACTTCTACTTGTATCTCTTTAAG
>NW_012148618.1:18264162-18307423 GCF_000956105.1 Propithecus coquereli | reverse complement strand
TATAAATATTTACTGTATATATGTTGTTATGAAATATGTATACATTGTGGAAGACTAAATTGAGCTAATCAACATATGGATTACCTCACATACTTACCATTTTTTTTTTTGTGGTAAGAACACTAAAATTACTCTCAGAAATTTTCAAGAGCATAATGTACTGTTATTAACTACAGTCATCATATTTTATAATAGATCTCTTGAACTTATTCTTCCTACATAACTGAAACTTTGTATCCTTTGATTAACATTCCCCAGCCCTGGTAATCACCATTTTACTCTCTACTTCCATAAGTCCAACATGTTTAGATTCCACCTATAAGTGAGATCATTGGCCTTTTTTTTAATTGGGTTATATTCTTATTATTGAGTTTTAAGAGTCCTTTCTGCATTTTGGATAACAGTCTTTTAACAGATATGTCTTTTGCAAATATTTTCTCCCAATCTTTGGGTTGTCTTTTCATTCTCTTGACAGTGTCTTTCACAGAGCAGAATTTTTTAATTTTAATGAAGTCTCGCTTATCAATTCTTTCTTTCACGGATTGTGCCTTTGATATTGTATCTAAAGAGTCACCACCAAACCCAAGGTCATCTAAATTTTCTCCTATGTTATCTTATAGGAGTTTTATAGTTTTGCATTTTGGATTTTGGTCTATGGTAAATTTGGGTTAATATTTGTGAAGGGTGTAAGGTCTATATCTAGATTTTTTTTTTCTTTGCATGTGGATATCCAGTTGTTCCAGCACTGTTTGTTGAAAAGGCTATCTTTTCTCCATTGTATTACCTTCGCTCCTATTTATGGGGCCTATTTTTGCATTCTCTATTCTATTATAATGATCTGTTTGTCTATTCTTTTGCCCATACTATACTATTATCTTGATTACTATAGCTTTAGAGTAAGTCTTGATGTCAGGTAATGTCAGTCCTCCAACTTTGTTCTTCTCCTTCAAAGTAGTGTTGGCTATAGTGAACCTTTGGCCTTTCCATATAAACTTCAGAATCAGTTTGTTGATGTCTACAAAATAGCTTGCTGGGATTTTGACTAGGATTGCATTGAATCTATAGATCAAGTTGGCAAGAACTAACATCTTAACAATATTGAGTGTTTTTATCCATGAACACGGAATATCCCTTCATTTATTTAGTTCTTTGTTGATTTCTTTCATCAGAGTTTTGTAGTTTTCCTCATATAGATCTTGTACATACATTGTTATATTTAGGAAACCTAAGTATTTCATTTTTGGGGGTGCTAATGTAAATTATAGTGTTTTAATATCAAATTCCTCTTGTTTACTGCTGATATATAGGAAAGAAATTGACTTTTGTATGTTAGCCTTGTATCTTACAAGATTGCTATAATTGTTTATTAGTTGTAGTTTTCTGGTAAGTTATTTCAGATTTTCTGCATAGAATGATCATGTCATTTGTGAACAAAGATAGTTTTATTTTATTTTCTTGTCTTTGGTAGGACTTCCAGTATGTGTGAAAAAGCAGGAGTGAGAGGGCACATCCTTGCCTTGTTCCTGATCTTAGGGGAAAGTGGAATATCTTGCACTGTCTTGCTTTTCCTTTTTTCTTTTCTCCCACAGATATGTCCCTTCCTTTTCAACTGAACTGATACTAAATGCAAGAGGGCAATTTAAGATATATGCCCAGGTATGAGATGGAGGGAAAGACACTATCTTCTGCTGTTGGTAGCTTCCAGGATTCAGTTTGCTGACCTACTAATTAAACAGAGTGCCAAATATCTAAGGTCTTTTGTAAAGGTGATTTGATGTAGTGAAAAGAGCACTGCATAGAGACAAATACAACCAGGTTTAGGTTTATATTCCAATTCCACTCCTTAATGGCTGCTTGATCTTGGAAAAGTTACTTTAATTTGATGAGTTTTAATTTCTTCAAGTATAAAACAGGAATAATATCAATCTTCATAGGATCGTTAAAGACTTAAATGAAATAGCAAGAGCAAAGCACATAGTAGGCTGGCAATAAGTATTAGTTCTTTTGCTCTTTTACATAAATCCTATGATTTTATGTAGATTAGTTTCAGAGGCAAAATACACATGATTATTGAACAGTGTTGAATAAAAGAAGTGAAATAAAGGCCTTTGAAAGGCTGGCATAGGCTTACCCATCTCATCTTCACTAGATTGGGTACAGAGTAAGTGCTTATTAAATTGTATATAATTAAGATAAAAAAGCAATTTAGAGATTACTTTTCTTCCATATCCTCCCTCTTTTATAACCATAGGCACTTTCCTGTGCCTGCCTCTGCATTCACAGCCATTTTAAATTTAAGTTTATTGAACCATATAACTGAGACTGTTACAGCTACTACTTAGAGTGGTGGTGGTAGGTTACGACAATGCCTGGAAAATCATGCCATCTAGGGATCTAGTTCGTCTCCGGTTCACGTGAGGCAAGTAAATGTACTATATTGTGCCAACTCTCACAGAGACTGCCTGAGATGCTGCATCAACAAAGATGCCGTGGCTGCAGCAGGACTCACGGGAAAAGGCATTATGATTAATTAGTTATGCCTGCCATGGGTGCAGCAAAAGAGACTGGATGCCTGCATGCCCTATATTTCTATTTTATATATGTGAATTCGCTACACCAGAGGAAAAATGGAGGACAGGAAAAAGTAACAGGTGATTTCCAGACAGGAAGGGAGTAATCAAGTTTATAAATGTTTCTCATTTAGTAGATTCACATTTTTAGGTCCCATCTATATCAAAAAATTTTTCATTTCCCTCTTGAGAAGTTTTCCCTGTTAGGAAGATTTTGGTAGCCATGCTTTGAAGAAGTCTTATAAGAATTTTATTTTTATTGCTAGAGGTTTTGCAGTAGCAGCAAAAAGCATTTATAAAATGTTCTTGCCATTGGAAAGTTTAATCATTTTGCCTATTAAATAAAACCTAGACTTATACTAGTCTTCTTTTTCTCATTTTCTTGTCTCTTCTATTGGCTACTTAAATATAGTGATAGGGCATCTAAAATAGCTTGTACTTCACTGTTCATTGGCCATTTCCCACTTCACCATGAGCATTGTTTGTTTATTTATTTATTTTTATTATTTATTCAGGACATTATGGGGGTACGAACATTTTGGTTACATATAACACTGTTTCCCCTGCCCAAGCCAGGGCTACAAAGTGTGTCCCTCCCCAATACAGTGTATTCTGCTTCCATTAGTTGTGGGTTTACTCCCCCAACCCCCCGACTAGCACCCAGTGAGTATTACTACCATGTGAACTCCTTAGTGTTGGTCAGTTAGTACCAGTTTGATGGTGAGTACATGTGATGCATGTTTTCCCATCGTTGTGATGCCTCATTTTGAAAGATGGGCTCAATCTCTATCCAGGATAATATAAGAGGTACTAGATCACCATTGTTTTTTGCAGTTGAGTAGTATTCCATGGAATATATATACCACATTTTAAATGTTAAACTTTGTGGATTATGCAAAAATATGTAATCCCAAAGGAATCTCACTAAACTCATATTTTAATAATGAGAGGTAACTATTTTGAGGAGAAATGAAAAAGTGAATAATCCTACAAGCATATGTTAAACATTGAATGATTTCTGGTAGAATAGACTTAAAATTGAATGGATTCTAAAGCTCATCTATGGCCAGGTCTTCTATTTTACTGATGGGCAAACTGAGACTCAGAGAAGTTAGCAATCTTTTGGCCTCAGTGAGTTAGGTAAGCATCCTGTTGGAATGGACTCCAAGCCTCTTGACACTCAGTGTTCTATTACTGCTCCTCAAAGCGCTGTGTCAGAAACGAGATGGTGGTGTATGTGCTGAGGATGCCATAAGGCTTTCCTAAGGAGAAGGCATGGGTAGGTTGAGATAGAAAAACCAGGAAGGTTTAATCAGTGATGGAATTAGGTCAATCAGAATTACTTTTAAATTCATCAAAGCTTCTCCATATAGGAAGAGAGATTTTGAAAGAGACTGAAGGACAATTGAAAATCAAACAATGGGCTAATGGGATTTTGGGGTCTGAATTCTAACAAATACAGTTGATTGAATTATTACCTGACATTAATTAGAATTTAGAAGTAAAAATAGGATGAAACTTGGAATTCAATAAATATTAGTCAATAATCAACCAATGAGAAAAATTGCCACAATCTTTGCTAGTGGACAAGAGGCAAGAGGTAAACTAGGGCAACAAACCATCATTGTGGGCACTTTGGTGTCCTAAGAAGTTTCTGTGGAAGTTCAGAGAGGAAGTCAAGACATGGCTTGCTCTTTTAAGGAGAGCAGGATAACTGTTAGATCCCAGAATGTATATCAAGATATCCCTGTGAACAGATATGTCCATTCTGTGGTTCTTGTTCTGGCAGTGAAGAGGGATAGGTCCCTATGTCCTTCTCCTTCTTTCCTGCAAGTTCATAGATATGCATTGCCCTTGCCCTTCCCAGACAAGAGAAATGCAGCCGACCTGTGTTAGTAAGTTCTTTAAAACCTGGTGCCTAGAAGGAAGGTGAGAAGAGCAATAAATATATCTTCCCTTCTATTCAATAATTTTACAAAAATATGTTGGACACCTATGAAGTGCCAAGCATACCATCCCACAGAAATAGGGGCCTGGGCAGGACTTACAAGATGATGATATAACCACAGTGAAGATGATGACAACCACAACAATGACAATAATAATAATAGCAATTTCCATGTATCGAGTCCCTATTGTGTCAACTACTCAATTAGGTATTTATAAATGTTAATCTTTATATTAATAACAAATCTATGAGACAGGTATTATTATCACTAGTACTATAGCTATATCTATGTCTATGAAATGTGCAGCCAGTCCCTGGAGCAGAGCTTCAAATGCCCAGCTCTATCACGACCTGTGACTTAGGGAAAATAACTGAACTCTTGGAGCCTCAGTTTTTCAACTATGAAATCAGAATAATAATCACCCCAGGGCAAGGTTCTTGGAGAAGGTCCTGTCACCGTACTGGACTGCCAAGAAGCTGTACAGCAGATGTCACATCCTCACCACTCGCTCTATCCCTTTGCTTTACCTTTGGCAGCAAGACAAGTCACCAGGCATTTCTGCCAAGTAAAGATACCACCACAGAGAAACCCTTCCACCCCCAACCACCTTCTGCTACTTCTAAAAATAGCTGCTGAGAGTCTCAATCCCTGAGAACAATGCCTAAAGTGTGTTGTTCAGGCTGAGACAAACCCTTGGAAGTCCCTCATTCCCACTTGAATTTAGTGAGAAACACCGTTGCTCAAGAGACGTACAGAATTTTGGCATGAGACAACTTTGACTTGTGGGGAGGGATGGGGCTTGCAGGACTTCCAACCACACTTGGAGTAGATAATATAACCTGGTGGGTTTGAAGTCTGGGTCGCCTAAGGAAACTTTGAATTGAAAACAAGTTTTAAAGCCCCTAAGAAAGGCCTGGGAAAAAGTGGAGTTTAGATCGGCCTCTTAATCCATCATCAACTGAAGTCAAGGAAGCATATTGGAGGTGAGTAAAGAGAACACCTCTCTTTGAGCTAAGGAAAAATATACGTCCTAGTGGGCAGAGGAGAGAATTAAACAGTGTAGATATCCATGCATATTTGTAAATATGTTTACGTTCCTTCTTGCAACAACTGTTTGCAAATGTGTACTATGACCTGATTATAACAATACATTACTGAAACCCATGCTTACTGGATATACTGATGGTTCACTGGTTACAAAAATGCCAGCTTGGTTTATCACAGATCAATAACTCATTATAGGCCTCAGAATATACAAAATCCAATATGAATCAACTTGCCGTCACATCCAGGAATTCAAATCTCACACCAATATGGGCTTTCAGTCATGTGACTCTTAATTTTTCCTTCCTGTCTTAGCTTTGGGCATTAAATATATTTTATATTTTGTTAGAAAATAATAAATATATGTTTCTGTTTCATTTGAAAGTTATGATAGTTGAAGGGGAAACATCAGATGATGATAAGAATTAAGTACTTCATTTAACAAGATCTAACTTATAAGAGTGTGTGTGTTTGTGTGTGTGTGCGTGCAACACCTCCCTTTTTCCTAGGTAGAAGGTATCAGGGCTTCCATAATTCAAATTAGAAAAGCTCAATGCAAAACAACAAATCTCTTCCAGCTGATTTTAGCTTCGTCCATTCCTGGCACCTTGCAAAGGGAGGAAGATGCACAAACTGTCCCCATAACATATTAGGGACTAAAATAGGGTTTCATTGGAAAGAACATAATTTACATGGCTATCATTGCAAGATTCTTAAAGGCAAGCAACAATATATTACCTTTTTTATTTTCTGCATTTGAAAAACTAGGAGTCAGGTTTGGCATTGGTATTACAAATCATCTTGAGTTCACAGAAGTTTGATATACAACTGGGCACAGATGAGGAACTTCATTAAGTGTATCCACCAAACAAGCATTGACCACCTAGTGGCTAGGCAATCTGCCTGTCTATGTAACTTAGATCTTAAGCTCTGGGGGCATATGCCAGGCACAGTGCTGCTATTCAATAAATAAATAATCTCCATCCACACTGACTTTAATTTTTGCCTAAGGCAATGCCCTGCTCACAAGCCTTCAGCGTTTGGGGCTTTGGATCCTCTCCCTGGTACCGGCATACATCACTACCATCTCAGTAATTGTAACACGTATGCTAATTGGACACAGATGTATTTTAATTACCAACCTTCTCTGCCATGACTTTTCATCTTTGACACTTTCATATAAAAATGATTCTGATTTGAGAAAAGCTGCCGTATTCTTCCTGTGCCCTGCTGCAAAAAATAACTTGCAGTTGACTGGCCACAACAGACACATGCGTTGATCTTTTCACAGCTGGGTTGTTTGTATTCATGTGAGCCTAGGAAAAATATTGCTATTTGTATCAGGTGAGTGAATACACAGCTCAACCACAGGCCTGCAAACTTCAGCATGAAGATTGATGGCCACAAGCAGGAGGCATAGGTTTCACCTAAGCAGGCTCCAAATTAGCAGGAGAGGGGCATGTGAGGGGCACCGGGATGAGGCCTTCTCCTTGGAAGTTTATTTTGTAATTGTAATAGGAAAGGCAAGAAGCCCTTTTCTACACATGTGATTTGGTGGATTGGAGGAGGAGGGGAGGAGTCTCAAGTTCTTAAATGGGGGTCTTTAGGCACTGAGATGTCCATGGACCAGATTGAGGAAGACCAGGGAACTCTCTGATATTAAATACAAAATTTTGTGCATGTATACTTTTCTTGTGTGTGGAAAGGGACGGTAACTTTTCAGATTCTCTTGACCTTCCAACATGGAAAGTATCAATGCATTAGACCAATATTTCTCAATTGTGTATAAGCACAATTTGGAGGACTTGTTAAAACATTGATTCTTGGTCTCCACCCCAAGAGTTTCTGATTCAGTAGCTCTGGTGTAGGGCACAGGAATCTGCATTTCTAGCAAGTTCCCAGGTGACTCTAAGGCGGCTCATCTGGGGCCCACACTTTGAGGATCGCTTCATTAAACTAACTCAAGGGGTTCGAAACCTATCTGCACGTTAGAATCACTTGGAGGGATCTGAAAAATATTAGATCCTAGGCTCTTTTCCCAGACATTCTAATTTAATTGATCTGGGGTGCCCAGGCATCCAAATTTTTTCAACATTTTCCAGGTGATTCTAATAATGTAGGCAGCCCTGAAAAATCACTGCCTTAGAGGTTAGGGGGTGTTGTGGTGACAGTAGGGTAGGGGAATGGATTGGAACTGAAGATGTCTTTCACTTTCAACTCTTTACCCACTGGATCTCCCCTCCGCCTCAGGACATAAACAATTTTTGCTAGGGCTGGTGTAACAATACCACAGACTGGGTGGCTTAAACTACAGAAATTTCCTGTCTCACAGTTCTGGAGACCAGAGTCCAAAGTCAAGGTGTTGTCAGGGTTGGTTCCTTCTGAGAGCTTGGAGGAAAGGGTGTGCTCCAGGCCTCTCTCCTTGCCTTGTAGGTGGTGGTCTTCTCCCTATGTCTCTTCACATTGTCTTCCCCTATGTGTGTCTCTGTGTATAAATTTCCTTCTTTTATATGGACGACACATACTGGATTAGGGATCACCCTAATGACGTCGCTTTAACTTGAATACCTCCGTAAAGACAATATCTCCAAGTAAGGTCACATTCTGAGGTACCGAGAGTTAGGACTTCAACATACACATTTTGCCAGGGAGAGAGGTATAATTCAATCTATAATACTCTTTCTAAAACTGAAAATATCTGAGGGTGAGAGAGGAATACCCTCTATTTCTTTTTGCAGATTCAAAGCTAAACCTCTCCTAATAGTAGAAAATAAATTTTTTGCAACCGTTGTCTCTTCAGCCTATGATTACAGATTCCAGACTTTATATATAATGCTTTTGAGGCAGAGCTGCTAGATACCAGAATGAGGCCCCCCAGGGCCATTGCTACACAGCTAGAACATGGAAGGTCACTGGCACACATTACGATGGGCCCATCTAGGTGACACCATGTGCCACGTCTGCAAACAGATCCCAAGAAAACCTGAACATCCTTTCCAGTTTAGCCAACCAAGATTTCTCCTACAGGTTTACATGACTCTGCTTTGCTCTGAGCATTGGAGAAACAGGTATAATGTGTTTTTAATGTAACATGACAATATTTAAGGTGCCAGACGACCTTGTTTTCACAGCTTAACTCTCTGTGCTGAAGGGTGCTATGTTTGCAGCCTGCTTAGGGATTTTTTAAGCAGAGAAAATTGTGCAATCAGGAAGTGGACCTTAGCAAGATTGTTACCAGGTCAGCGGAACATAGCTGGCTTGGAAGATGTGGGAAGGCAAAGACAGTGAGTGAGTGCACATTTGATATTCTGATATGTCCACAGTGGAGGAAGGAAACTTCTGTGTAATAAATAACACTTTCAAGTACAAGCAAAATTAAGGTAAGGGCTGAGGTAGGGGGAAGGTACATTTGTAACACTACCAGTGTCTTGTGGAAATGTCTAAAACTGAGCAGAAGTCTAGGTGGTCATTAGCTAAGAAAAATATGCAAATAAGCCTTCTGAATAGCTCTGGCTATTAAGTACAAGTAGCTCTTAAATTATTCACTGTGCCTGACGACTCTGGCCAATTTCCATTTTCTCCAACATCCTGAGCTCTTTTCCATTCGTGGGTCTTTTCCTTTGCTGTTCCACCTGCTGGAAATGCTTTTCCTCTGGCTCTTTGCCTAGAGCAATTTTTGCCATCCTTTGGATTTCATTGTAAATCTTGAGTGAAGTTTTTTTCTACCACTCTATCTAAATATGTTCCCTCTCCCATTTTTCCTTCATAAGTATTTAACATTTTATGCATTTTCCATTTGTTTATTGGCTTTTCTTCCACTAGAGTGTAAGTTCCATGAAGGCAGGGACTATAAAACCAGCACCTGGCATATGATAGGCACTTAATACAGATTGTTTTGAATTAATTAATTAATTAATTAATTAATCAAAGAACAAACCAGACTAACAAAGGGTTCATGAATATGGGCAGCTGATCAATCTACCCCATGTCCCATCAGGCATGGTTAATACCTTTTACTAAGTACCTACTGTGGATCTGGCCCTATGTGGGGACCTTATATTTATAACCTCTAACATTCAAATCAGTCTTGTGAGACAGAAACTGTTATCACTACTTTGTTTGACTTGTCCAACACTACAGACCTATGAGTCAAACCTAGGACAATCTGACTCATATTATTGCCATTTTGTCATGAGAATAGCAGTTGTCCCTTGGGTCACTGTGGTTCCCTGTGACTACAGTGACAAGGATGGAAGAAGTATTTGCATTGACTACCATCTTCATTAAACATAGATCCATGGGGAAAGAGCATGTTTTGGCTTCCTGCCTTCCCTTCTTCCCAAGCACCCAGAGGGGCACAGCGATTACTGGAATGGGTTACACACTGGGATGGGTATCCTCCTGCAACTCTCACTTTCAAAAATCATGGTTTCAAAGGGAAAAAACAGTAACTTTACAGTGAAGAAACCTGAAAGACACTGCTTTAACCAAGTGGTCAAAGTTGACATCATCAATAATGAGATATATGGATATCAAGTACCTCCTAGTAAGATGCTCTGAGATGGACTCAGTATTGCTTCTTTGGTATTCTTGACAAAAATGTACAACTATATTTTAATCATGAAACAACACAGATGACCCCAAATTGGTGCATATTCTAAAAAATATTAATAACTAGCCCATACTCTTCCAAAGTGTGATGGTCATGAGGAATAGTCCCAGATTAGAGGAGACTAAGGAGATATGAAACTAAATGCAAAGTTTAGAGCATTGCTCTATGGTTACGTAAAATCTTAACATGAGGGGGAAGTTGGGCAAAGTATGGAAGTCTGTGTATATTTTTGTAACCTTAAAATTATTACAAAATGAGACGTTAAAAAGTAGCATGGTTTCTACAAAATAATGTTCCAATTTCTTAAAACTAAAACAAAAACTTATCCAGGGAGTTTAGAACAAAGCTTGCTTGCACACTCGGAACTCTGGGTAAGTTTGTGCCACTGGGAACCACCGTGCGGGGACAAAGGTTGTTAAGCAGATTCTGAAGATGCAACGTGGGAGTGCTCTGTCGTTATTTGCTCTCTCACAGGAGGAATCGAGAAAAAAACTTGTGAAGTCTATAGGGTATCTCCATTCCCACATACGAATGGAAATAATCTTTGAATCCCCCTCCCCACCATTTCTAAACATATTGTTTAAAAAATGAGGAATTCCTTGTGGAGAATAGTGGACAATGTCTGAAATCAAGAAAGGAAGTGGATGCTAATTGCCTATTTGACAGTTATAATATCTCTTAAGATTTGTGGTTCCTTTTTTCTCCCTTTATCATGAAAGACTAAGTCAAATATTATCCCTTCCTTGTCTTCACCATACACCTGAAATAGACCAGGAAAAAGATCAGAATAATTTAATTAGATCTGGGTACCATGACCTCTCAAAGCCTTAAAATAGAATCACATATATTTTGAGGCTTTTGACCTTCTGAATAGATGCAGCTTGTTTCTCTTGCAGCTGGCCTATGGCTTCATAAATGGGCAAAGTGCCATGTCTGCAGATGGGCATTGCTGGGTATAATTGATGGAGCAGACAGAGCCTCTGTCCCTGTGGCAGGAATGCTCCCCTTCATAGAGGAATGGAGGCAGGTGGCCATGGAGGTGCTTTTAAACAGGAGAACCAGCCTGCCCAGGCAATGTTTTGCTCTAAATTCCTGCTTTCCCCACCCCATAGCAAATCTCTTCCTGCCCAGGAAACCCCTGAGGAGCTGTGAATAGGAAAGAGATGATGATGAGCAAATTCATGCATACCAAAACGCTTGTGTGCCCGGCAAGCTCACTTCATCAGACTGCTGCAGGAGCTGAGGCTCTGAGGTGAGGCATGCCAAGGAGAAGGGGCAGGAATGGAGCAGAAACCTTGCTCTGAAACATCCCATTTCTCAGTGCACCTGCAGGCAGGGCAGGGCCAGAGAAATTAGGATTCTTAAAGGCCAAGTCTCCCCCTTTGCTGGAGACTTTAGTTTTACTGGGAGTCTTTGTAAAGGCTCTGAAGGGGATAGGCACGGCGGCTCACACCTGTAATCTCAGCACTTTGGGAGGTCAAGGTGGCAGGATCACTTGAGGTCAGGAGTTTGAGACCAGCCTGAGCAAGAGCATGACCCCCATCTGTACAAAAAATAGAAAAATTAGCCAGGCGTCAAGGCGCACACCTGTAGTCCCAGCTACTTAGGAGGCTGAGGCAGGAGGATTGTTTGAGCCCAGGAGTCTGGGGCTGCAATGAGTTACGATTGCACCATTGCACTCCAGCCTGGGCACAGAATGGGATCCTTGTCTTTAACAACAACAACAACAACAACAACAAAAGGCTCTGAAGGGAGGACAGGCGCTTCTTCCTTTTACCCAATGAAACTTTCCACTATGATATTAGGGGAAAGATATGGGGAAAGCAATTCAGGGGTCTGCTTACTTTCTGTTTCTTTCCTATGGCCTCATTGAGCTCTCTAAGGCCAGGATCCATATTCTAAGAGACAGCCAATTGGCTAAGCATGAAAAAATCATCTTGGAATTTCCATTAGATTGGTATAATTTTATATATGCTCATTCACAAAGGAGCCAAACCAATTTTTACTACGAAATTCAGTTACATGCTATCCAAAACTGCCTTCCTATGGCATCTTCTAGGATTTCAGCCTTTTCTGAACAGGTGATCAAAACCCAGGGATATTCCAATCATCCAGATAAAAATGAAATTCAAAGAAGTGAACAAAACTAAAAGGATACATTTTAAAAATCTGAATATAAGTGTACTGTTGAGCATGATGAATGCAAATGGATTTCACTGATAAATTTTTCCGTGTAAAGGCTGAGCTAATATCTGCTTTGATCCATGGGAAGGGCGTCGCTGTATAATTCATATCCCTGACACTGCCTCCTAGGCCCTCCTTTTCCTGGGTGTGTCTTTGAGGAATATTAAATCTATTATACTTGTAATGATTCAAAATGGCTTATCCGTGATTCAAAATTAATTTACACTGACTTTGCCAACTTGCACAATGAGCCATGACTCATTTCCTTTGCCTTCCCGGAAGCCCTCATTTTTTTAAAAAGTCCTTTTATACAACAAAAATATTAAATATACATGTGCTAAATTTACATAATTGAAGTGTATTGGTGATATGTGTGTAGAAATTCTAGTTAGGGACCTTAGCAAACATTTTGTCAATCTTTCATTTTTCAGTGAGGAAACTGAAGGGCATCCATTTTGGTGAGGTTGTCAGGTTGCACTATGTAAGGTAGACTCAAAACTGGAAAGGAAGTCCTCTTCCAGGGAGTCCACCGAAATTATGTTGCCTCATAGACATCCCCCTCTCATCCCCAGTCAGGACGGATCATAGAGGCTCAAGGTTGGACCGTACATTAAAGGTTTAACCTACCCATCTGATCTTGTTATACTCCCTACAAAAACTTTAACAGATCTTCCCTTGGCCTATGCTTAAATACCCCTTGTGACAAGAAAGATGTTACCTCCATGACTTTAATAATAATAGTTGAATAAATGAATACACAGTAATTTTAATACAGCTTCTATATGATTATCTTTTAATGCTTAAACAGGATTATCTTTTATTTAGACTGAACATTCATGCTTGCTTCAATAGTTCTTAGGTTTTATCTTGGTGTTTAGTCTCTTCATTCCCTGGATTCTCTCTTCTGAACCTGCTTTTAGTACTGTGCCCAATAGTTAATATGATACTTAGCACAGTATGATCAGCTCCAAGGACGAGAGGACTATCTACTACCTTATTTTAGAGACAAATATTGCATTAATACACACTATTATCACTTTGTCATTTTGATAGCCACATCAAATTGTTGACTCCATGAACTCGGTGTATATTCAAATCTTATCATCAATATTCTTTCTCTAATTCTTTGGTCTTATTTACTCCCATGACTTCAGGTATTACATATTTGTTGACTCTCAAATATGTGCCTCATTCATTTCAAATTGTAAGTCCTGGTAGCAAAATTTAAGCCCAGGGAGAAAGCACAATGCTGGGAAGGATGGGGTACAAGAACTATGTACCTCATTCAATGAGTATGGACCTCACTCATGAGCTCCAGATTCTTATGTTCAAGTGTATCTTGGTCATCCATACTTGGATAGACCATAGGAACATCAAATTCTACATGTCCTAAATTTTAGCCACAATTTTCTCCCCTTAAACTGCTGTTTCCCCGATATTCTCATCTTACTGAACAGGACCATCATATAATGAGATACTCAAGTCAGAAATCTCGCTATCAGCCTTGAGTCTTCTCCATCCCCTCACACCTCATATCCAATAACTCAGCACATCTGGTTGCTTCTACCTCACAAATCCTTCTCTGCCTCTCTCCACTCTGACCATCACTGGCTGTCAGCTTCTGTTGCCTGGATTCCTCTTGCACATGCCTGTTTTCCACAGGCTTCCAGATTGATACTTCTAGGGCTCATATTGGATCCTATCACTTTCCTGCTACAACTGTTCAGTGGGCTTCCATTGCTTTTATAATAAAATCTAATTATTTAATTTCATTTAAGAGGCCTTCTCAATGAGGAATGTTGTGGCTTTTGCTACATTTTCTAATTTCTTGAATAAACCATGCTACATATTGTTTCCATTCCCTCTGTCTGGAGCACTCTAGCCCTCTGCCTCACTTAGCTAAATTCTAATTCCATTTTTTTTTTTTTAATTTCAGCCTAAATGTCATTTATTGGGGCATGGAAAGTATCCTTCATATAAGTAAGTTAGGTGCCTCTAATACTATTAATATGTCTGCTATCATACCTCTTGGCCACGCATTTTAATTCTGCTAGCTTAATGACCTGTCTTCTCTGCTGGAAGTACTTTGAGGATAGAGAATCATCTGCCTTGCCCATCACTGTATCCACAGTGGCAGGCATATCACAAAGGCTCGAAGTTATTCATGGAAGGACGAGGCTGTAGTAACTTCCATTGTATCTCTGTAAAAATTTCATATTGATAGATCTAGTCCATTGTTTAAGTCTTTCACATTTCTTTTGGGGATTCTGCATGTCATAATAAACAGTACTTTCCTTTTAAGTCACCTACGACTCTGATAAAACTATCTGTTGTGTGTTCATTTGAGGAATTTGACACACATGTTGAAGTGGTAACAAGATCATATGCCAAGAGGTATGTGTGATCGGAGAGTTGGAGGGGCTGGGGTTGGGTGCAGGGCAGCTGACCAGGAAGATGGAGAAAATGACACAGGATCTACCCTGAGGGTCTCATGAAGTCTGGTAACAGTAAATTTGTGTGATGCCTTTTGTTTATAATGTTAGCAACTTAGGTAAATGTACTAAGTACTTCCAAAATCTCTCTGAGATGGCTTTTTGTACAAGATCTCATACCATGTAATCATGTGTGTCTTTCCTCTATAAATTTTTTGAAGTTGGTCTAACTGAAGTTAGGTGGCTAAACCTTCACGTGTAGGATTGAAACTGTCATTGAAACAAGTTAAGAAAGTTTCAAAAGGTTGGAACTTAGTTAAATGAGCCTTCTGAGACATCTAAATACTTAAAGTTTTTTCTTTTTGCCTCAATTCATGCCTTAGTTTTAATTTTACTTATGACCCATTCATTGCAAATGATTTTATAATATGACCTCTCCTACTGGGAACAAGGTAGATGATAAATAAATGACTTGAAGTCCTCTTAATAATTTATCTTGCCTCTGTGCAGGAATGCATTGTCCAATTTTTCCCATCTGGACCGTAGTGAAAGTAAATGTCCACAATATTTTAATTTCTATTCCTCTCTGCAAATTCAGACCCACCTGCTCCCCAGTGAACTCCATGGGTCAGTAATCACGCTCGTCTTCTAGTTCATCTCTCAGATATGCTCCTTTTAATCAGGCCATGTTTCCCCCTGCTTTGAGTTCTAGAGGTATTGAGTGGAGTCTAAAGGACATGAAAAGCCATGACAGGAACACGGCACACTTTCCTGGGGTCAGTTTTACTCACAGTTTGTATTAGATTCCTCATATGGTCAGCCCTAGATCTTCTGGGCCTCACCCTGTCTGGGGATCCTTAGTTACAGGTTCTACCACAGCTGTTTTGGTTTGAGGCTCCCACTAGGGGTCTCAGGACCCTCCCACCATTCTGGAATCAGATAAAGAACTACCTCGCCTATGGGTGATGTGGCTTGCTCTATGGCTTCTTGAAGGGATCATGTGGCCCAGCCCAGAATGCAGAGGGGTTAACTCCCTGTGGGGCAAATTTTGATAAACATGGAAAGGAATCAGCACATGAATTCCCTCCCATCTCCTCCCTCACCCCTTCAACAGACTGTTCAGCAACACACCAGTCCCCACATGGCCTTTAGAAAGACTTCCAGCCAGACTAGGAAATCAGCTAGGTTTGCTGCAAAAGGAGGGCTCATTTGGTGATGTCCCCCATATCTGCATTCCCCCTTACCTGCCTCGACCCCTTCTTCCTCTCTCCCTCCTCCCTCTCTGGGCTTGTTCTGCTCAGGAAGTGTTAGTGTGAAAGCACGTGCCTCAGGTTGTGTTTTCTAGGGATTCTAGGAAAACTTACCGGATGATACAGCACAAAAGTTTCGTGAATCTTATGATAAAACATGACTCTTCAAAGATACTTAATGTTTACAATGGGCTCTTCAAGATAAACAAACAGACCCCTTGGAAAGACAGATTTGCTCTCATCTACTCTTAGGTATTCTTCAGTAGAAACATTTGAGAAGGTTTGGAATTTGATACGAGTTTTTCAATATTACGTTTAATCTTGAATTTTAGTCTACCCTTTCTTCCTCTTCCTTTTCCTCTCCCTCTTTCTTCTTTTATGATGTAATCATCACTTATGTTCTCTGTTCTGGTTTCCATAGTAAGTTTCCTTATGTCTCTGGTATTTAACATTGAGTCTGGCATATAGAATCCATCCAGCAAATATTTTTAAATCAATTCATGAATGAATGAATGAATAAATGGAGTATGACTCATATTTTTTATCAAAATTAATAAATCTTCAATAATTGAAAATGATAATAGTTATGATAAATCTAATTCATACAAATTTTTAAAAAAGGGAATTCCCATATTAAAAGGTCTTAAAATTTGCTCAGTATTTGATTTTCAATTATGATGGGACAACCGCAGGCATAGTAACTGTAGACAGGCTATGTTCGTCAATTTATTTATCCAACAAACAGTTATTGAGCCCCTGGTATGTGCCAGGCATTATTATAGACTCTAGGAAGCAGCAGCAAACTAACAGCCAAACATTCTGCTTTTATGGAGCTTACATTCTATATCATGTCTCTGTGCTTCAATACTAATTGTAAAATGGGTATAGTCCCTTTCTCAACTTTTTTTAAAGATAAAATGATGATATATGATATAGTCATACATCAAACCTGAGAAGCTTGTAATTTTGGCTAGTTTACATATCTTGAACATTATATATAATTTATATAGATACATAATCTCCATAATATTAAGATAGAATTTTAGTCAGTACTCAATAAATGTCACTAGTTGTTACTTTTGTTGTTGATTTTTTTTATTATTTTCATTGTTGGCAAAGTAGGCTGGGGAATATTCCATAAAACTGCAGCATCTATGTGAAGATAATGCAAGCATGACCACCCTTTTTAGTGTAGGCATGTGGCCTTAGGAAGGCATCAGCATCTTTCAGGGAGAGGGGACTGGGGCCTATAATGCTTTTCTTTCTTCCAGATCTGCTTAGATATGAAGACCACTGAGTCTGCCATCCTGAAGATGGCTCCCCATCAATTGACATAAAACATAATCCATCCCTTGGGGGGAGGGAGGAGGGAGGAGGGGACGGGTATATGCATACACAAAGAGTGCAATGTGCACCACCCGAAGGATGGACATATTTGAAACTCGGACTTGAGTGGGGGCAAGGGCAACATACGTAACCTAAACATCTGTACCCCTATAATATGCTGAAATAAAAAAAACAAACAAACATAATCCATCCCTTTAAAGTATCCTGCCTATTTATTATCTGTCTTCAGCAGCTCTTAGATTTTGCTATAACTAGGTATTAAACTTGAGGAGGGTCACTAAATGCATGTTGATAGAAAAAAGTGACATTAGTTACACGTTATGAGATCTGAACTCACTAAGGACACAATGCATTTCTTTGTGCAATCAACATTTCGCTCAGCCATGGCTTCAATGCCTGGACTCCCAGGGAAGGAGAATCATTCGTGTGCTAATAAAGCCATACTAATACTAGTAATACTTCAATAACTATTTTGTATGTGTGATGGATGATGTATGTTTGTGAGAATAGAGTAAACATTAATACAAATTAAATAAAATGTATAAGGTTTATTTTTTCTGGAAAAAAATGCAGAAAAGATATATAACTAAACTTGTATCACATTCAGGTAAAACAGCAGATACAAAACATAAAAAGTGCTGGTTTTCCAAGTGCAGAGTTTATAATATGATGTAAATTTAAGAATTTTGAGATTTTCATGAACTACTATCTTTTCTATCTTCAGAACTTGGACATCAGAGCTTTCAGGTGGAAATCTTGACATAAAAATATGTGCATAGACTAATCATTTCTACTCATGGTCTGCTCTTTAGAATCTCAATGCAGCCATGGGAATTAAACCTGAGCATGTTGACTGTATTCAGGAAACCAATCAACAGCCTTTACATGCTTAGCATCAGTGATGAACGTGCTCTCTTGCTGGAAAATCTGTTCCCCTTCTCTCAAATGGTGTTTGTATGACGTCCAGGGTTTCCATCTTCATCTCTATTAGTGGGCGTTTGTGAGAAGAGTCTAATATACTGTGGCAGGTGAAATGAACTCATATCAAAAATTGATTTAATTGTAAGTTTCACTAGGATATTAATACTTGGCAGAGTTGTGTTATTCTTCGAGTAACAGTACCAAATGGTTTGCGATAATTTAGTTGGTCTTGTACTTGTGTGGGATAATATGACAAAGCCATCTTGGTAAAGAACCATCTGAGATTTGGTATACAGAGTGGATAAACCAAGCCCTGGAAATGGGAGGATAGAGGAAAGCTGGTCATTGAGGTCACCAATTCTTTACATGTTTTCCATTGTGATTTGAAGATATGAGCCCCTGATGTGATGCGAGCATCACAAACATAACTGATACAAAAATGACACTGTTTGAGTCAGGCTGTGGCACCTTTGTCTCCAGACATAATGACTGGTTAAGAAGAGAGCCAAGGGGCTAAATTTACCCTGTAGGGGTTTATATATGTCCCCTAAATCATGCTTACTCAGTGACATTTAGTAAGATTAATGTTATGGAGCTGAAACTTGGCTTTTATAAAAATTGAATATTATTTCAAACAACAAGACCATTGAACCTAAAAGCTTTTTTATAGAGAGTAATTTTTATGATCAAATACTTTTATTATTGATAACACTTGAGAAATTCTGCCAACATCAACCACATATCCATGGTGATATCTTCCTCAGGTGGAGAAATACTAATACAATTTATGATAATAATAATAAATCCACCTTTCATTTTACACTGTTTTGCAATTAATCATTTCATTTCAACCTCTCATTACTATTGTATAGAAGATATTACCATCTGAGGACTGGAGAGGTTAAGTATCTTGTCCAATGTCATATAGTGATTGACTATCCAAGGTTGGTGTGAAACATTCATCCTTTTATTCATTCATTTAATTTTTTTATTGTCATAAATAATACATATTATGAGATCTACTGTCTTAACAAATTTTTAAGTATATATTATAGTATTGTTAACTATAAGCACAATGCTGTACAGTAGATCTCTAGAACTTTTTCATCTTGCATGACTGAAACTCTATACCCATTAAATGGCAACTCTCCATTTTTTTCCTTCTCCTAGCCTTTGGCAACCAGCATTCTACATTCTGCTTCTATGAGTTTGGCTACTTTACATAACTCACAGAAGTGGAATCATGCAGTATTTGTCCTTCTGCGACTGGATTATTTCACTTAGATTAATCTCCTCAAGGCTCATCCATGTTGTAGGATATGAAAAGACTCCCTTCTTTTTATGGCTAGATAATATTCCATGGTATGCATATATTATTTTCTTTATCCATTCATATTTTCATATCCACTTAGTTTGTTTCCACCTCTTCTTGACTGTTGGGAATAATGCTGCAATGAACATGGGAATGCAAATATCTCTTTGACATACTGATTTCAATTCCTTTGGATAAATACTCAGAAGTAGAATTGCTGAATTATATGGTAGTTCTATTTCTAATTTTCATGAAGGAATCACCATACTGTTTTCCATAGTGGCTGCACCATTTTACAATCCTAACAGTGCACAAGGGTTTCAATTTCTCTAAGTCCTTGAAACACTTGTTATTTTCTATTGCTTTGATAATGGTCAGTCTAACAAGTGTGCAGTGATACCTCATTGTGGTTTTGATTAACATTTCTCTGATGATTAGTGATATTGAGCATCTTTTCATATAGCTGTTGGCCATTTGTATGTTGTCTTTGAAGAAATATCTATTCAGGTCCTTTGCCCATTTTTCAATCAGGTTATTTATTTTTTTGCTATTGAGTTGTATGAGTTCCTTATATATTTTGGATACTAATCCCTTATCAGATATTTGGTTTGCAAATACATTCTCTTTCTATTATACTATCTAGTAACTGTTTACATTGAGTTATCTGAGCTATATGCAAGGCTTTACCTTGTCAATAAATATTGACTTTCTGGTGTGTCCAGGTCTCTAAATTTATGTCATCAGCCTCATTTCTTTGAGAGTAAGAGCAAAAAGTCTTTTCAACGCATGCATCTTATCCGGAAAGGGCAATACATTTTAGCCAATTAGTATCCATGCTCTTGTATAGAAATGAATTTATTGATCAAGTTTCCATTCTGTTCTTTGGTTCACAGTAGAATTCATAAATGATGTGACACCAAATATGAAAACTCTTGTGAGTTAACAGTGTCAAGCCAGTTGAAGAGCATAAAGTATACCTAGGAGGACAGACTTTGGGGCATGGGGATGCATTTTGGTTGGGGGGCTCTGAATTATAAGAAATAGTATGAAGAATAATATGAAGATTCTAGACATATGCCAGGAGTTGTTATGGACAGATGATGAAAAGTGCAACAGAGACAAATTTTTTGCAATTTTGTTCTGATGACAGGAAGCTGGTTTTCATAATCTTACCTTGGACAGCACAGGGACTTGTTTTCTTCAGGGTGTAGGGAGCTCAGATCTATGTGCAGACACTTTATGATGGGGCTGTATCTTCAGGTCTTCATGCAGGTGAGTGCGGTAGTTCCATGATGGGGAATATCTGGTGATTCTTAGACCTTAACCCTTGGCATGGAGATCCAAGCTGGATTTTGTTAAGTGATGCTTTTAGGCCCACTTCTGCCATTTAACAGTTTGGAAATAGAAGACGATCTGGGTAACCATTCAGGCAAATCACTTGAACCAGCTGGACCTCCAGCTTTCTCCTCTGTGGAAACCAGGATTGGCACGAGGACCCAAAAGCCAATGATTGGTAAAATGCTTTGAATTTGCAGAACGTATGGCCATATTATTTGAGATTATTATAATTACTTATCCTCAAGTGTCTCAACATTGCAAAATTTCACAAAATTTCAATTTTTATCAATTTAAAAAATAAATATACAGCATGAAGCACTTTGGGATTCAGACAGGGAAGCTGTGAGGAGTGACAGGGTGTCAAGGTGTTGCTTCTCTGGCCAGGTTGGGAGTCAGCAGGAGAAGGGACCAGGGCGGCAGAGCAGCCAGAGTGGAGGTTCTGGGAAACCATGCTTCCCTTCCTTCCTCCCAGCAAAATACACAAGATTCACTTAGAATAAAAGAACCAAGGCCAGAGGGAAGTATTTTTGATCTTTCTCAGCCAGAAAATATGAATAGATGTCTGTACATGATTTGGGATTTCAGATCATCTTGATCACTACTTAATACAATCCTTTTATCTTATACATAAGACAATTGTCTAATTGCCAAAAGTGGGCCATTAACTCCCCATAGTCACACAGCCCCCCATGGCAGAGCTTAGTCCCAGATCTGGGTCTTCTGATTCTCAATTCAGTGTTTTCATTTTACGTCAATTGACTTTACAGTAAAACGAAACACATATCTGTAGCACAGAAATTAGTCTGAGCACTTATTTGCAGAAGCAGCAAATATAAGTTAATTCTATGTGCATGAATACACAGTTTCAAACATCAAAGAGATTTTTAATATCGAATTCTTATTTTTCAAGAGTCTACATGTGAGTATGAACTCTGGTCACCTTCTCAGAAGACCAAAGTTCATGAAGATTAGAAAATATCTTATGAATAGTTGACATTTGCAGTCAGACATCCTGGCTTTTATTCCTGTTCTAACACTGAGTAGCTTCATGGCCTTGGGACCTTAATTTCATCTCTCTTTACCTCAGTTTACCACCTGGAAATGGGGCTAATATTAGCAACTGCCTCACGATAACATTATTATGAGGATCAAATAAAATATATATAAATATGATATATAAATATGAAATAATAATATGAATAAATACATACCTGTAAAATATTATAAATAAAGTGCCAAACACAAAGCCCAACACACAGAAAGGACTCAATAAATCTTAGACATTAGAACAATAATTATGAATAAAAAGAAAGAGAACATGTGCTGGGGAAAAAAAAAGGTTGGGACTAGAAATCAGTACTTTGCCCTCCCATCCACACACTGTGCTGCTTACGAGCTGAGTTCTTTGGCAACTCTCTTAACTTAGAAGGGCTCCATTTCCCTCAGCTGTAAAATGCAGACAATAGTATTTAGAAGTGACACATAGGGTGGATGTGAAGATCCAAAGAAATAACTTAGCATTTTCTGACATATAACATATGCATAAGAAAGTATTGAGAAAGGAAGGAAGGAAGGAAGGAAATGAAAGCGTCTGAAAATCATAAAGCATTTTTTAGCTCTCAGGGACTGGGGACCTCTGCTAGTTTGTGGCTGAAAAGTCGAAAACTTTACCTTTTGCCACAGCTCAGCCACTGACTCATTGTTTGATGCTGGGGAAATAATTTAATCTCTAGATGACTATCTCAGTGGGTGTATATAATTTGTATTCTTCTGCCCAGAGTCACTGTATTGGATAAGATGACCTTGAGGTCCCCTTCAACTCTAATTTTCTATGATAAAATTATGTTCTCTGTGCCAGTGGTGCCTCTCCAATAAAAAGAAAATAGTAAAACCTTAGGCTAGTGAATGTGTCGAACGCTCTGAGATTTGCAGGAGAAAATTAATGTTCACAGGGTGGCTCTTGTTGAGAAAGGATACTCCTCATTTTCACACTCCCATTTTCTATTGAGGCTTTTAATTTAGTGGAATTATAATGCTTCTTTGCTGCTCTACAGCTTTCAAACATGGGTGTGCTTTTGTGAAAAGTCTTTAATCGTCTAATTTCTTACATTCTCTGTTTAAGAGCTACATCATAAAAATTGCTAGCAATTTAAGCTTTTACTTTTATATGACTTCTTGGTTTTCAAGACCTATAGCTAGGTAGATACAGATATCATTGTTCACAGTGAGACAAACACTGATTTTTTTGACATGAATGAACTGTAAAAAGTATCCTGTTCAATTTTCTTATTTAATAATGGGAAATCCTGGGGCTCAGAGAAGGAAAGCATCTAGACCAGGGTCACACAGGAATGGATGGAACACGGATCTACCAGTTCTTAGTAACTATGGCAAACTGTCTTTTTCAAAGATGTTTGTAACACTATCTCCTATTCTACATGCTTGTCTATAATGTGATTTTTGCCACTGTTCTATTAAGAGATAGAGGTTAATTCCTCTCCCCTTGAATTTCCTTGACCAATAGAATTCGGTAAAAGTGACATCGGACAATTGTAAGGCTAGGGCATGGGGGACCTTGGCAGCTTCTGCCTGGGCCTGGTGGGAAGCTTTCTCTTGGAACTCAGCCCCAGAGCCCCGAGAAGCTCAAGCTGCACAGCGAAGCCATGTACAGGAAATACAGTCGACAGCCCCAGCTGAGCTCCCGGCCCATAACCAGCACTTACTCCGAGCCAAGAGAGCGAGTTTTCATGGACATCCAGCTCAGCTGAACCTTCAGAAGATTGAAACCCAGCAACCATCTAGGACTCTATGAGACACCCCAGGAGAGAGCTCCCCATCTGGGTTCAGTCTACCCACAGAACCACGAGAGAAAATGAATATTTGTTTCAAGACATATGTGTCGGGGTGGTTTGTTTTGCGACAATAGGTAACCTGAACAGTACCTTATCCTTCATTGGCTCTCTGATTCCACATTATTTCTTTTCTTTTTTCTTTTTATTTCAGTATATTATGGGGGTATAGATGTTGAGGTTACGTATGTTGCCCTTGCTCCCCCTCCCCCCCTAAGTCTGAGTTTCAAATATGTCCATCCTTCGAGTGGTGTGCATTGCACTCTTTGTGTATGCATATACCCGTCCCCTCCTCTCCCCTCCCTCCTCCCCCCCAACATCCAACAGATGTTATTCTTATATGTGCATTTATGTGTTGATCAGTTAAAACCAATTTGATAGTGAGTACATGAGGTGCTTGTCTTTCCATTCTTGGGATACCTCACTTAGTAGAATGGGTTCCAGTTCTATCCAGGAGTATACAAGAGGTGCTATATCACCATTGTTTCTTAAAGCTAAATAGTACTCCCATATTATTTTTTTTGAGTAAACTGTGTAAGATTAGCAGGGTAATGTAATTAATACTCTGATCTCAATTGTTACATAGATTTAAAAGAGAGAGCCACTAATTTGAGTTTGACTGGAGGAACAATTTAATGTCAGAAATCCTAAAGTTGCACAAATTATAACTTTCCATATTTTGCTTGTATGGAAAACTTGCCTCCTTTGCTGCTAGGAATAGTCATGTGACTGTTGACCAATGAAGTATAAACAGAAATGTGTGTGATTTCCCAAATGGTTGCTTAAAAGAGCTAAGTTGGACAAGAGGCAAGACCTTTTCATTCTACTTCATTTTTTCTCTCTTTTTGTCCTAGAACTAGACACGGTGGGTGGAGCTCCAGCAGCTAGCTTGGACAATGAGGTAATCTTGAGGACAGAAGCTGCATTAGGTGGGAGTCTAACCAGGAAAACAAAACCAGAGTTTGTATTTAACACCGATTGAATTTAAAGCAGGGAATTGGTCATGCAGGTATTTAGAAGAGCTGAGAAGCCAAACAGAATGGTGAAAAAACCTAGAGATTAGCAATAGTAGGTAGTTACTACCGGTGCCAAGGTGAAAGGTAAAGGAAAGAGTGTTGCTAGAGCCAGAGTACAGAGTCACCCAATAGAAGCTGTAGCACCGTCAGCCTGGCTGGCAGGAGCGGGAGCCCCAAGGAGACACATCCACTGCCAGGGGGCAGCCCAAGGTGGAAAGGCTTCCTCCCCTCCACCAAACTCTGGCCAACGCCCCCATTGGCTAAACTCAGCAGGAAGCCAATGATCTCAGGAACCAGGGAAATACAAGCCACAGGGCCAGCCTCCCTGCAATACAAGGCACACCAGGGAAAGGGGAAGGAATGGTTCTGAGGGCAGAGAAGCCCAGAGCCATCACAGAAGCCAGTGCTGGGATGATGAAGCAGAAAGGTGAAAGAAGGCTGAGCCCTGGTGGTCATGGGACTGCCATGCAAAATAAAGATGGAGCTTCTGTACGTTGTCATTCTTTCTGATTTTTTTCTTACGTACAGCAAAACACAATACTAATGGATATCAAATGCCTCTTAGGTGGGAGTCTAACCAGGAAAACAAAACCAGTGTTTGTATTTAACACCGATTGAACTTAAAGCAGGGAATTGGTTACACAGGTATTTGGAAGAGGGGGCACATGTTAGTTTGCTAAGGCTGCCATAACACAATAGCACAGATTGGGTAGCTTAAACAACAGAAATTTGTGTTTTCACAGTTCTGGAGGCTGGAAGTCCAAGATCGAGGTGTCAACAGGTTTGTTTTTTTTCTGAGTCCTCTCTGCTGGTCTTGCAGATGACCACTTTCTCACTGTGTCCTCACGAGGTCTCTCCTCTGTGTGTGCACATTCCTGCTGTCTCTCTGCCCGTCCAAATTTCCTCTTGTAAGGACACCAGTCCGACTGGATTAGAGCCCACCCTAACTGCCTCATCTTAATTATCTCTTTAAAGGCCCTATTTCTAAATAAGGTTACGTTCTGAAGTACTGGGGGGTAGGGCCTCAACATATGAATTTGAGGGGGACACAATTCCACTTACAACAGGGGGCAAGAAAAAGAATCAGAAAATTGGAGAATTAAATAAACCTAAATTATGTAGGCTAACTAGAAAATAATAGTATTGATAATGCCAAACAGCCAATACTCTAAGAAACATTATTATGTGGCTTTATCATATCATGGTCACTCCTTGATCAAACACATCTTAATCCTGCTCTGCACCTTGCCTCGCTGATATGCTGTTATGAAACTTAGTCCGTTTTATCTGCTCACGCAGAGGCTCACTGTTCGTTTTCACTTAGCTCACTGAGCCAGGCGGTCTTCCAAGAGACCTGGAATTTGGCAGGTGCTAATTATTCTCTAACCCCTCTGCTAACAGGAATTCCCACTTCTGCTGGGGAAGGGATGCGGATGCACAGTGAATCCTCGATAAAGGGGCAGCTGCAAAAGAGTGTGGTTTCCATGGTCTGCCCCTATAATTAGCGCCACCTTAATCCTCATGTACACTGTTCTTTCGGACACTACAAAAGCCCCAGCCTCGTCCAGCTGCCATCCCTTCCCCCTAAGCTTGCTTCTGGCTGCACGATGCTGCTTCTAGGGATATAATTTAGCACTTCAGTTTAAAAGGCAAAATCTAGTAAGTGATCCTGAGTGGTGATGAACAGAACCCTCACCTTTCCAACCGCAATGGCTACCAATAGAGTAAGAGAAAGCAGAGGCAGTCGGACTGTCAGTAAAGGAGGCAAAAGTGACCCAGGAGGTGGGAATTTCCAGTTATCCTCTTATCAAAGAATGGTTTGCTGATGATGTTTTTGACATGAATCATGCTTTCTCAAGACCATACTTTATTCACGTTGTATTAGAAGGGTTTAACATGGCCAGTGACTTCTGACGACAATGATGACGGTGGCTGAAGAATCGGATGCTTTTTCCACCGTCTACTTCTTTCCTTCCAACCTGCCTTTACACTTCACCTTTCTACCAGGAGAGAAAGCCAGGGTTGATGACATTTTCCGATATTTGAAAATTACCCTAAAACTGAATTTTGAAATAGACACTCTGTCCTTATTTGGAAATGCTTCTACTACCTACAGCCTATTATCCCTACTTCACTTTAAATGGGCTCCAACCAATGGGTGTCCAGGGCACTTGACCCAGGATGGGGTCCCGGGAGCCAGTGCTGGTTTTGTGTCAAGGTGGGGCTGTCCCAGAGGCTGCACAGTGTCAAGGGAGATCTACGGAGATTGTCCGGGGACAACGTTAAACGAAACTGCCAAATGCATGGGATGCAAAGACTGAACCAGATGTGAGACAGTGAGATAAGAAGCAGACGTGTGGAGACAGAAAAACTAGCTTGAGAAAGCACTGTACAGAGGGCACACCCAAGGACAGATCCTAAGGAATGGGAGCATAGCATTACTCCTCCCATAGCGACTTTTTCACAGTCTGCCTGTAAGTTTTCCTATGGGGAGAAGGGCACTTCTGCAGGCCTCAGTCTAGTTTGGACACTTAACTCCTCAGTCTTTTTTCATTATCTTTCTTCTAGTTATCCTGGTGCTAATTCTCCCCCACCTCCCCACCACATGACAGCTCCCTCCCTCTTTCTTTTCCTTCCTGTTGGGAGTTCCCAAGCAGAGCTGGCCCTTGCCTTGTAGAACTGGGCTGGTTTTCAGCTGATTATGAAGCTTACAGTGTTCCCGCTGCACCAAAACAACACGCTTTCCCTGCAAACCTTATCCCCGGATTGAACGTGACATCTTCCACAGAACGTTTTCTGGACCAGCCCAGTCGTTCCGTGACAGGCGTGTAGGCAGCGCTCCCAGATTGGATTCTGGTAGACAGCCATTGGAAGGCAGGGGTGAAGTCGGAGAGGGAAAAGGGGAGGAGAGGAGTGTTCTCAGCTCATGTTGATTTCTGTCAGATTTCAGCTGAGGTTTGTGAAGAGATAATTGTGTTATATTTTCTCATCCTTCACAGCCCGGTGGTTCCTGTATAATTACATATGCCTGAGCTTAATATTATTTCAGAAAGAAAAAAAGTATACAACAGATTTTTAGCCTCAGGCTTCTTATGATTGGGTACAGATTTTACCCTTGCAAATAATTTAGTTCTTTTTTTGTTTGCAAAGAGTAATTGTAGGGACATAGCTCAAGTGACTGGCTGGCCATTGGGGGATTTTCTGGAAGTTAGAAAACACTTGCCAGGCCAGGAGCATATGTCATTCAGGACCTGATGAAGCCCACAAAAGTGGTCCTCCTGTGTTTTAGACAGCGACCAGGAAAATGACAGATCTTTCTGCTTCAGGCATCAGAAGCTAAAGGGGTTGGCTTGCAATGAAGATCCCGTTTGAAAAAGTTACTTGTCTTTCTTATCACCCAACCAATTTGTGAAAATTTTAGGAACATTTTCTGAATAGCATTTAATTTTTGCCACTTACGTTATTAATGTGATTAAATATTATTAGGTGATATTTGTCATGTTTCACTGAATTACTATGATAATTATTAATACGTTGCCTTGAGTAGAAAATAAAACGGAGCACCTCAAGTTAAGTGGAATTTTTATACTGATGTTATATAATTATCATTATTGAACCAGAAAGAGAAGCTGAACGCAATTAAGAAAATAAAACCTAGTCTAAATGTTTTTTATTGGTATCATTAATACAGGTATTCTGGATTGCTGATAAAAAGGTTTAATACAGACTGGTGATAGAATAAATTCTATCAGTAATATTAATTATTTCAAGTTAATTAAAATATTATTGGCATATATTTTTCTTAAAAATTAGGATGTAACCCTACGTTCCTCACTATTTATACTACTTTCAGGTTTCTGTCTCCATGTGATTAATTTTAATATAAAACTTTGATGTTCGCCTTTTTTCATAAGATTTGTGGTCTATAGTCAACAGAATATCGGATATTTCCACCAATATTTCACTTTCTAAGAGCCAGTTTCTGATATGGAAAGTGGGAATAGACAAGGAATCCGATTCTCACTGTTGCTGGGCCTTGGTTTGGAATGCCCACTCTAGACACACAAAGTGCTCGGCAGTCTGGCAGGGCAGTTACAAGTGCGGACTCTGAAGACAGGCTGGTTTTGAATCCTGGCTTTGTGTGTGACTTTTGGCAAGTCACTTAACCTCTCTGTGCTTTGGTCTCTTCCTGTGTAAAATGGCGATAAATATATCAACAAGGGATATTATAAGGTTATATGTGATAACAATGTCATACAGGATGTTAAAAGTCTTCTATGAATTCGTATAGGTAGTGTTTTTAGAACAGTGTTTGGCACAAATGTTTACAATGTAAACGTCTGCTATTATTATTAGCAGGCTATCTGGCATGCAGTAAATGCTCAATAAATAGTAGTAGTTGTTATTTTTACAAACATACTCACCCAGAGGTGTCCACAAAGCAGAATGTCCTTACTTCCTATTCTACTGTAAGTACGGTACCATATTCATCTCTGCCATTCAAGTTGTTTTCCTCTCTTGTTTGCCCTTATATTGGTCCAGTTTCCAAGCCTCATGGCTACTTCTTTCACATTTCTTTGATTCCATTTTATTGCTACCATCCCCAACTTTTCAAACTTAAAATATAATAACAGGCTTCGAACTGCTATTTCTCCCTCTGAACTTTTCCCATTTCAATTCATCCTTTGTGGTATTAAAAGACATGTTTTTTTCCTGCTCACTGAATACTTGGACCCCACTGTCTGGATTCCTTACTTTATCAACTAAGCTTTTCATCTCTGGGCCCCAGATATGTTCCACTACCCAGTACTCCAGCCAGGCTGATTTATACCCAGTGCTTCCTAAAAAACTATTGTCATGATGATCATTGTCCTTTGTCTGAAGTCCCCCTAACTATCCGAATCCTACCTGCTTTCCTACTTAAGTTTTTCTTGCTAGCCCTTAGGCTTCTCTCATTATGCTGATTCCTACACGTCTCATCTATACCTTTTATATTCTTGCCAAGAGAAACAAATAGTATATTGCATTATTTTATAATTTACCTTATGTCCACATTTCATATATACCCTTGAGGGCCTGGGCCACTTCTGACAGTTCTTTTGTAAACCCTATGTTGCCTGGCATAGTGACAAGCAAAATGGTAGGTATTTCAAAAATTCTTAGAGCAGCTATCATATCTAGCTGAAACTACTCAGTTTCATTTTTCAACTCAATTCAGCATCATTTTCTGGTTCTTATGTGCTGTGTGTAATGAGATTTGCTTTGAGTTATCAACACTGCAGGGAAATGTTTAAATTAGAAGGAAAAAAATCCCACCACCAATTTCTTTGAAAATGGAATAAAAAACCCAAAGATAGTTTTTCTATATTTTATTATCAAAACATCTCAATCCAAAGCTATCATCTCAACTATACCATTGTTTTCCCAAGAACGTAAACTTGGTTTAGGAAGCGTACTTATTGAAAGTAATTAAATAGAAACTCAAATCCTTGTAAGACATTACTGCATAATATTTCTTGCAACAAAAATAGGATTGGCTAATGCTTAGTAACTAACAGAATAGGAGGAAAGAGCAGAAATCCATCAGAAAATCACGGGACTTGGGAATTTAACAGCAGACCTTTAAAAATGAGGAGTGAGGAAAGAGGGAGGCCAGTGGGTTTTTAGATGTTGAAGCATGTGTTTGGAAAGGAGGTGCTGGAGATTCCTTTTGTTCTTCAAACTTCAATCCCTTAACTATTTTAACCCCTTCAAAGATTTTCCTTGTGCTCATCACAGGAACAGAGAACTTACTATGCCTCACTCCAAGGGAGTGGACACTGCTAGGAAGAAATCACTAATGCAGGGCTCTCCCCACTTGCATTCCCCCCACATCCTGCCTGCTTTCTGCTGTGACTCGGCCAACACTCCCCAGGAGTCCTCTCCTTGGTTCTTCAGTCAGGCACACCACTAAGCAGGCAAGGTTAGACACACTGAAACCATGCCCTCTCACTCAAGACGCTTTGTAAGAGAGAATCATTTCTTAGCTAATGTACCATGTTCTCAGTGGTGGAGCTAGCACACACATGAAGAAGACTCCACAGCTCACAGGGTAGTGAGTGCAAAAGACCCTCAACAGGTGTTCACAGTGCAACATCATGAGGATTTTTGAACGGTATTTACAGAAGGTTGAGGGGACACAGGGAAGGTATTGACAAGCTCTGTTTTGTTTGGAGGTAGCCAAGAGGAGGGGGTGATGCTCCAGGAATGCTTCACAGCGAGTATGCCATTGGAACAAGGTCTTGACGGATGTGCAGAATTTCTCCACCTGGAGGGGTACAAAGCACATTTGGGCAGAGACTGACATACCTAAAGGTGCAGAATGACTGAAAGAACTCGATGGGGAACTGAACAAGGAAGGGGATTAATGTAAACTGGCTATCAGTATGCCAGGAGTTGTTTCGCAAAAGTTATCAAAAACTTACAATTTCCTATAACAGTACAATCACCATCTTCTGGAAGGAGAGAGGCCGGTCACAGCTGCTAAGTAATAGGGTTAGGATGCAAGTCCAGGTCAGTCAAGTCAAGGCAGTTTGCTGTCCCCTACATGGAACGGGGTGTGATTATGCACATATAGCTGTAAGTGTGGCGCCCTCAGCAAAGGAAGAACAATTCTTTCGCTGGAAGCATAGAGAAGGAACGGACAGATACAGGTGTGGAGGAGAAGAAAGCTGACAGACAGGAATTTATATATATATATGTGTGAAGAGATAGGCGAGGTCATCTTTTGAGAGTGAAAAGGGCATGGCTGGGATAAGAGAATGATGAGAGACTGGCATAGTAGCCATGGAGAATGACTAAGGAAGTCTGCTGTCAAGGCGAGCCCAGCAGATGGCCAACAGGATGAGGGTCTTTTGAGTTCTGAGGTGGGAAACCAAGAGAGGACTATCCTCGTTCAGCCATTCACTTATCTGGCTCAGAGCTAAGCACGTACCATGTGCCAGGCACTATGCCAGGTATTGATGATTCGGAGAAAAATAAAAGAATCCCTGCCCTTAGGAGCTTGCAGCTGATTAAGAAGATACAGCCTTATAAGCACTCCATTCAAGTAAGATGCTAAGATAAAGGTGTATATATAAGAAATGTAGCAAGGGAGGCTCAAAAGAAGATGTAAAGATTTAATTCATGTGCAGAGAAAGAGTTCCAGCAAGGTCTTCAAAATGTGGTTCTTTAAAAATGTACTTGTTCTGAGGAGCTACTTGCCCAAGTAGGGAAGAAATGGCTGATGGGTCTGCCCAATTTTTCTTTCAAAGCACTAGCAAAAGGAAAAGGAAAAAGAGAAAAAGATACAGAGGGGCCGGGCGCAGTGGCTCACGCCTGTAATTCTAACAATTTGGGAGATGAAGGAGGGAGGATTGCTTGAGGCTGGGAGTTCAAGACCAGCCCGAGCACAAAGGAAATCCTACCTCTACAAAAAATGGAAAAATTAGCTGGGTGTGGTGGTGCATCTATAATCCCAGCTACTCAGGAGGCTGAGGCAGGAGGATTGCTTGAGCCCAGGAGTTTGAGGTTGTTGTGAGCTATGGTGACACCACTGTACTCTAGCCCAGGTGACAGTGTGAAACTGTGTCCACAAAAAAAAAAAAAAAAACGAAAGAAAATGAAAAAGAGAGAAAAATGCAAATAAAGCCACATGTAGAAAAATAACAATTAGGCAATCTATATGGGTGTTCATTGTAATATTTTTCAACTTTTCTGTAAGTTTTAATTTTTTTTTTTTTTTTGAGACAGAGTCTCGCTCTGTTGCCCAGGCTAGAGTGAGTGCCGTGGCGTCGGCCTAGCTCACAGCAACCTTAAACTCCTGGGCTCAAGCGATCCTCCTGCTTCAGCCTCCCAAGTAGCTGGGACTACAGGTATGTGCCACCATGCCCGGCTAATTTTTTCTATATATATTTTTAGTTGTCCAGATAATTTCTTTCTATTTTTAGTAGAGACGGGGTCTGGTTCTTGCTCAGCCTGGTCTTGAACTCCTGACCTTGAGCGATCCACCCGCCTCAGCTTCCCAGAGTGCTAGGATTACAGGCGTGAGCCACCGTGCCCGGCCTGTAAGTTTTAATTTTTTTAAATAAAAAGTGGTAAGGAACAAAAGGAGGTAGCCTAATGTAAGAATTGCACTGTCACTTATTTCCTGCTCGTAGGCAAGGGCCGAGAGTGGAGAGAGGGAGGGAGATGGGACGGGTGCCCTGGCAGGAGCAGTGACCGCAGTGACCGTAGCACGGAGGCAGGACAGGGCCTGGTCAGAACTGCAAGCACCACTGTTCAGGGTGGTTGGAACCCTGGGTGCAAGGGGAAGGAAGGAGAAAGATAATGATGAAGAGGCAGAGAGGGGCCAGTTGCAGGTGGGAAAAGGACCGTTCAGTAGGCCAAGGAGCTATGATATCAAAGTATTGGAAGAGACTCTTCCTTCCCGACTTCAGAGCGTCTCACCTCTACAGGTTCAACTATGCTTTTGGTTTCTTGGAGCATGCAGAGAGAGGGGGATGGAAGGCAGGGTAGCATTTATCTCATTGATTTTGTAATTTCTGAGATGTATGAAACCAGAGTAAGCAGCTAGGAGCAGAATAGAGCCCATATATTACCCAGCTCTTTATACCTAAGATGTTGGAATAGTGTATATATTATAAACAGCTGAGAGGAAATTAGTTGGCCACGGCCAGGCTAGAATAATTCGGCCTTTTTTTTTTTTTTAAGTCTTAATGTTTTCCAGTGTTAGATCTACTAGATGTTTATTGTATAACAAAGAACAAACTGCCCTAAGTTGTTTGAAAGCCATTAATACTGTACATTACTTCAGATTATTGTTTTAGCAGAGCTAATTCCAGGTCAGAAGGTTCATGAGAGGGGAAATAAAGTCAGTGGAGGTCAGTGTGAGTGAGACTTTTAAGTACTCTTGGAGATAAAGATATACCCCACAGTTACACTACTAAGGCATTCATTTTTTCAAGACAATTTTCAAGAGAATTTTAATTAATTATATTTGTTTCAGAAAACTTTAAAGAACTAAAACTTTTTAAGGTAAGAATACAAAGAGAGAAAAAGCATATGGAAATAAATAGAGAAGGAAAAACTCTCCTGTTTTTGGCTTCAGGATTCTGGAAAACTCTTTCAGTGTTACACTATATGGAGCTATAGAGTGAGTGTTTATATCCCCCCCCCACATTTATATGTTGAAACCTAATTCTTAAGGGGATGATATTTGGGGGTGGGGCCTTTGGGAAGTCATGGGGTCATGAAGGCAGAGCCTCATGAATGGGATTTGTTTCCTTATAAAAGAAGACTCAAGAAAGCTCTCTGACCCCTTCCGCCATGTGGGGCCACAGTGAGAAGGTAGCCATCTGTGAACCAGGACGTGATCTCTTACCCCACACAGAATCTTCTGGCACCTTGGTTGTAGACTTCTAGCCTCTAGAATGGTGAGAAAATAAATTTCTGTTGTTTATAAGCTACCCAGTTTATGGTATTTTGTTATAGCAGCCCAAATGGACTAAGACACTGTCTGGAGGATTCAGCCTTTTCATGCAGCCTTCTAGGAATCATGAGGCCCGGCATGCTCAGGAATACTTATAGCTCCACACAAAACTGAGTACTTGTGCTTGAGTAGTTTTTAAATACCCCTAGTATTCTGCACAATCATGTAGTGTTTCAGAAAATCAAAACCTGATGCTGATGGTGATTGTTCCCATTCTTGCTTTGTAACAAACTGTCCTAAAATTTAGTGGTGTTAAATAACTGTGTCATTATGCTTATGGATTCTGTAGTTCACGAATTTGGATAGGTCATGGCAAGGGTGGCTCGGTCATGCTCCATGATTTCTGGTGCTTCAGTTGGAAAGATGTGAAGGCTGAGGGTGACTGGATGGCTGGGTGCCAGAATCATCTGGAGGCTTCTTCACTCTCATGTTGGACAGCTGGGCTGGGAGGACTTCAAGGCTGAGCTTGGTTAGGACTGTTGATTGGATTGCTACAAGTAGCTTTTCTGTGTGGCTTGGGCTCCCTCTCAGCATGGCAGCCTCAGGGCAGCTGGACTTCCTACACAACAGCTTATTTAGGGCTATGTAAGATCCATTCCAGGGCCATGGTGATGATGATAATTTAGAAAGCACTTAAAATGTATTTATATTGAGAAGCTCCATTTGCTGTTCATGGGAATAACATACATGCCCTAGACATAATAAATAGGTAGAAAGTGCAAAAGCAGCAGAGAATTCTTTTAAGTGGGTTATAGTAAGAGCAGTTTAGCTGTATTTTGATAACTCTAAGAAAAAAAAATTCTGTAAGAACAGAGAAAATTCACCACTATACTCTGCACACTTAATGGTATATGTACCCATGGTCACTGTCTGTCTTGCTCTCCCTCCACAGTTTTGGTACCAAAAAGATGCCATCAAACCGACTGGACTGGCCTAGTTTGAAAGCATTCTCTTAGTTGCAGCCTCCCCAATTCTCCTCCTAAATGAAAAAAAAAAAAAAAAGTTGGTGACTAAGTATGGGATGATCTCTTAAATGTCACAATTTTGCCCTCAGCCAGGCTGGTACTAAATATAATTCCTACTACAATTACTCAACAGGGGTAAAATTGGGGTTTTCTTAGGGCACTGGCCTTGCCATTACATACAGAGACATGTCTGAGCCCAACCTTTTGAAGCAGGAAGGCAGTCTTACTTCTTGTTTCCTCTCACAGTGTCTTTTGACACAGTGAAGATACCAGCACTGCTGCAGCAGGAAATCTGAATAGGAATTTGTGGACAAAAGCCTTTTTGTAGGTTTAGAAAAAGGTATCATACAAAATTTCCTTTAACAGTTGGCTAAAAATTTCACCAGAAATGTTCTGGAAATATGAATTCTCATGCTACTGGGAACATCCATACACTATTGGCAAGCACCTAATTTTAGGATAGCAATATTTTGCAAGCTAAGGATTGAGACATATGGTCTAACAACCATGAACCTGGAACTCTCAGTTTATTCTGGATACTCTCGGCTGTATTGTTGCCAAACTTAGCCTCCCTAAAGTTACTTCTTCATCTGTAAAAGTGGGTGTGCTGTCAATGATCTAATGCTGATCAGTTCTTGTAGGCTAGTAACTATGGGTAAAAGTTTCTTAAAAGGGGACTGAGTGTTATTTTCCCAAGCCCAAGTCTGCCTGTGTCCTCTCTGTAACATAAGCACACTCTCTGCCCACCTGCTGTTCCAGCTTCCTGAAGAGCATTGAAGATAGAGAAAGACTAGAATGGAAATGCAGAAAATACAAGACAAAAACATGAATAAAGATAGGAAAGGGAAGAAAAGGCAAAAGAATGGAAAGGAAGATGGAAAGCAAATACTTAAAAGTAGAAGAGATGGGCTGGGTGTGGTGGCTCACGCCTGGGATTCTAGCACTTTGGGAGGCCAAGGAGGGAGGATCACTTAAGGTCAGGAGTTCAAGACCAGCCTGGGAAACATAGTGAGACACCACCTCTAAAAAAATTAAAAAATAGAAAATGAACCAAGTGTGGCGGTGTGCACCTGTAGTCCTAGCTACTCGGGATGCTGAGGCAGGAGGATCGCATGAGCTCAGGAGTCCAAGAATGCAGTGAGTGATGATTGCACCACTGCACTCCAGCCTGGGCAACAGAACGAGACCCTGTCTCTAAAACAAACAAACAAACAAACAAACAAAAAAGTAGAGGAGGAGATAACCTGAAGCTTTGAAAAAAAGAGCAGAGAATAATTTTCCTTTGACCCTCCTTTCTTCCGACTCAAAGGCTGAGAACACCAAGCAAGCATCATTCCTATCATGACTTAAATAAAAAAGTGAAATAGGAAACCCCAGCAAGTCCACAGGCACATGCTACGGCTATAGGTATGTGTGACAGAGGAAGACATTAACTTAGAAAGCATAAAGTGCTTCCTAAGAAGTGACAAAAGAGGATCTCTTGGGAAACACCCAGCCTTGGATTTGTTACCCACTTGCCCAAACCCCACGGTAAATATTCTACAGTCCTGCGGCAATCACAGCAGGGTTTTGTGGGAGCCATGCTCACTGAGGTTATTCACTAAGCCTGCCCGGTATTTGCACCTATCTGTCCCATGAATGCAAATACATGAATAGCATACAGAGTGGATTGGTGGAAGCTAAATCTAAAGATGAGCTGTGAACAACTGCAAAGAGAAAGCTTGAAAACTTTGCAATCGATGCTCAGTTCTGATCCTAGGCAGTGTCTAATCACCACAGATTGGCACAGGTCAAGCACACTGGGCACAAAGGAAAAGGGAGGTAGAAAGTAGGACCAAGGGACAGTCTCATTCCTGCTGCAAAAGCTCCTTCATGGGGATGCTCCATGGTCCACCCAGGTCACCCAGTGAAGGAGGGATTGTTAGCTCTGTGATACACATTGCAGGTACGTCTGTATGCTCCTTGTTTTTAAATCTTATATAGCTATTATACATTATAAATGGTTCAGGTCACACTGCAGTACAGTTTCAAGTCTAACTAATTATTTCATTGTCTCTTTAAGTTAAGAAGACTTCTTAAGTGGAATCATCCCTACCTAGAATGTTTCCTGGCACATGTGGTAGGAGCTCACTAAATATTCCACGAACAGACCTCAGTTATCATACAGGTGAGGAATCCTCCAAAATAACCCAGTCAGAGTGAATTCTTCTGTTGTGTCTGTATTTGTAAAGCATAAAGTAGGCACCTTATAGATGTAAGACAAGTGTCATCATTTTAGGTGTACATGTGTATATGAATGCATGTTAGTTGAGCATAAATAACTATAAAAAAATAAACGATATCTGCAGTAGATATAGTACCATGGGGTGAATACTGTTTTGTTTTGAAGCTCTGTTAATATAACCACTGTCATTTACCTTCAGATTTGTGCTAGCACTGATGTCTGGATTTTTTATTCATAAGAAAAATATCTACTTACTCGAGGTGAAGAAGTCGGACACATGAAAATAAAAACAGACCCAGAAGTCAAAAGACTCAGGCTCTGGTTTCCCAGCGCTCCTAATAGCCTGGGTGTCCACGGGCAACCGCTTCACATTTGTAGGGCTGCCCGTCTGCACCTCTGAACAAGAGACCAAGGTTAGAGGAGTTTAATTACCACATCTGTGTGCCTGGATTTCCTTAAGGAGAGTGGCATTTTCAAACTTTTCTTTTCCTTCTCTCATCCAAACCCCTGTAATATCTTGAAAATTCCAGCAGTTCAGTTTTCAAATTACTTTCACAGGCTGCCTTGAATTCAACAAAGCTCTGAGATCTTCTGATGGATTTTTGTTTCCAGAATTTTGGTGAGAAATTATGATTACTGTATTCCCTGTGCTCCCTTTCAGTTCTAATAGTCTACGATGCTGAAGTTTTACATGTTTTTATTTCTAGGCACGATTAGGTCTAGCATTCATTTGCAAACAAATGTCTCTGTTCGTAGCTCCCAACCCTATTACTACTGTGGAAACCAAACAAAGCAAAATCCTGAATCTGTTACTTCAGAGATCAATCCAAGATTAATTCAGGGTCAGGAAATAAGGTAATTTGGTTCTAGTGACACTAAATTGAGTCAGAATAGACAGTTTACTGGCCAAAAGGAATTACAGATTTCAAGAATCTTACTAGCTGGAACAAAGTAATTTTCCATTACTGAACACAGTTAGCCTTTTCACAGTGAGCAATGTTCTTGGAACATTCCTTCTGGAAATTGTTAGTGTCTGTGTAATCTTTAAGGGCTCCCACTGCCCACTAAATTAAGGGAGTTGATGTTTACATTATAGCAGACACTGTTAAATGCCTTATATATGTTAGCTCATGTTGATCACTGAAATTGCTCTAAAATAAATTACGAGTAGTTTACCGTGATCGTCAATGCCTTTTGAAGTATGGTTTCAACTTACCTTTTGAGCCTATTTCTCACCAACATGTAGCATAGGGATGCTTGATCTCAGCTGAACTATTTGCTATGCCCAAAATACACAGCCTTGATTTGCCATTTTTATAAGTTTTATCATTTCATATGATTCATTTTCTGTGTGTGTGCGTGAACATGCGAACAATGACTGCTCACTTTTATCTCCTTCTCTCCCACAACCTACCCCCTCAATCTAGGTGAAATGCCATCTGCTTAAAAAAGTCTTTTGTGCTCTGCTCAACTCAAAGTTGGCATATAATGGTATTCAAAATATATGTATTGAGTTTAATTGAATTTGTGCATTCTTCATTTAAAGTATAAGTTTAAAAGAAATTAACTCCTTAGAAATGATGTACGTATGTATGCAGAGAGAATGCCTAATGGGGCAGGTTATTACTGAAATGTATTTGGACACATTTAGGACTCACTGTGGAGACAGAGTAAGACAGCTTCTAAGAAAGATGCACAAAAATCGGTGAACAAATAACAGAATTTTCTGGCCTTTCTGATTTTACAACACTGTCATTAGCAGATAAAACGGAGATGAATGCTATTCCATAAAGACTTGGATAATTTAAGGTTTCAGTGGTGCACTCAGAGAATGGCAAAATCACAGAAATGGATTTGCCACTGTCGATCTGCTGCTCCTCATCCTGCTCTTGGAGATGTCACTCAAAGACTATGAGGGAACTAAATAGTCAGGTGCACATTACTCTGACTGCCCGTGTGTGTGTGTGTGCGTGTGGGCGTGGGGAATGGCGGTGGCAAGAGCTCTGCTCCAACACTGCATGTCTTCTGTATACAGAGCCTATTGGAAATACTGCAACCTGTTGCCCTCCATGCCTGCCTTCCCAAACACTGCAGACATACAGTGATACGCCCTAACATACAACCCTACTCGCTCTATTTCAGCTTCCAGTGAGGCACGTCAGATGCATATCTGAGATTTACACAGCACATTTGAAGTTTGCAATGACTGGCTGGAAAGAGTGCCTCAATTCATTGCTGCTTTTAGGAATACCGGAAATGAAAGGAGAAGCAGTAGAGCAGTTTCAACCGTGATTTGTGCAAGCTGTCTGGGCTGATTCTCCAACTGGGACATGAAGAGTGTTTGAGTAACACAAAGTTCTGTGTTAGTATTTTTTCTAATACGTTTGCTGCATTTTAGGGACATGGGTTCTAATTCTACTGCTGCTTGCACTTTTGACATTTAGAGCAAAATCTTTCTGTAACCAGGCAACATGGTTTTACTTTGAACAAAAGGACTCCAGCATCATCTTCTCAGGACACAAGCTGGTCATTATTCTTCTTGGACGCACAAACATTATTACCTTCAAAGTCTCCATTTTCCCACAGAGCCAAAGCTTCCCTTCCTCTGTTTGCTTCCTGGAATGAGCTTTTCACTAATACTGTTTTTCTCTCTGAGTTCCTCCCTTCAGGAGAGAATGTGAGAAGCCAGCTCTTCATGCAGTTTCCATAGCTTCACCCCTCACCCAGAAAATCTTAAGGACTGTAGATTCAGCAGGGCAGTGCCAAGGTGTCAGCTCCAAAATGGATTTAAAAAATCTTAATTCAGCCTGGTAGACAGAGATTACATCATCAGTATTTTCATCATCATCAATTTTTATTTCATTTTTGCTCAAGTAGAAAAAAAGAAAGATGTAAATGTGTGTAAGAAGAAGGCATTTACAATGGGCTACCTCAAAAACAAATAGAGTCAAGTTCAATCTTTGTACACATTTCTTCTGAGCTATTTCCCCAAGGAGGCATATATCAGAGATGTCAAGGAGTAGGGAGGGAAGAAGAGGACTGCCAGGTAAATATTCCTTAAAGAGATATGCAAGGATGAAAGTGGTATCTAAAGTTGATCAAGAATGAAGATATGCTTTTCCTTTAGTTGGCTTCCTAAGAATATTAAGTGAATATGGAAAAGAACTGATATCTGTAACTGAGATTGCAAAACTGACTAGTTCTCTTTTGCTCAAAGAAGATACTTGGAAAATGTTACTGTGTTTCTTTATCCCAAACCTAACATTATTAAGAAATGAAAGCAGCAGGCTTTGCTTGCTTTTCAAATTATTTAAATTTGCATTTGAAAACATGAATTCTCTTATACTGTCCAAACTAGTGTAAAGAAATAAAGTGAAAAATCAACTCTTCAAGATCTTTAAGGAAGTTTATGACTCACTCTGGATATAGAAAATGTCGTTGATAATGCCAAAACTAGTTTTTGGATGAACTAGATGTTTTAATTAATAAAGTAATATGGGCATTTGATGAAAAAAACAAATATTACAAAAGACGGTCCATCAAAAAGTGACTTTTCCCAAGACCCTAGGTCTACTTCCTCAGAGCAAATACTTTCATTAGGTACTTGTTTATCCATTCAGAACTAGGCAAATAGATCTTATGCAAGCACGTGAGTCTGCCTGAAACTCTCTTCCCTAAAACCTTCCAATGACTCGCATACTTTGTCCATTTCTTAATGAGAATATTACCTCTTCAGAGAAGCATCCCTGGCTTACCTACCTAGAGCCCAACCTGTCATTTGCCATCCTCATTCTTTGCTTTGTTTTTCTTTACAAAACTCTGCATTACCTGAGAGTCCATTATATTAACACAAGTAACTGTCTGCTTACTCACTGACTGGGTCTCCCACTCAAATATTTCTCTGAAATCAAGGGCCCTTGTCTATTTTGTTCACTGTTCACTACACAGCACATCATAGACACTAAATAAACATTTTTGAATATATGATATTGGTAAAAATAACGGAGAATATTCTCAGCACTTTGACTTTTTGCATTCATGTTAGATGTAATCATTTGGTTTAAATAAGAAAGGAAGCATGAGAAGGCATCAGCTTGCATGGGCATACACATTTAATTTCTTTACTACCTCTGCCTTCTCCAGATTTAGATGTGTTTGTAATGTCATGATACATACTAAATCAGTAGCTTGCTCTTTTTGTCTCCTAGCATTGCCTTTAAGCTGTCTGTACTCACACCAAACATGTCAGAATTTGGAATAATTCATTGATATGTTCTATTATCTAAAGACATGTTAAATTGTGTATAATTGTGATTTATTTGACATGAATACTAAGGTCATCAGTTGGTAGTGTGCAACTCAGTGACATCTGTCCAAAGCAAGATTGCAGAAAGCTGATCTGGCTTGCATAACACAGGGATTCCTGAATAATAATAATAATAATAATGCTTGCCACATCCCATAACCCTTTTCTGTACTTTGCTACTCTTATTTTTTAACCTCAGATACATACTATAGGTCTTTATATATAGTTATGTATAGATCTGTCCCATTAAAAAATTAACTATAATACAAGCTATCACATTGTGTCCATGTCCATGATTCATTTAATTGAGTGTCCTCTATTTATACATATTTAGATTATGTCCTGGCATTTACTACTACTTTTCAAGAAATATCTTATGTCCCTTCAAAAAGTATGACCATAGGCAAGTTACTTAACCTATATTTCTCGGTTTCCTTATTTGATAATTGGGGATAACTATAGTACTTATCTATGCCAGACACTTTTGATCACCTAACCAGGAACTAGTTCCTTCTTTTTAAGTGTTAGAATCATTACTTTGCCTTGGTGGCCACACAACATGCTTAGGTAAGTTGAATCCCCCCAGTACTATAAGATAAAAAATGATTGGTTTTAGCAACATTCACAATGACATTCCCCTTTGATAGTGATCAGTTTAAGCCTAGGCACAAGATCTGGTGATATAGTAAATTGTTTCGGAATGCAACTCCAGAGTGCAGCTATGTGGTAAGAATCCTGTGTGCAGCATTTATTAATGGTGTAAACTTGAGAAGCTTACTTATACTCTCTGTGCTCCAGAGATAATAATAGTACCTACTGCGTAAAGGATATTGTGAGGATTAAATGAGTGAATGGATGGATATAAAGAACTTAAAGCAGTGCCTAGAACTTATTAAGTGCTCAATAAATGTTGATATTAATACTATTTATCCAATGAAACATAACAGGAAGCCTGGGTGAGGCTTCTAGAAAGATTTTTACTTCTGATCAGAAGAGACGAATTAAGGAGGCATTGGTTTTCTTTGCTTCTGATGCTACCATGTGACATTGTGTGACACTGTGATAGAGCTGCTGCAGCCATCTTGCCACCATGAGGAGAAGATTAAGGGAACTGCAGAGGCATCAACTGCTGCCACACCGCATATCTATACCTGGAATTGTTTACCTCCGAAATTCTTGTTTAAGATAACATATTTCCAAATTGTTGAACCTGAGTTGCTGTGGGTACTCAGTTACTTGCAGCTAATAGCACTCCTAATTGATACATAGTTTATAGAGGGTTTGTATGAATTAAATAAATTGAAATTATATGTAAAGCACTTACAATAATGCTTAATCTATAATGAATACTCAGTGATAGTTATCATTATTACTAGTATTATTGCATCTGCATCCATGTGTAATTATATATTTTATATAAATTCCCGAAGAAAA
>NW_012148618.1:18237789-18262655 GCF_000956105.1 Propithecus coquereli | reverse complement strand
TCTTTATCATAACATTTAATAGCATCTAAGAATTGAGAAATACTACAATACTTTATAATCATGTAGGTTCCCACCTCCCATCCCAGGAAAACAAGGATAGTTTGGTATATTTATTAATAGAATCAGATAAATCTGCTGTTTAAAGGATAAAGATGTATGAAATTATATTAAGAGATGTTGAAAAATTTGGATAAGATTTAACATCTTACTAATTTTTTTAAAAGTTAACATACTATGTAAAGAGTAATACTTCATTTGCATAATGAAAATATCTATCTCAAACCAATCACCACTGTCATTCTCATAAGAATACACTACAGATACCATATTAAAGTCAGGATGAATAAATGAAGTCCCTCTGTCACTACATGAATTAAATTTATCTATGAATTCTAGCCTAAGTTTACATTAAAACATTTTGCTCCTACATTTAAAAAATGGATAAAGGTTGAGAAGGAAGAGAACATGCATTGTTGATTTTAGATATACTTTATCTTTCTGAATTAAATTTTAAAATAAATTTAATAAGAAAATTAGGAAATACAAAACTCAATAACTTCCTTATATACTTGTGAGCCCTAATTGAAAATTAAAGTGGGAAAGATTCTGTTCATGACCACACTAATATTATAAACCTAGGAAGAAGCTAAGTATGTAGGAATGAGTTGAAGAAAACCATAAAAGTCTGCTAAAATATATGAAAGCGTAAACACATGGGGAATCATATTGTTCTTTATATAGAAATCCTAAGTGTTAAGGCGCTCAGAACCTACAAATATTTAACAGCTTCCCTTTCTTAATTTTGCTATTAGGGCTTAGGAACCGAATACTCAGTTGGCTCATTATCATTTGTCTGTGCTCACCCATTTTTTTCTATAAATGTTAGCATAACATTTTTGTTTCTGCCTTTTGTCTTTCACTAGAGGAAGACAGATCAAATTGCACAACTTCTCCAGCGCTCTGATCCACAGCAGAGACTGCATACATCCCGCTGTACAGAGTAGCATATTTAGGGTAGCTCAGGCATTCGATACCATTTCAGCATGGCAGCCTGATGCCTTCTAGGGTTGTTGTAATTACACAGGGCATTCTCTGCTCCCTAACAGTGTGTAGTTGTTATCTTTTTTTCTCTTTTGTCACTCATTATTTTCTACCATCAGAATGTGTACTGGTTTCACTCCTGTCTCTGCTTCTAATTGATGTCATCATGCTGACCATTGTCCCTCGCTTCTGCATGTTTTATAGCTGTTTCCAAAAGGCAGGCTTAATATCAATATTTTTCATCAAGGGGCTCTTCCCAACCATACGGAAAAGAGGCCTCATGTAGAATGCAGCTTTTATCAATTGCATTTGTTGCTAGGCTGCTGCTTTGCTGTTAAAGAGTTTCCATAATAGCTATTTTTCTAACTATTTATGAGTTTGAAGGCTTTCTGGAAGCCTGGCCATTCCGGAAGGCTCAATTCTAGACAGCAGAGGCTCAGTCATGGAATTATCCTTACATATGAGGAAATAATGTGATTTTTAATACAAGTAGAGTAAGGGTGTCCATTGATATCTGGATTTACTTTAAAAATAATTTTAAGGTGAAAATCTTAATATTGCAGGAGAAGGGCATAGAAACCAACATTTTCTAGGAAGAATTATGTGCCCGGCACCATGCTGTATACTTTACACAGTCAATTTTTATTATTCATGGTAGTTATGCTTTATAAAGTCAACACAAACACTGAATTAGCAAATACTGAACCATTGTTCCTAGGGGAAATACAGGGTTAGATTCCTGTGAGCCTCTGGTCACATTTTTGTCAACAGATCAATACATAACCTTGTTTTATGTGCATTTCTGTTTAAAAGCACCTTATTTAATATATACTGTTGATTCATTAACATTGAACTCACAGCCAATGGCACTATAACTCATGACTGAATAAAGCTTATCTAACACTCATATTTTCTCCGTAAGGCACATCACAGCCTTCTCATACTCAGGAACGTTGGACAGCATGTCAGTACTATACTTAGGGGCCATTTAAAACAGTGAAATCACCAATAAAAATTTTAAAAAAAAGTGAAAAAGTGGCCCTTACATAGACTATGAGAAGGACACTTGTTTATAGCTTGAGGGCTAAAATAAGAAGATAGAACATCACCTTGTTTGACCTCAGCTGAAAATCTGTGTATGAGGCAGTTCAAATTTTTCTCTACTTTGTACATATCCACAAATGGCTATAAAAGTGCTGTGACTATTGATTTTAGAGTTACAAATAAATTTTGGCAAGTGGGCAACTTCACAATTACTAAATCTGTGAAAAATGAGGATCAACTATATTTGAGTTTTCATTTTAGCATCCCTAGTTTACAGGTGAAAAAGCTAAGGTATAGAAAAGCTTTTTAACTGAGAGCTTCAAGAACACATTAATAATTCACAGGGCTTTGTTTAATTCTAAGACCTCTGCTCATCCCACAAATTTTCCAAATATCAATAATGAACTTATGATTCATCTTCTTTGAAGGAACTTAATATAATTGCAATATTTAAAATATGGTGCATGCTCACTTAAAACAAGATATTGATTTTCTTGGACTGCTTGCGATCTTAAGTGCAATCTGTTAGTGTTTATAGCAACAACATACATGCACATGTTATTCCTTTTTAGGTTTCTGACTTCCTATTCAACAAGATTTAAGAATATAATCATGGAGAGGTAGGAATTATGACAATAGTTCTCAATCCTGGCTTCACATTGGAATTACCTGGCAAGTTAAAAATAAAACATAAATGCCCAAACCTGACCTGGGCCAATTAATCAGAAGCTCTGTGGGCGAGACCTGGACATCCGCTTTGTATTTAAAATCAACCCAGTTCATTTGAATGTGTAGCTCAGTTGAGATTCATTGAATTGCAGGATGTAGAAACCATCCAAGACAATTCACTCCATCTTCTTCAACAACAGATCATGAAAGGTATGGAGAGAAGGGTAAAGATCCGTCATATATAGTTGACCCTTGAACAACATGGGTTTGAACTGCACAGGTCCACTTAGGCACAGATTTTCTTCTGCGTCTCCTGCTTCCCCTTCTACCTCCTCCACCTCTTCTGCTTCTACCACCCTTGAGACAGCAAGACCAACCCCTCCTCCTCCTCCTCCTCCTCAGCTTACTCAATATGAAGACGCTGAGGATGAAAACCTTTATAATGATCCATTTCCACTTAATGAACAAAAAACATTTTCTCTTCCTTATGATTTTATTAATAACATTTTCTTTTCTAGCTTACTTTATTGTAAGAGTACAGCATATAATACATATAATATACAAAGTATGCATTAATCGACTATGTTATACATATGACATACAAAATATGTATTAATCAATTATTTAAGGATTCTGGCCAACAGAAGGCTAATAGTAGTTAAGTTTTGGGGGAGTCAAAAGTTATACATGGGTATTTGACTGCACAGTGGGTTGGTACCCCTAACCCCTGCATTGTTCAAAGGTCAACTGTAATCACAAAACTGACTAAAGAGTGGTGTAAATGGTAATCTGGCACCTTGAATTAAACTGGAAGATGAAGAGCCTTGCAATTTGGGGTGGAAGGTTATTATCATCCTTTCTTTCTTCATTTTAGGTGAAGACAACACGAATTTTGTGGGACCTTGGTCGAATATTTACAATCACAACATGCAAGATAAGATTCTCCATCACTACAAGGGCAGGAATTATCCCTATTTTACTCACCACTGAATTCCCAGAATCCAGCACAGTGCCAGGAACAATGTAGCCTCATTAAATTTGTGTTGAATATATTAATGAGGCATTGCACTGATTCTGGAATGGATGATGTCAGGGGCCTTTAATTCTTGATTAATTCTCCATCCACTTATTCGTGGATATGACAAACATGGCTTCTTTGTACATACATGCCTTCTGGGTATGCTGTTTACTATGCAGAATACGAGAAAAATATAAGACATGTTTTACCACCAAGCAACCTATAATATTGTTGCATGGACAAGACATGTGAAATATTAGTAATCCATATTAAATAATTATTTTAAGAGCACCTTATTGAATCACAAAGATATTAAATATTGCTGTTGACAATTGTTTAGGCAAAGCTTTGCAAAGGCACTAGGTTTCCAAATGTCTCCCGGAGGCCCATTAAGCTCTGTCTAGGCAGAAAGGAGCAAGTCAGTTGAAGGAATATCCAACAAATGAAGGAAACACTGGCGGTATCAGCTCTGTTCTCTACAGGCCTCTATATGAAGGAGTTAGCATTTTCTCTGGGTTCGAGAAGAATGTATAGGTACTAGGGAATGAGCACCAGCAGTTGATTTTCTCTGCTTTTTGTGATTTTTTAAAATTTTCATTGCATATTTGAAAAGTCTCTATTATTTCCTGCAGAGTCAAGTTTCTTTTTATGTGCAGATTCTATCGCACATTAAGCACGTTTGCATGCGAATAGCTTCAGGTTACAGTTCTATTTGAGGTTTTTCTATGTAAAGAGTGATTCAGCCTTGATTTAAGAAAATTTCTCATTATCTTGCATTTTCCTTGTAAACTGATCTTCCCTCAATTATACCTTGCCAGGTGTATGGGCATGTTTATCTGCTAAGAAGACAGAAGTATTTTTATCATATCCTTTCCTAGCCAAGGAGAATTGGGAATAATGAGTATGCATAGAGAGCAAGTCTATCAGTGTTCTTAAGTTCTTGGCACCACACACTTCATGCGCAAGGAGTACTAGGCTCCTGGATGTTTCAATATTTAAATCATCTTGGTTGCTGTCACTGAACAATGATTTGATTTAACCCTAGCTTTACTGCAGCTGGACTGAGAGCCCCTCAAAAAATACTTCCACTCGCTGATGGGGAACAGCTTTATGAGTGTGTATGTAACTCTGAGGCAAAGCAGAGACAGAAAGGATCACTTCCTTAGATAAGTGATACACCAATGAGCCAATTATAGCACCAAGCCAGTCCTTGAATCTTCCTTTGGACTTTGCTTTCTTTTGAGACGTGCTGGACACGCAAAGCAACAGGCAAAGTCTTTAAGTCTTCCTGGGTAATGGTGAGTGGCATGAGGTGAACCAAAGATTGTCCAGCCAGGATCTCTGTTAATACGTGATTTGAAAGCACTCGGCATTTCTAGCTACATAATTCTGCAGTTACATTTTAACACTCCCTGGAAATTGGAGAAGGGTGGGGGTTTTGAAGAAGGGGCCGGGGTGGGACCGGTGAGGAGGGGGACTGGGGAATTCCAGAGACTAGCATAGACTTCAAAGTCCTATTCCTGCTAATCTCATAATGTCCTTGAGCTTCTCCACAAACAGCTGCAGTTGTTGGTAAAACTAATCTTAACTCTTTATGTACTAGTTCCCTGTAAACTGGGAAAACCACACAAAGACCTGGTGGCAATATCTCTTGAAAACGATAGATTCTGTGTTTCTTTCCCCTTCCTCTCTTACCTTTTTATATCTTAGAAGCACTCATTCACTCAGTATTATTAATAGTTGAATGAAGCTCCCATATGCAAAGCATTTTATAAGGACAGCAGAGAATTCCAAGTATAAGAAATATTTCCTGACCACCAGAACTTCTAATTTCCTAGTGAAGGTAGAGCAGTATATTATGACAAAAAATGATTCATAAAATGGGGTTATGAATATTAAGAGTAGGATGAGATCACCACTGACTTTGGAAATTAGGGAAATATTCCTTTATTTAAGCAGGCCATTCTTGAAGGACACATAGATCTCTGATCATCCAAGGTATATTCAGGCAGGGAAGAGAGGTAGTAGTTGCAAAGCACAAGGTAGTGCCTGGTACAGCCGGGCTGAAGGAAGCTTCACACAGGACGGCAGTGGTTCATAATGCTGAACAGGGAAGTTGGGGCCAGACTGTGTAGTTAGGAAGCCTTTCTCACTAAGAAGCACATAATCGAGGGACTACTATAGGAAAATAATTGCCATGTTGATGTGTGGTATTGTTTGGAGATGGGAGGAGATGGGGCACAGGGTGCAGTTTTGGGGGATAAGAATGATAATCACATACCTTTCTTTAGAACTTTACTTTTCATGAAGTGCTTTCACATTCATGTCGTTTAATACAGCAGGCAGAGGAAACTGGGTCTCCAAGAATCTCACAACTCTCTTGGTAAAACTAGAACTCAAATATGACTCTCGTGACTACAGGGAATTGTCCCAACTCACTACAGTCCCAACTGTTCTGTTAAGAGCTCAAATCCATGAACGGAGATGGTAGCCAAAGGAAAAAGAAGGAAGAGATAAATAGGAAAGAGAATGTAAAGAAAGGACTCCCAGGTCATGGGGTCTGATCTGCAGGACATGGCAGTGGGGCAAGAGAACAATCCTAGACTCAGTTCAACTCTTGACTTCCATAAAGCTTCTATTGATGATCCTTCTCTTTTCTGAGTTCCTGAAATATACTGTTCAAAGCACCTAATCAATCAGTTTATTCCTAGCCATCAATGTGTTCTCTAATTACTTCTTGAGTGTTAGTCTTTTATCTCCAAGTCTATAGGTGCCTGAAGATGAGATTGACCTTTGTTTATTTTCATTGTATCCCTCCATCAAGTAGACTAGTACTAGGAAAACACAAATACGTTTATTAAATAATGCCTTAGATGCTTGAAATATAACTTATTTGGGTAATAGTTTAGCAAAACATGCACATTTGGGAAAGGAGGAGCGTACAGAGTTACAACACTGAGTAATAAGTTGGTAAAATGTTGGCATATTATGATTTTTCAGATCTAAAAGAACTAATATTTGGATACTACTCATTCATTTGTCAATATCTCAGTTTCATTTCCTAGAGGTACTGATGGTAAAGATTAGCTTTTTCTGTTATAAGGGGCTTGTGTTGTAACATATCTTGAATTACAGTCATTTGTTCCTTCGACAAACATTAATGAGTTCCTCCTACAACCTAGGTATTGCCCTAAGTGCTGGCAAGACCTTTTATATGGAAATGAACCAGTACTCTGAAACTCTAGCTCTTTATATTGGCAGAAGGCCGAGTTTCCTTGAGAACATATACCAAGGCAAGGAGTCCTAAAGGAAAACAATGGGAAATGCTACTTTGGATAGCGTATCAGAAAATGTGCAGGACGCAGAAGGTGCAAAATTACTGAGATGAACATCAGAAACGGTGCCAAATCCAGTAGGGGATGTGGGCATAATATCACATATAGTAGAATCAGGAGGTCTCATTTAGAACATCCACTGAGAATAAATCGTAATTTATTTGGATTTATTAGTAATTAAAAATAGGGGAAGGGCATGGGAAGATCCTGAGTAGCTGCCTCACTCTAGAACATTCCTTATGTGTCAAGATTCATAATGCAAGATATGTTAACTGTAGTTTAAAGGACTTAACAAGATCAGCCATGAGCGGATTAGGAATCAGACAGACTAATTTCCATTGATAGAAGCTATTTGAGGACAGGATTCATATTTATTTCATTTTCGTGCCCACGCTAATTAAAGCTTAGTAATTTTTGGATAGCTCATACGTTATAGTACGAGAAAAGGAAAACAGATCTTTGCCCCCTAAGGTAAAGCTTTGTCTGAAAATTATGAATAAGACCAGAAACAAAGAAATAACACATAGATAATCACAAACATATTCACTAGCAATCAGCAAACAAAGAACAGATGCAAATGTTGACTGATCTAATGAATCAATGACGCAGTATGAGCATCATTAACTTCCAGATAATGTTAAAGTTTCTTCTTACAACATGTCAGAAAATTTGAGTGTAATTTTCCTGTTTCGCAGTGGGAAGTATGATGCACGCAGACTTGAGATGCAGCAGAGAGAGAAATACCACCTTGGACTTTCGCTTCGGGTCAGTGTGGTACTAGTGCTGTGGGTCTGGCGAATTATTTAATCCTTTTGAGCCTCATTTTCCTAATCTGTATATGGGAATTAAAATAACCATTTGTCCTATGTCACAATGTTGTTGTGAAGCTAAAATGAGTTAATAAAAGTGAGAGGTTTGAAATGAAAGCTTCCTGTGCTGCAAACCACTCTATAAAGGCATGGTACCTGGATCTATTAACAGGGAAATCAGCAATTAATTACTGATCTTGGGGTCAGCCGTGCCTCAAAGTTTTTGGTATAAATAATATTAGTATTTATAATGAATATCTCTTATATGCCAGGCAGTATATCTTTGAATTTGAATTAAGCAAAAGTCACCCCTGTGTGAGTTCATATATAGCCATAGTGGTTTATTGGGCAGAGACGTTGCTGTGCTTTTTGCATCATCAGACCCTCCCAGGTGATGTTGACATCTTCATCTATGGCCTGGTATATGGACTTGTTGGATGAGATAGTGCAGTTCAGCTCTTATGGGCTAAGTCTCTAGAAAGACAAACCTGGGTCTGCCTCTGAATCCTGCACTTAACCAGCAATGTAACCATGCACAAGTCAGTTAACCCAACACCAGAGCCTTCTCAGGACTGCTGTGGTGATATCTGTAAGCACTCAGCACGTTACTGGCACAACCAGGTGCTCAGTAAACGTTATCTGTGGTGGTGGAGGTTGAGGGGAGGGCCCTTGGGGCCAATAATCTACCTTCCAAACTCTTATTACTTCTGGATGGTAAGCAGCTACATTCACAAGAAATACTTTCAATGTAGCCTATAGTTTTTCATGTAAGATTTCTTCAGCCAAGCCTCTAAGCTGGTAGGGAAGAAGTTTTAAGAGTACAGTGTTAGCCCTCACTCTTTCATTATGGAAACTGCCTCCAGGAGCTATTTTGTAGCAATATCTTTGAACAGTTATAGGCATTTGGCTTCCGCTATGAAAGTGAACCGCCATCTGTTGGTCCTGCAGGCGTTTGCACAAGACTTGTAGTCCTTTCTTTCTTTCTTTTAGAGATAGGGTCTCGCAGGCTGGAGTGCAGTGGCTATTCACAAATGTGATCATGGTGTACTGCAGCCTCGAATTCTGGGCTCAAGTGATCCTCCCGCCTCAGACTCCCTTGGCTGGGACTATAGGAATGCACCGCTGCACTCAGCTATGTAGCCCTTTCTTTTGATGACCTTTGGCTAGTGCTTTTTTTTTTTTTTTTTTCTATTTTTTTTGAAGGTCTTTGCGGGAAGCCCCTTCCTGTGCAGGCCACTTTGATTGGTGTTAGATAGCTGTTCTCCTGTTAGCTGATAATGTCCCAATGGCTTGTGTAGTTCAGCTTTGAATGACTCAGTGACATTTGTGTCAGGCATTTATTTTTAGTACATTTTGCCTCACAGATATGTCTCTGAGATGTATCTCTTCCATCTGTCTATCTGGCTCAATGCTTCTGTTTAAGTGACACATAAAGCCTTGTATCCAATTCTTTATACCTAAACCTTTCCATTGTTTTTCTCTTTCTTGTGCCATTGGAACAACCGCACAGAGCTAAAGAAGTGACCATTTTATTCTATTAAGTAGATTCTTCATGGTCACGACTTCAATATTATATGCTAAAATAGGCTCACCGAAAGTATACACACATTTATATACAGATATGCATATGTATTCACACATAAATACACATATGGATGCATTACAAATACAGTTAGTCCTCATTCACTGTCGACTATAGGTTCTTGGAAACTGTGACTTTAAGCAAAATGATGTATAACAAAACCAATTTTACCATAGGCTAATTGTTATAAACAAGAGTAAAGATTTCATGGTATACTTCTGGTCACAAAAACATCACCAAACTGCTAAATAAAGACCAAAACACTTCTAATATTAAACATTGAAATACACGTGAGCTATACATATATTTAAGTAAAATATTAGTAAAAAAATAATAAAAACATTGAGTTAAAAAACATTATTGATGCAATTTTTGGGAAATCAGTGAGTGACGGTAGTCATAGTGGTGGTAGGTTAAATCAAGGAATAAATACTTGCAAAGCAAAAATTGTAAGGAGCACCTCCTACCACCATGCAGTTCAAAAACAATCACAAATATGGCAGCTCCCTGAGGGCTTTTCTACTGCATCATTTATTATCTTGCTTTTGTACTATTTTAACCTACTTTACAAATTTTTATTTTACAATCAGTAATATGAATTCATTCAATTTCTAACCCACATATTCCGGGATCTCAGGTGGCCAGAGCCTATCCTGGAAGCTCAGGGAGCAAGGTGGGGACGAGCCCTGGGCTGGATGCTCTTCCGTCATGGCTGTACTCACACCCACACCTATACGCACTCAGACGGGGACAGCTTAAACACACCAGTTCACCAGCGTGCACCTCTTTGGGATGTGGGAAGAAACCAGAGCACCAGCAGGAAACCCAAACAGACATGGGGAGGATGTGCAAACTCCACGCGGCCAGGATTAATATTTTTTCTTATCAATGTTATAATGAAATGGCATTATTTGAGGATTTGCTGTATATATATTGTACCATCAAGCAATAATTATTGCTTTCCGCACACTCCTATATGCTGGACAATTTGGGGAATATAAAACCCAACAGAACAGCAAAAGAGGTATGTAAACTTACTTGATGATATAAATCATGCAATATTTATATGTAATATAAACCCACCTATATATTTAGGTATTAATAGATACTGTGTATTTTTATGTGCCTATTTTATCATGTCAATGTAATATTGATGGCCCTGCTTTGAGATGGGATGTCAAGGCTATGCTTCCCTGTTAGGGAATGTTCCACAGCTTTGCTTCTGAGCAAATAGAACAAACTATTGCCATCTTACAATCTGTAGAATATTTCAGGCTGTTTGGATCCATTGCATAATTTGCCTCCAAGAAGGCTGTCAGTACCAATTTCCTTGGCCCACAATTGAATTGGGCATGCTCGCTGTGAATTCTGATCTAGGAAAACGCCATTCAGTAGAACTTTAAAGATTCAAATTATGTGAATTTAGTTTCATCTGCAATTAACCAGGCTGATTTAAGAAAGAACATGTTTCTCTTTTCTCCTCTTTTTTTTTTTTTTAGGTATGTGCGTTGTCACTAAAATACCAATACGTCTCTGTTAAGTATGGAAGTGTATGTGAACCTATACATTTGCACATACACAAAAACACTCGATACTTCTTGATTGTACCCCCATTATTTATGAGGCTTTTCATCTGTCAGCACTAAGAATAAAGACCTTCCATGAATACAATTCCAATCATGTAATCCTGTTGGTGAGCTTCAATAGCACTTGTCAGACCCCGGCAAAACTAGCTCACTGCATGAAAACAAACCACATAACTCTGTTTTTATGTACACATTGGTACTTGTTGACATATTATTAAATTGTTTTAATAGGACCTACTTAGAAAGGTATATATCTTGGTAGTTAAAGCCTACTACATTGTAAAGTACACTTTATATCCAAAATATTGCTCTCATAGGAAAATTGTAATTACAACGTTTAGACTACATAGCCAAACTATGTTGCTTTGTCTTGTCTTTGGGAAACTCATACTAAGCTAAAATTGTACCTGTCATTGAATCAGTAGGGACAAGAAAGGGAAAAAAAAAAAAATCCCTGTTACCTGGGGATTTAGCAGAATATGGAGGGTGTAGTTTGCTGCACAATTAACCACAGTTCTGCTTGATTATTTTCGGTCACAGCTGCAGTCTGGATGAAACTTAAATGCCAACCTTTTTTAGTCTCTGAAAATCTTGTTCTTTCATGAAATTTGTTTACCACAGCTTTCTCTCAGAGAAGATGGTGGAGAGTGATACATTTTTCAGCTAGTGACATATTTTGCCGGAGGGGACACATTTGCCTGGTGGATACGTAAATCCAGTCCTATGCACACAAGCAGTCATTTCCTTTCACTTTTTTCCTGAAGTTGAACTCCCTGGCCGCTTTTGACATCACGTCCGAAGAAAGTGAATATTTGGTCCTAAGTACGAATATGGCTCATCTATACCCAGCCCTCAGGTTTAGAGACAAGTACTGTGATTCAGAATCACACTGTCCACAGAACATTTCCAGCTTAGCTGTGGCAGTTTGATTTTCTTCTTTCCACTCTAAAAATCCCGAAAATCAGGAGATTTTCTCTGCTCCCCCCACCCCTCAATGGTTCCACTAATGTTTCCTTTTTCAGATGTGTCTTTTTCTTATTTAAAAATGGAGATATTTCTCCATGTGTTCAGCCACTTCTCATGTCTAGGTAGGCACTATGACCTCAAACATCCTTCTTCAGATTGCCTGACACACATCTGTGACATTGTGAAATATATATATTTGGTCCTTTTCCTGACATACAGCTCCTAAAACCCTTGGAACCTCCAGAGTAATAGCAAGTCTTTTATATGCTGATGATAAGACTAGTGGCTGGGGGCCCCTAGAGAGCTTCAGGATGGGGACTGGTCACCTGAAAGACTGAGGCATGATTAGAAGGCAGGGAGAGGGGCTGAAGGTTGAGTTGATCACCAGTGGCCAAGGAGGTAATCCGTCATGCCTACATAATGAAGCCACCATAAAACCCAGAAGGACTGGGTTCAGAGAGCTTCCAGGTAGCTGAACACGTGGGGGTTCCTGGAGGGTGGCACTCCCTGAGAGGGCGTGGAAGCTCTGTACCGTGCCCCACATACCTTGGCTTGTGCATCTCTTTCACCTGGCTGTTCACCTGTATCCTTTGTAATACTTTATAATAAAGTGGTAAACATAAGCAAAGCATTCCCCTGAGCTCTGTGAACTGCTCTAGTGAATTAATGGAACCTGAGGAGGGTGTTGAGGGAAGCTCAATTTATAGCCAGTCAGTCAGAAGCACAGGACACAACATGGACCTTGTGAGGGCATCTGAAGGGGGGACAGTGTTGTGAGACTGAGCCCTGACCCTGTGGGGTCTGATGCGATCTCCAGACAGAGAAGGCCAGAACTGAACTGAATTATAGAACACTCAGCTGGTGTCCACTGGGGAACGGCTTGGTGTGTGGGGAAAAAACCCCACACATTGGTGTTGTGTTGAGTGGTGTGAGGATAAGAAAAAAAAAACTTTGTTTTGGGGGTTATTTTTTCCTATCTAAAAGAACGTCCCACACCCATTCTGCCAGCACCTTGGAGCTAATCCCCAAGTAAGTTAGTCTCTATAAAGAGAAGACTAGGAGACAGGCCAGGGAGTGGGCTGGACAAGGAACAATTGTGGAGGGTTTTATTGTTTCCTAAATGTTTTATAAAATACACATGGTAGCCCATGCCCACCCCAGTGCCTTCAGAGAGGGAGAAGCGATCCCTTGAGTTGTCAGTTGTTACAGTGATGACAATAGCAATAGCAAAATAAATGAGAAGGGGAAGATGAAGATGAAGAGGAAAGATGCTCATTTTCCACAACTTGACCATTTTCTTAAAGATATTTCCAATAAGGGGCTAAAGCATCATACAATTAGGTCAAGTTTCCTCTCTCTCTCTCTTTGGATCATCAAAGCTGCCAGCAACGAAACAGATTTGGAGCCCAACCTGCTCTCAGATAGAGCCCCGGCACCCACACGCTCACGTCACCGAGGACAGGCTGATATCAACGTCTTCACCAGAGTGGATGCTCTTTTGTTGTCTTGGAAACAGACGTGTTTGCCCTTTTAGCGATACACAGATCAGCATGCTGTGTCCCTGAAAAATCTACAATATGCTAATTTTAGCCCCTGGTCTAATGTTCCTAAGCTTCATTTGGTTCTCCGAGACTAACTCAGGCCTCCAAAAGAAACACCTATAGTTAACAGGAGAAGCCCAACGATCCTCTCCAGTTCTCTCCAAGACTCGGCAGTCTAAACTATTTGATGTGGAAAAGCCCTCTGTCTCAGTCTGTTTGGTGCTGCTATAACAGAATACCTGGGGCTTGGTAATTTATAAATAACAGAAATTTATTTTCTCAGTTCTGGAGGCTGGGAACTCCAAGATCAAGGTGCTGCCATTTGGTGCCTGGTGAGGGCCTTCTTGCTGTGTCCTCACATGGCAGAAGGCAGAAGGGCAGGAGAGCAGGCTATTCCCGCCATCAAGCCCTTTTAGAAGGGCACCTAGTCCCATTCATGGGGGTGGAACTCTCATGCCCTAACCACCTCTTCAAGGCCCCACCTCTTAATACTCTCACATTGGCAACACCTGAATTTTGAGGGGGCACATTCAAACCACAGCACCTTCCTTATTGCAAGTGAGCAGAAAGCTGAATTCCTTCAAAATATATAGTTGAGGCAATCTGATTTTATCATAATTAAACAGTTTAACTCAAATGAATATGGCATTATCCATGACACAATGACTTTTAATGCGAACTGTATAGTTGTGTGTGCACTGAACATCTGTTATGCCATTTTCACTCATTTATCAACCATGCATCGCAGCCCACAATATGCCAGCAACTGATGAATTTTTAAAAAGTATATGATATTTGAAGAAGGAAATATTAAGCAGGAGAATAAAGAATGGTGCAAACGCTTTGATCTTTGTTTTTTTTTTTTTTTTTCCACTTCACAGCAAATAAAGCAGAAACACTGGGGTGAGATCTGGCATAAATGGTTTTTAAAAGTTCCCCAGGTGTACCCAGGGATGCAGTTCACTAGTCTAGACAAGAGGGCATTTACTGGCTGTTCTCACTCATATGTGGATGCTAAAAAATCTGAATTCATAAGAAGTAGAGAGTAGAATTGCAGTTATTAGAGCCTGGGAGGGGTAGGCAGGAGGGGAGAAGAGGAGGACTTGGTTAAGGCATACAAAATTACAGCTAGATAGCGGGAATGAGTTCTAGTGTTCTATAGCACTATAGGATGACTCTAGTTAGCAATAATTTATATTTTCAAATAGCTAGAAGAGAGGATTTTGAATGTTCCTACAACAAAGAAGTGATAAATATTTGAGGTGATAGATATGCTAATTGCCCTCATTTGATCATGTATTAAAATATCATTCTGTACCCCATAAATACGTACTATTATTATGTGTCAATAAAAAAAAGACATGCCTTACGACCTTGCTTAAGACTAGTGTCAACACCCCTTGGGGGTTTGTAATGAATGCAGAACCTCAGGCCCCATACTAGACCAACTGAGTCAGAACCTGCATTTTCATAAACTCCCCCAGGTGATCAGCAAGTACATAAAAGTTTGAGAAGATCTGCTCTATCATGTCACACGCTGCAGCTGCGTTAGATATTTGAAGCCTATAACTAAGCCTCGCCCTTTCCTCTTTCAAACCTGCATCAGGAGCTTTCCTGCAGACACCGAGAGGCTGCACTGTGCAACCAGACACATTTTCCTCTATTTGTCAAACAGACCTTCCAAAGCAGTGGAAATGTAGGCCCTGGATACTTTATACAGTGGAGAGAGGCAATTCCATTCACAGCGATTAGTCTAGAATGCATCTTTGCACTAACTGGGTGTGGTGAATCCATCAGGAACTACTGTCTTCTCGTCAATACAAGTGGGATGACCACAGAAAAAGGCATCTCGCATGTAGGACACAGCAGAGACTTACACAACTCTAACCTCCTTTTCCTCGTGCACTTGGGCAATCTTTCCTGGTAGTTGAACTGTGGAATCACCCCATCCCTGTTCCCATTTCCACCTCTCTCTCTCTCTCTCGTTCTCCATTGCTATCCCCATCCCTTCCTCCATGTCCTTCTCCAATTCCATCCCTACCTCACTCTATCTCTCTCAATGCATCTAGACACTCCACCATTTTCCAGAATGCTGTGTGAGGCAGTTCACAGTAAAAGCACAGGATAAAGCCATATGTTGTCCCAACCCCTCCTGCCTGCCTGCCCTGCTCCTGTTCTGCCTGGAATGGTCCTCCCTTCTGCACCATCACTGGAGTGCACCATTGCATTCTCAGCCCCACTCCCACAGGAGGTCATGGTCCACTCTCTTTCTGCTTCACTTCTTCATTCCCTTTGTGCTCCTCTCTCAGACTCCTGGCTGTGCCACCCCAGGCCTCCTGATCCTGTGTGCCTGCTTTCGGATTGCTGCATTGCTTTTATCTAGATGTGTGCATGCCTTGCCTCAACAACGAGACAGTGAACCCTTTAAGGGCAAGGCCTATACTTTGGGTGTCTGAAAGCCATGCTTTCTGCTATACTCACAGTGGTGCTCAGCAACTATTTATTGAGAGTGTGTGTGTGTGTGTGTGTGTGTGTGTGTGTGTGTGTGTATCTGTTTCTATCGCATGGTGCAGGAGAGTAGAAAGAGCACTGGCTTCTCAGCCAGAAAATCACAGTGGACCGTGAATGATCATTGCCAAGATATTTAAACTCTGTACCTCAGTTTACTCATCTGTAAAAGGAGGGCATTGAACTAATGATTTCTATGTTCCTTTCCAGCCTACACTTGCTCTACTTCTGTTAGTGTCCACAGCTAATGCCTCTACCAGCAGTGGCTGCTTTAGAATCCACTTTCATAGGCATATGCCGTATCTGTGCACCAAACAGTAATGTCCATCAATTTGTCTCTAAATTACAAAAAGATCTGATGCTGTCATTATCACTAACGGTGGGTTGCCTCCATTAAGAAGGCTGAGGAACAGATCGATTCATTCAGTAAACAGCTACTGAGTAGCTACCCTGTGCCAGACACTGTGCTGAGCCCTGGCCATACAGCCCTCAAGGCTAGAGGAGCAGGCAAAGAAACCAACAGCTGTAGCACAGCATGTGCCGTTCCATATCAGAGCACACTCAGAACACTATCCAAGTGCCTAATCCCGGGCTGGGGCTCAGCAAAGAGGTGACTTTTCAGGTGAGTTTTTTAGAGTGGACAATAGCAGTTGATAGGGTGGGGAACACAGTGTTTCACAGCAGAAGGAGTGGTGGATTCCAGACCTAAGAGTTGGGGGAACTAAAACAGTTTGGTGTGGCTGAAGAGCAAGACATGTGAAGGCAGACACAGCTCCAGAGGAGGCAGGGAGCAACGTGGAAGGGTCCCGGATGTCCTGCAACCCGGAATGGGAGTCTAGATGGGATGAGCCAGGGGAATTTGCGCTCCATCACAAAAGGAGCTGCAATTCCCCAAACTCCTGGCGCCTTTGGGAGAGCCCAGCAGTCCTGGATCCAAGGCTCACCAAGACGCAGATTCCTCAAACCTTCACCGAGGGCTCCAGGCACCACCCCAGGTACTTTCATAAGCACGAGGCGGGTATCAGGAATCAGACATTTTCAGAAATTGTAGAAAGAGAGACAGACAGACAGACGGAGAGGTTCCTAAGGCTACACAGACAGCAACAGCAAATAACAGACCCGGATTCACAGCTAGAGCCTCTGCCAGCACAGCCGGTTCTCACTCCCTCCCAGCCCTGTGTCTTGAAGAGTTACCGTGTGTTTTAAAAATCTGCTTAAAGCCATGATATTTCTAGATGTGGTTTTCATTTCCTGCTGTCCCTGCTGCTCGCCATGGCCACTCATTATTTCGCTCTGGTCCCCAAGCTGCACACGCAGGTGGGAAGGGGATAAAGAGGGGTGGAAGCTGCAGCAGCCCTGGGCGGAAGCAGCGGTGGGGACGCGGAGGGACGCCTCCCCTCCTACTCCCTCCATTTAACTCGGCTTTGAAAAGGCCGACTGTTGGAAACCGGGTTTTTATCACGAGTGACAGCAGTGTGAGCCCTGTGGATATGAAGAATAATTGGTGAGGTACTTTGAGGTTTCTTGAATATAAAGGACTGTGTAGGTGTGTAATATTATTATTACCACTTTCTGTTCAAGAAGTGATCTTTAAAAAGAAAAAAATGGTATGTAATTTTCAGTTTTCCTTTCAGACTGGCCTGTGGCCATATTTAACATTAATATCATATTCCTTTGGGTGCACAAAATTAGGATGTTTTTTTGTGACTAGTTAACTCTGACTTCAGAAGTGTATTATGTAACAACACTTGTGCCCCAACACTAAGTAGTGAGAAGTCAGACAGTCACCCCTGAGGACCCTCAGCTCACAGGACAGAAAACAGAATCTTTAATACATAATGAGGGCTCGTGGATGTATACAGTTCATTCTAATCAATTAATAAGCACCTTTCTTTTTGGTGATCCCTTAAGTGCACTGGAAGCTCTTTCAGGGGTATAGATCTTGCTACTTGTGAGAGCATCACCAATTTCACAAGAGTGGGGACGTTTCTCTGAGCTCCATCCAGGCTCAGATAATGCCACAAGTTCACACTAAGGTGAAGATAGGCAGGATTTCAAGGGCTGCTCGAAAACCACAGCAAGCTTTTGAAGATAACAGACTGATATATTTGCATCTTCAAAGACAGGCCAATTCTTTATATATTTTCTTCCTGAGACACCTTGGTTAGTCCCATCTGCAGGGCTTTCCCTGCAGATGGCATGAGGATGCGTGCATGGGAATCTCGCCTGCGCTCCAGCCTGTTGGTTCCCCAAACTGTGAATTATCCCTCGTGTCCAATATTTCTTCAAAGAAAAAATCATGTGTGCTTTTTAAAAAATAGACTTGCATTTTTAGAACAGTTTTAGACATGCAGAAAAATTTAGAAGATGGTTATAGAGATTTCCCATATACCCCTGCATCCAGTTTCCCCCGTTATTAACGTCTTACATTAGCATGATACGTTTGTTACTATTAAGGAACTGATATCGATACATTATTAACTAACATCCACAGTTTATTTTCATGTCCATAGCTTTTACCTAATGTCCTTTTTCTGTCCCAGGATCCCATCTGGGGCACCGTATCATATCGCATGTAGCTATTATGTCTCTTTAGGCTCCTCTTGGCTGTGACAGTTTCTCAGATTTTCCTTGTTTGTGATGACCTTGATAGTTTTTCAGGAGTACTCATCAGGTATGCTTCACTGATAGAATTTATATGATCTTTTTCTCATGATAAGACTGGAGCTATGGGTTATTGAGAGGAAGACCACATAGGCAAAGTGCCGTTTTCATCTTATCACATCAAAGTTACATACCACCAACATGATTTATGACTTTGATGTTGGCCTTGATCGCCTGCCTGAGGTAGTGTCTGTCAAGTGTCGCCACTGCAACGTGACTTACTCTTTTGTCCCCCTTTCCATACTGCACTCTTTGGAAGGCAGTCACTTTGCCTAGGCCACACTGAAAGAGTGGGGAGTTATGCTTTCCCTCACTGAGGGTGGCAAACCTACATAAAGTATCCAGAATTCTTCTGCATGGGAGATTCAGCTCTTATTTCCCATTGACTAATGTAGTCAATGATTTATTTACATTAATAACAGTGTGGATTCATGGATATTTAGTTTATATTTCAGGTTTTAATTCAATATCACTTTATTTATTTTGTTCCTCAAATTGTTCCAGCTCGGGCCATCAGGAGCTCTTTCAGTTAGATCCCGTGTTCCTTTGTCATATATCCCACCCTTGTCTCTCTTTTGAGCGCTTTCTTACCTTCTGGCACTACGAGATTCACTAGGCTCAAGTTGTACACGTGCTTTGCATTTGCGGAAAATGTCTGGTCACTGGTGGACGTCCTTTTAAAGAGATTTGGCCTCAGCCTTTGAATGAGGCTTCGAGTGCATGGAGGTTAAAGCCCCATGCAGAATGGTGCTTCATGTGAGCTGAGTCTGCATCCTTCCTGCCAGTGGCCCAGAATCTAGGTGGCGTCATGCGTGGGTGTGAGAGAGGATGGCACAGACAAGCAGGCCACCTGACAGAAGAATATCAAAAGAGTGTACAATTGGGGACCAGCCTTCCTCCTGAAACCAAGTGCTACTTCTTCAAGCTCGCAGGACTGATCACTCACAGCTGAGAGCAAAGAGCTGGCCAACCTGATCCATCTGCCCACAGAACATTCAGGTTGAGGCAGCCAGTTTTTAAGAACATTTGAGGGAAATCTTTAGTTCATACAAGAGCGAGAAGTGGGGAGGGGGAGCAGAGAGGAAGCATCTCCTTGGTGTCATGTGCCAACCCGAATTAACAACTAATGAAAGCAGATTGTATTTAGCAGATTTTAATATAAATTAAGTTAATGGTGACACATTTGAAATAGTACATTGGAAAATCAGTCTGGAATAACAAGCTGACAGATGTTGGCATTTTTATTATTAATTATACATTTCATTATCATCTGATTATTGTCAAACATCGTTTGACAGAAAAAATCATATAAATGATTCATACACATTTGTTACGTTAAGGGTGCTAAGGCCTGTTTTATTAATGTGGTGACTTGAGTAGTCTGATATCACTCTAAAAAATCTCAAGTTTGATCAAGACCATTGAGCCATACACAAAATGTAGCAATAATCCTTAATTTAACTGTATTTGTCATTGGAAGATCTCAAAGAGTTTCACATCCTGACTCATCTTACCTACCCTTTTAACCTTTTCAGTCCAAGGCTGACAGGGAGGAGGTTCTGTTTCTTAGGGAACATTGCTAAACAAATCAGACAGCATCATCATGCATCATATAATCTTGTCTCAAAATGATCATAGAAAGAAACTGTTATGAAATTGCTGTTGTAGAGTTTGGAGAACTGAGAAATTGGGTTTTGGTCTAATACACATGAAATAAAATTAAGAAACAAGCAGCGTAGGTAGCCAGTTGCCAGACCAATCAAATGTAAAATAAAGTTTCTTTACCCTGTTTTCTTGGTCAAATCTGCTTATACAGTATAAACCCTACAGATAATCTGTTTGTGTCAGCAGCCTAACCCTTCTACTTGGATATTATTCTGGTTGTAGTTTGCTGAATATTTCAGACAGTATGAAGGTCTTGTGATTTGTGTGTTATATGGGACTTTCATTAGGCACGTGGCTCCTTAACTGTGCTGGAGTGTGTGATGCCCATGAAGATGGCCAAGGTGTTGTGAAAGCATTGAGTGTTCACACCATGAAGAACTAGTAATGGAGTTGGAGATACTTGGCAGAAAGGACAGCTTATATTAGGCCACTACTTGTACTTGTATTGGACAACTACTTTATTTACATGATTGGAAAGAGCTTAAAAGCCTTTCTGAAAATATCTACTTCCAAAAGCTTATTATTGCATCACATCATTTACTACCTGGTCTGCAATTTCCAGCGTGAAAATCACTCTCCTTGGAAAACTGGTAAGATGTTGGGGACAGGTTAGTGTGAAATGTTTCCACTTCCCGAGCATTGAGGAAGGCCCATTGATCGATACACTAGGAAAAAAGTGTGTCCTATATCAGCCCAGTGATTTACCTTGGGGCACTAACCTGGCTGTAAGGGCACAGTCAGATTAGCAGATGGACCAGCCAAGTGGCTGCCCCGATCCCCAGCTCATAGGGGCTGATAGAGCAAGAATTGAAAAGTAACAAGATTCAAAATCAGCATTTATCAGAACTTCTCTTAGGGAGGCTATTTGGAGTGGAAAGGAATATTTTGTTGCTGCTGGAGTATAAGGTGAGCTCTCCTGGGGCATATTCCAGTAGCAATAAGTGGTAGCTACACTGGCTTCTAAGAGAACATACTCAGATCAAAGCAGACTTTTTATTTTGCTGAGAAGATGTGCAAAAGTTGTATCTGGAGTTGAGTTGCTCAGAACCAAAAATGGGGTCTGAGCCTGTTACTCCTGGGCCCCTTCTCCATCTTTCTCTCCCCAGCATCACACTCACCTCTTCATAAATGCTTAACCACTCAAGAACACCAATTTAATCAGATATCACATTATTAACTTACGAAATGTGTCCACATTGCTCAGTCCAGCCTAGGGCAGCATAAGCAGGCTTGGGCCTGATGAAAAAAGCATTAGGGATCCTCTAATAAAGAGAGACCAACTAGAAACAGCGATATGAGATTCGTATTTACATGCATCAGAGAGAGTTCTGGGGCCCTTCTGTGCTGCAGGCCCCCATCCTACAGCAGTGCTGCAGTAGAACACAGCCAGTGGACTGCCTTCTCCCCTAGGCCCCTGGCACAGTGCTGACAGAGGGGACACATAAAACTGCACTGGGGCAAAGGAGAGTCTCTTGCCTTGGCCATGAGACATTTTTGATGTTTGGAGATGAGGAATCTTAAGAGGAAGTGATAGAGGAGGTTTGGCCAGAAAGTAATGCTCAGGGTTTGAGTAAGTGCAGGGGTGGGCAGCCCTCAGAATGTACCCTGGCCAAGGAGGGCAGATCCAACTCAATGAGAAATTTGGGGTAGGCAAATTCAGGAGATGGCCCTAATCTGTAATGCAAAGTGGAGAGAGAGCTCCGTGAATAGCCTGCACCTCTATCATAATTCTGCTCATGCCAGGCTTTAATAAGAACTTTACCAAGGACAAAGAGGTGCATTCTTGACCCCTTTGTGTCTTATAATGGCTCAGCCATGATCAACATTATTTTTCAAGAATATAATTCAAGTTTGAAAAACTGCTCTTAATTCAGAAACAAAAAGATTCTCTCTGTGGTGCTCTTAATTTTGTTTTATTACTCTTATTTTATGTTTTAATAGTTTAAGGATTTTTAGTAAATTTATAAAAGTTGTGTAACCATCACCACAATCCAGTTTGAGGAAACTTCCATTACCACTAAAATATTTTTTGTGATTGTTTTAGTCAATCCTGCTCCCTGTCTGTGTCAATTTGGACAGCAAATGCAATATATGTGTGTGTTCAAGATGCTTCTGTGAAAACAATTGTGTGCATGCGACCCCTAGATGGAATGCTCCTCTTAGGTAGTAAGATGATTTTAGCATTTAAATTTTATGAATTTTTAATTTTTGATCAGATGTAGTCTTCATTGATACTGACAACCAGGAGAGAATTTCTGACTCTTACCCTGTATTTAGTTAAAACACACATAACATCTGCCATGCGCACCTACTGACATGACTGTCTGCCTGCCAGCTAAGGTCCCCAACGTTGGTTACCATTTTGCTGCCGTAGTATGGGTTTTACGATACCCACAGTAAACTCTGATTCTCCACAAACCAACTGTGTGTTCAATGATTCAATTCAATTGTGATACTTTTGCACTACCTGGAGTTGTCTTAGACAGCATAGGTGAAAGTCTCAATCTCAAAAGACTGCCCTCAACATCAGACCCAGTCCAAAGTCCTGGGCCTCCCATTCTTCTGACTGATCATTATTGTAAATATATTAAAATTTTCTGTGTATTATGATGTTTTTGGTGTCCTCTCTCTCTTTTCCTTCTGAGAGCATAGTACTGAATGAAAAACCATTCAATTAAATAAAGCTGAAAATTTACCAAATTTTACAAATGACATAAGCTTACAGATTCAAGAAGTTAAGTGAATGCCAGGTAAAACAGACCTAATGAAATCCACGACAAGACACATTATAATTCAGCTTCTGAAAACTGAAGACAAAGGAAAAAAAATGTGAAAGCAGCCATAGAAAAATGACACATAACTTATAGGGAACACCAATTTCAGTGACAGAGGATTTCTTATCTGAAACCATGGAAGCCAGAAGAAATGACACAGAATTGTCAGCTGTGATTTCTACATCCAGTGAAACTATCTTTTCTCAATGAAGGGGAAATAAAGACAGTCTCAGACAAAGAAAAACCAGGAGAATATTCCACTGGAAAACTTATCCTTAAAGAATGGCTAAGAAGGATATAATAACTAAAGAAAGTAAATAATAAGAGAAGAAGGTTTGGAAATTCAGATAGGATAGAACATTGGAATGGGTAACCATAGGAGTAAATATAATCAAATATCTACTTCTCATGAGTTTCTTAAAACATACATATTGGCTGAAATAAAAATGATATCATCTGATGTGGTGCTCAATATACATAGAGGATATGTTTAAGACAATTATATTTTAAAAGTGGGGAGGGTGAAAGAAGCTAAACAGAAATAAAATTTCTACACTTCACCTGAAGTGGTAAAACACAGATAACCAAAGACCATGGTAAGTTATATATGTATAGTGTAATACCTAAAGAAACTGTTAAAAAAAACTATAGTAATATAGTCACAGCACTATAAATAAATCAAGATAGAATCCTAAAAATATTAAAATGACCCACATCAAGATAAGAAAAAAAAAAACAGAGGAATGAGAAACAGAGGAAGAAGAAACCAAATAATAAATGGACACACTTAAGTCTTAACATATCAATAATTATCTTAAATGTGAATGGTTTAAATACACCAATAAGAAGGTAAAGATTGGCACAGTGGATAGAGGAAAAAACTGACTTATCTATATTCTGCTTACAAGAAACTCACTTCAAATTCAATAATATAGGAAGGTTGAAAACAAAACAACAGAAAAGAGATTCCATGCAAATAGTAACCAAGAAAAAAAATCAAGAGTGGCTATACTAATATCAGATAAAGTAGAATGAACAGCAAAAAGAAAATTTCTAGAGACAGAGAGGGATTATTCCATCAGGAAGACACAATGATTATAATCGTGTACATATCAAACACCACATGAACAAAAAACTGAGGGCTGAAAGGAGAAGCAGACAAATGCAAAATTAGAGCTGGAGACTTCAATACACCCTTCTCAGAAACTTACAGGACTAATAGACAGAAAATCAGCAAGGTTTGTAAGATCTGAACTATATCATTAACCAAGAGGATCTAATCAACATAGATAGACCACTGTACCCCCAAATAGCATAATACACTTTTTAAAAAAAGTGCCCATGGAACACTCCTCAACATATATCATATCCTGTGCCATAAAATGAACCTCAACAAATTTAAAAGAATTGAAATAATAATGTGTTCTGTGGCCATAATTGAATCAAACTAGAAATCAAAACCACAAAGAAAAGAGGAAAATCTCCAAATACTTGAAAATTCAACAAACACTTCTAAATAATCCATGGTCAAAAAGGAAGTCTTAAAGGAAATCTTTAAAACTACAGAACTGAATAAAAATGGAAATACATATCAAACTATGTGGGATGCAGCTAAAGCCAGTGGTGAGAGGAAATTATTTAACCCTAAATGCTTACATTAGAAA
>NW_012148618.1:18232770-18234359 GCF_000956105.1 Propithecus coquereli | reverse complement strand
ATTTTATTTATAAGAGACCAAACTGGAAACAACTCAGATAGATGTCTTTCAGTGGGTGAATGGATAAACAAACTGTGGTACATCCGTAGCATGTAACCAAGAGTGTATGATATTAGTTGAGGGGTAGACTAATAGGATAGGATACACATAATACTACTCAGTAGTGAAACAGGAACAAATTATTGAAACTTGAAACAATGTGGATGAATCTTCAGGCAATTTTTCTGGGTAAGAAAAGACAATCTCAAAAAGTTACTTTTTGTATGATTTTTTTTCATATACAATTCTTGAAATGAGAAAATTATAGAAATGGAGAGGAGATTAGTGGTTGCTGGGAGTCAGGGTGATGGAGCTGTACTCTATCTTGACTGTATCAATGTCAACATCTTGGTTGTGATAGTGTGTAACAGTGTTGGAAGATATTGCCATTGGAGGAAACTGGGCAAAATCTACATGGGCTCTCTCTGTATCATTTCTTACGAGGGTATATGAATCTACAGTGATCTCAAAATGAAAAGTTTAAAAACAAATGGAGGTAGGAGCAGAGCTAGCATTTGTTGAGCACTTACTATACATGTAACGCTTAGCTAAATGCTTTTCACATATTATAGCATGTATTTTCACTAGACCTCTGTATTATTGTCCCATTTTACAGATGGGAAATAGTAATGACTCAGAGATGAGAATTAAATTGATTTAGGAAACATGGTAGATAGAGGCAGAGTTAGAATTTTAACCCTGGCCAAACTAAAAAATGTTGGCACACAGATCAATGTTATTGATTAATTGTTTTATTTACTCAATTCCAAGCCACCATAATTCTTATTTACTGGATACACTTAAATACTCTCAGTGGCGTTCCTTTAACATGTAGAGTGATCTCGTGGCAACATTTGAGATGGAGATCTGAGAATGGATCTGCAAATAATCACGTCAAAAACAAAGATAAATTGATGTTTGTTTCCTTACCCTTCTTCATTTCCCCCTAACTCCAACCGCATTGCCAGGCTGTGAGGAACTGGTAGTAAATGCTGAGCAAGTCTACGCGGCTACGTGAGAAGACTGGCCTACCAGTCAGTTACCATTCTGGAACCAAACAAGGAAGCTTGGCTCTGGTGATGAGTCACCTTCTCCCTCTCCCACCAGCTTGCTTTTGCAAAATTAAACTTTTTTGGTAAGAAACTCTCTCTCTTTCTTGTTTCATAAGATGTCCCTACTGTTAGTGTTCCTTTGTGCTGCCTGTTCTCAGTCTCAAATGATTTTAACTACCAGGAAATTAAATTCTGAACATCCCTTACACACAAAATTGCATGAAGTTTGGAACATCTCCATTAGCCAAAGCATTGAATTTTTTGGTACGTAATTCAAGATTGACTTCCTTTCCCTTGTTTAACACCCACCCTCTCAAACAAGAGGACTTGTTATGCATTTTCAAAATTGAAAGAGTACAGAATAGACAAGGAAAAGCCCAGGAAAAAAGGTGTTGTGTAGAAGAGCAACAGGAAAACATAACAATAAAACAACTGCAGCAACAGTAACAAACCCACTGTTTAAGAACTCTTCTTTAATTCCTCTTTCTTGTTTTCTCA
>NW_012148618.1:18230818-18232645 GCF_000956105.1 Propithecus coquereli | reverse complement strand
ATAGCGAGATACTGAATGCACCTCTTCTAGGAGTGGGAACAAAGCAAGATGTCTGCTCGTACTACTACTTCAACATAGCACTGGAGTCCTAGTCTCTTCAATAAGGCAAGAAAGAGAAATGAAAGTAATACCACCTAAAAAGGAAGAGATCAAACTGACCCTATTTGCAGATGACATGATTTTTCTACATAGCAAATCTCTAAGTATCTACCAAAACTCCTGGAACTGATAAGCAAGTTCAGCAAGGTCCCAGGATACAGGATTAGTACGCAAAAATAGCATGTGGGTACTAAACATAAAAACCCAGTACCACTCACAATCACTCCTAGGAAAATAAAATACTTAGGTTAATTTAACAAAATATATATAGGATATGTGTGCTGAAAATAAAAAATGCTAATGAAAAAAATTAAAGAAAACTTAAATAAATCAAGAGACATAGCATGCTCATGAATTGCAAGACTCAACTTAGTAAGAATATCAATTCTCTCTAAATTTATCTATTGGTTTAGTACAATTTCTATCTGGCTTCTAGCAATGTTTTACTGTAGTCATAGACAAGTTTATTCTAAAATTTGTATGCAAAAGCACAGCCTTAAACTAGCTAAAACAGTCTTGGAAAAAGAACAACAAAGTGAGAGGAATCACTGTCTATGATATTAGGGCCTAGCATATAGTGGAAGGAATCAATCTGTCCAATTCTATGACTTTGTGTATGGCTACAATAATCAACAGTGTGGTATTAGTGGAGGGAGATCAATGACACAGAATAGAGAACACCCAAATAGACCCACTAAACACGCTCAACTGATTTTTGACAAAGGTGCCTCCTAAATCAAGAAAGAATAGGTTTTTCAACAAAAGGATGTAGTAAGTGGACATCCATAGGCTACATAAATAAATAGAATCTTGACTTAAAATTCATAACTTATATAAAAATTAATCCAAAATGAATCACAGACTTAAATGTAAAATATAAAACTATACTCTTTTAGATTAAAAAAATAGGAGAAAGTGTTCAGGATCTAGATGTAATATTGCAAAGAATTCATAGACTTGACACTAAAAGTCCAATTCATAAAAGAAAAACATGGATAAAGAAGACCTCTTCAAAATTAAAAGTTTTGCTCTGCAAAAGACCCTGTATAAAGGATGAAAGGACAAGTTACAGGCTGGTAGAAAATATTTGCAATCCACATATCTGACAAAGAACTAACATCTAGAATATATTCAAAAACTGTCAACCGGGCCAAAAGGATCGCTTGAGCCCAGGAGTTCGAGGCTGCAGTGCGCTATGATGACGCCACTGCACTCCAGCCAGGGCAACACAGCAAGACCCTGTGTCAAAAAAAGTAAAATAAAAAAAGCAAAAACAACAACAAACTGTCAAAACAATTAAAAACTGTCAAAAGCAAAGAATTCAATTAGAAAATGGGGAAATTCACTGTTAAGAATATATAAGAGGAAAGCAAGTACATGAAGAGATGTTCAACATCAATAGCCATTAGGGAAATGTGAATAAAAACTACAGTGAGATATCACTACACACCTTTCAGAATGACTAAAATGAAAAACAATAACAATATCAAATGCTGGTGAGGAAGCAGAGGAACTGGATTGCATACATTGCCGGTGGGAATATAAAATGGTATAGCTACTCTGGAAAAGAGTTTGGTAATTTCTTTAAAAAAAACTAAACATGCAACTCTTATACATCTGCAATTGCACGCTTGGGCATTTATCTCAGAGAAATGAAAACTTACGTTCGCACAAAAAATTGTATATGGATGTTCATAATGGTTTTATTTCATAATAGTTTTATAATAA
>NW_012148618.1:18218943-18229743 GCF_000956105.1 Propithecus coquereli | reverse complement strand
TGGTAGTAAATGCTGAGCAAGTCTACGCGGCTACGTGAGAAGACTGGCCTACCAGTCAGTTACCATTCTGGAACCAAACAAGGAAGCTTGGCTCTGGTGATGAGTCACCTTCTCCCTCTCCCACCAGCTTGCTTTTGCAAAATTAAACTTTTTTGGTAAGAAACTCTCTCTCTTTTTTGTTTCATAAGATGTCCCTACTGTTAGTGTTCCTTTGTGCTGCCTGTTCTCAGTCTCAAATGATTTTAACTACCAGGAAATTAAATTCTGAACATCCCTTACACACAAAATTGCATGAAGTTTGGAACATATCCATTAGCCAAAGCATTGAATTTTTTGGTACGTAATTCAAGACTGACTTCCTTTCCCTTGTTTAACACCCACCCTCTCAAACAAGAGGACTTGTTATGCATTTTCAAAATTGAAAGAGTACAGAATAGACAAGGAAAAGCCCAGGAAAAAAGGTGTTGTGTAGAAGAGCAACAGGAAAACATAACAATAAAACAACTGCAGCAACAGTAACAAACCCACTGTTTAAGAACTCTTCTTTAATTCCTCTTTCTTGTTTTCTCAGCCAAATAAAGATGATGAAAACTCTTACTTATTTGGGGGGCATTTAATTGAATGGCCTCAGGGTCTCTAAGTGTTCAAGGAAGCTGGTGACAATAGTCATTCAGAAAGTCCACACTCAGATGAGCATGTAGTTTACTGGACACTTTTATTAGGAAAAGCCCTTTTGAGTCGAAGGATCATGACATGCCCATTGAAGGGCAGCCACACACTCATTCTCATAAAAGAATAAATCACAAACCATGGCTTCCAGGAAACTCCATCCCTTCTCTTCTGTCCTTGGGCATTGGTAGGGAAGTTGCTTTAGACAGAACTCTGATTTCATGTAGAGCCAGCATGGTTCTGCCTCCCCTCACAAATCCTAGGGTGGACAACACATATGCATTCCCAGGGGCCCAAACCTTATGAGACAGCCAGACCAGAGAAGTCTTCTGGCCTAAGAACTCTATCTTCCTAGAAAGCTAATAAATTTAGCAAGAGTTATATATTTAAAAAGTCTATTAATGCTCAGTATGAACACACACACACATACACACATACACACACATGCATACTCTCGGTCTCTCCCTCTCTTTCTCTCTCTCTCCCCCTCTCTTTCCCCACCCTCCTAACCCTGAGAAATCTTCGGCCAGCGAATGTTTTAACTAGTGATCTTCAAACTGAGATGTAGTTACCTCAGTACTATGAAAATCATTATATTGGGATAAAGGAATAAAATAAATGAAGTCATATTTATCTATATTTGTCACATCCTATTAAATTAGTTTTTTGTAAATGTATAAAATTTGACTGTACATATTCATGCATGTAATTTATAAATAACTAACCATTCATATTTGTTGTGCATATTCTCAACAGACATTTTACTGATAAAGATGAAACATCAAACATGTAAAGCCCACTCATCTAAGCCAGGCATGGCAGATAACTGCCTATTTTCTTCTTATGGAGAGAGATTTTACATTCTTCAGTGATAACTTGTCTAAATATTTTATCACTGCCTGTGTTTATGCATTTATTCACTTCAATCACTTAGCAATTATTATAGCATATAACAATTACGCCATAAGCTAGATATTAGGCTTTGGCTTAGAGTTATTTCTCCCCCAGAAAAAAAAAAATCTTTGGGAGAAAAGTGATTTGTCAACCAGAATCTTAAGCCCATTTGGCCTTTTCTAGACATAAAAGAACAATTCAACCTTCTCATAAGAAAAAAAAATCTATAAAATGGTGATAATAATGTTTAACGTCTAAGGATATTATACAATTGAAGAAGATAATGTTCATTAGTGCAGCAAGTTGTTAATTGAAACACAGTGTAAAAATGTAGTGTAGAGGCATTGTTTGATTCTCAGAAACAGTAATGCCCTTCTCTAGCCTACACTAAATTATCTTATTTTCTTCAATATTTCCCCAAAATATATTTCATTAGTTTATGACTTGGTGACGGAAAGTAGATTTTGTATTCTGCTAAGGCCACAGAGGAGGCAAAAATTCCTTCCCAGCCGAATGCATCAAACCTCATTTAATGCATCTGGGAAATATGAATTTGTCCTGCATTTTCTTTCAGTAATGGCACTTCATTGCTGACTCACATTTATCTCACGGTTAGTTATGCATCCTAAGTGTTTTTCCACTATATTTCTGCTTAGCCATCCTATATTTGTGTTACCAGATTTGTATTCTTTGGAGGATGACCTGGCATTTGCCATATTACATTTCAGCTTTGTTGCTGAAATCATTTTCTAATCTTTCAAGAACACTTTCTATTTTCCCCTCCATACCTATAATTCTGGTAACCCCATCTAATTTAGTATTATGTACAAATTTGATGATGATACTTGTAAGTTTTTTACACAAGTAATAAAAAATGACACAGTCCCTACCAGAAAGCTTTTGATAGATCTTCTCAGGTCCATGCCATTAATAAGTCTTTTTATCTTATTCCCTTAGGTTGAAAGAAATGTGCACGGCAGTGGCATAAGTACAGCCATGTGAGTAAATACTGGAGTTAGGGAAGCACACAGGTAAGGTTCCTAACATAGTTTTGGGGGATCAAGAAAGTCTTCTAAGAACATGCAATATCTATGTGGAGACATGAAGGACAAGTAGGGGTGAAACAGGTAAAAAAAAAATGGGCATGAAGAACATTCCAGACAATAGGTGCAAAGGTCTGAAGGTGGGAGAGACAGATCCTATTTTGTCTGGGCACTGAAAGCAGTTCTGCATGGCAGAGGGCGAGGAGGAGCACTGGGGAGACAGGAGACTAGACACGCCGACAGGGTCAGTGCACAGTGGGCCTGGGTGGCCGAGGTCAGGAGCCTGGACTTCGATGCCACTGGGGAGACACTCAGGGATTTTGAAAGCAGGATCCTGACATCCTCAGATTGTTTTGTAGAAAAATTAAAAATTATTTTCCCTTTGGTGTGAAGAATGGATTATAGAGAGGGCAGGATTTGAAGCAGAAGTATATCATAGTGATCTATAGGTGTGTCTTATTTTTCCTTCTGGGCTACAAGTACTCTGAAACAGGACATAGGTCTGTTTCTTGTTTCCCTTCCATTACGGAGCATAAGCCCTTGAAAATATGTTATTGAGTAGATGAAAGAAGATACATCACAGCCGTACCTTTTCCCTTGTCTGTCGTGGCTACCATTCTATTATGGGAGAAAATGAAACTGATCTGCCTTACCTGCTCTTCACAAACTACTGCTGAGAGTACCGACACAGCTCTCATTTTCTAAGCAGTTGCTACTTATTAGCTGGCTGATGCATCCCAGTACATGCCTAAGGATGATTATTCTATGGGCTGGCATTGCAGGATATGTTTGGCTACCAGAAAACAAATGTTATTTTATTTCAGTTGCTTCCTCTGCAAAACAAAGATGATAATTTTACCTATATAAAGGGGTTGTCATGAAGATTAAATGAGTTAATATAGGTAACGTGCATAAACCAATAAAGAAATAAGCATTCAGTAAATGTTAGCTATTATGTGGGGATTCATTATAATTGTTTTAGCTACGAATAATGGAAGACCCAACCAACACACGGGGTTGAGACAGGGTGGGGTGATAGCCGGACTGCAGGAGGCAGGCCCGGTAAGGTGAGGGAGGGGCTCACAAACCCTGGTACAGAGCTGGGACAAACTTCTACCAAAAAAGCTCCTAATTCCATTCAAGCAGATAGAAACATGATTTGACGTAACTCTCCTTTGTGACTTGAAAAAAGGGCTATCAGAGAGGGAGGAGGGAAGAGAAGGGTAGTTTTGGAGAAAGGGTTGTTAACTACAGTGGGTCGTGGACTTTGTTTGAGTTCTATTGAGATCCCCTGGGATCCTTTCTACTGATTCCATGCACTCCTGCCCCCGCGTCTGTGTTCTGTGACTTCTAAAGGTCACACCTGTAACTGTCTTCAGAGGACTGTCCAAGGACTACTGGGCCTGCACTTGCAGAATGCCAGAAGTTTCTGACAGTTTACAACTCCCCAGGTAGCCTTGCCAATGACCAACCCCGGCAGGCCTATGAAAGCCTGGCTCCCAAGACTTCAGTGCAACAAACTCTAAGGTGCAATTGATGCTTTGGAGCGCCCATGGGACCAGGCTGGGACTAACACTTTGTCTGAAGTCACACACTTGCTTGACTTCTCCTTTCCTATCCTGTTTCCCCAACTCCCTTACTGGTACGTCCTAGGAGAATTTCCTTAGTGAATCACTCATACCCAAATGCTTGTTTCAGGGCTGCTTCTGTAGACTCCTAAGACAGGTGTTGGGAGCAAGGAGATGGAAAGTTGCAGAAAAACATTAAAAGGCCAAGGGTGCTAAAGACAAATTCAGCTCCTGCAGATTTTGGCTGATTCTATACTAGTCCCTGTACTGCTTCCTTTGGAGAGGTTGAATTTCCTAACTCTAGCATACTCCTGTTTCATGTTCAGGACAGAGGCAACATTAGAGGAAACCTCCTGGAAATCAAGCAGAAATTCAGCTTTGTTTTCGGACAAGGTAGGTGAACTTCAGTTACTCTTGTTCCCATTTTGAAACTCCCAGTGAATGAAGGTAGCTGAGTCAGCAATACTCAGCTACCATATTTTCAATGGCTGGGTTTGATCTGCATAGATTCAAGAGGCTCACTGATGTGAAGCTACCACAAAAGGTTTTGCTCAGGAAGTTATTTACAACCCTCAATCCCCAGCAATCTACTCTCATGATTCCTGGGTAAGTTTTTGTCCTGTTGATTCAGCCTTCTCAGTGGTGCCACTAGGAACTGCCTTCCCATTAACAGAATCTTCCAGGTTACATGAAGGAGACAGCAGCCACCTGCTTTCATAGTCTCTGGAAATTAGGGGAGGCAGTTAAAGTGTCATGCTTAAGGCTAATAAAATCTTAGTTTTCAGAAGACTCTTCATCATGCTTACAAAGTACTTTCATATGTACAACCTTGGTACTATTTATAATAATATTCTGAAGAAGGTGGAGTTGATTGGATCATGTCTATTGCCTGCACAGGTGAGAAAGCTGAGGCAAAGAGAGTTCAAGTGAGGTCCTCAGAGCCACAGGAAGGTAAAGTGTGGAGCTAAGGGCCGAATCAGGATCTCCTGATGGTGTTCTGTGCAAAGGGGGTGGGGCTGGGGAGTGTGGAGTGAGACCTTAACCACTTCTCATTCTCTAGGGCTACAGCAGCATCCAGAGGCTTCCAAGAACAGCAGGTGGAAGTAAAATTAACTGTAGCTGTGACCTCAGGCAGTCTGGGCCTCCCAGAAATTGCCCATGGCCCCACACTGGCTCAATCCGACACAGCTGCTCTCTTTGCACAGGTTTAGACTTCCTTGCCAACGACAATCTGCAGTGAGTCATCACTGTTGATTCACCAGGCTTATGTATTTAGCTAATTCAGCTAAAGTAAAAAAAAATCTGTCCTGGGGGAAGAGTTTGGACATGTAGAGCTTTTAACTCCCACATTTCTATTTCTGATCGTGACTGACTGTGGTTTATGACATTTGGTGATCCTTTTGTTCTATTTAGCAGAAAGTCAGAGACAAGCATCTATGATGCAAGTGAGCACTGCAGATTTTAGCTGGTGAGATCTCACCTGCTGTTGCAGTGGGTGCTGGAGCATGCATGCACATGTGTTCACCCAGGGAAGGTTTGAGAAAGTGTTGCCATCTAGAACTGGAACAGGCTAGGTTAGTTCTAGGATGTTTTCTTGCTGTCGTGTGTGAACTAACAAGGGTGTAAGATCCCATCTCTATGAGTCTATGTGCCCATTGTGTGTACCACACGAGTATCTTTCCATATTGTCTTGTGTGTCCTTCTTTCTCTTCCATTATGTCCCTCCTCTCATAACACATTCAGGATTCCATGATGTCAAGAGTTGGGTCACAAGGTGGCATGCATCAGGGCACTCAATCTGGGCCACTAGTCCCCAGCCTGAGGTCAGATTAGAGTTTGGCCTGTCTCAGCTTCCCTCTGCTGTATTGCAGAGGTGGGTAGCTAAAATATATAATCTGAACCCCTCTAATCTCAAGGGAAAAAGAGAAACATGCTCATAATGAAATAATATTTGCACAAATAAAGGATACTTTTTAAAAAAGACAAGTGGAACCAGTCAGCCACAACGGCCACCCCTTAATTTATTGCCTTTAGTACCAACGAGATCATGACGTGTTGACAGGATGATGAAATAGAGAAAATGAATACACTGAGTGTCAGCACAGCTGGCTGATTTGCTTTTTAAAAATAACCCAGGATCAGATCAATAAATAACCAGAGGCTGCATGTTCATCTTAATTTTTAAACTTTAAATATTAGTTATTCTTTTCCCCTGTGCCCTGAAATTATAGGAAGTCCCTGTTGCCTTGATACTGAGAACAAAATCAGCTGAATGCTGACATGCTGAAGCAGATGTTCTCATTCCCCCACCTCCCGAGGGTGTGAGCAGCCCAGATACAGCCCCTCCATGCCAGGACCCTCCCGCTCGGCACCCCAAGTGGTTAGAACCCTTGCAAAAGGACACACCCATTTAAAGAATTCGAAAACACTCACTGCACATGCACAGGCTGGGTGTGCACGAAGCCCTGACCTTGTGCGACTGCTCGTTAGGAGGCCAGTGCAGGCTCAGACAACGGTAAGCCTTGCTGTCCGGGCAGAGGATGAGAGTGCCCGGTGCTGCGGCCGGCTAGAACCACGTCTCACGTGTGGAGCTCAGACCTCGGTGTCACATTATAACCCCTGGTTTTATTGTCACTGCCATCGCCCTTTTCAGACGTTGTCCCCTCACTCACATCCCGTATTGATCAGTAGATGTAACGTGAATGCAAAAACATAATCAATTAAAATAATAAAATCTAGGCACTGGAAGGTCTTCCAAGGAAATTTTTCCCTTGACCCTTGGATTTCCCAGGCCAACAAAAATGACATAGGGTTGCTAATCTTACATTTCTCCAAGTGAGGATGCTATAACTAACATAGACAAAAATTCCATTTATTTTTATCACTATTTCCTTTAAAAAGGCATTCTGATGCCCCAGCTAGGACTAAAGAGGAATCCTTTAAGTCGGTGTTTCTCAGACTTCAGCGAGCAGCCGAATCACCAGGACAGCTTGTTACAAGCAGATTCCCAGCCCTTTCCCCAACATGCTGATTCACGTGGTCTAATGGGTCTGAATTCTAGCTTTCTAACAAGTTCCTTGGAGACACTGATGCTGCTGGGCTACAGGCCACACCTCAAGGAGCAATGCTGAAAAGAACAGAAAATTAGCTTGGTTAAACCTCAATACCTTGTACTTATTATACTTATTTTATCCAGAACCAGGGAATACTTCCTCATACCTGGGCTCTGGTCTATAGACCTACTGGTCAAGTGTGACTTGTCATCTGGTACCTTCCAGTGCATGTCAAAGCAGATGTCACCCGTGAGCTTGAGCAATCTGGTCCTCTGCTGCATAGCTTTCACTGAAGGTCTGAAGATGGATATGATGGTCCCCTGCACCACTCATCCAACACACACCTCGAGTTTGCAGCCTAATTCCCTCCAAAGGGGAGAAGAGGAAATAACCAGGAGGGAAGACACTAGTTTTGTCTAGAAGTAGTTTTGTCTATCCTGAATGGTGATTAATATGTGTTTTCCCTTAGTGGTTTGGCTCTTTCTGCCAAGGTGCTCCCGCTTTGGAAACTCCCCGCAGAAATACCTGTGGCTGAGTCCTGCAGCATCTGCTGAGTTCCCCCTCAATCCACTTTTACCCCAAAATGCACCAGCTCACAGCTCTTCTGGCCCATAGGTCCAATTCCAGAAACGCCACCTTTACCTCCGTCTGGAAAGTGACCCAGATGGTTAGAGAGTGGCTACTTACATTCTATCAAACTACTATATCGTTTATAAGTCCTGCTCACACACGTTGTCTCTGAAACTTCAAAACAACTCTAAGACAAAATTATCATTAGCCCCATTGTATAGATGAAGAAACTGATATTTACAACCAGTAAACTTGTTCAATGTTCCCTGAGAAGTTTTTCTGTATCACAGCAGTCATTCAACTCTGGCTGCACCACGCATTTATTTTTGAGATTATTCTCATTCAATGATGTTCTTCTTTCTGCCCTTTCCAACAGAGAGGTGGCAAAGGTCAAACGTGAAACTAAATACAGACTGGAGATTAACTCTACCATTTCTATAATAGGAAAAACACACAAAATCCCTAAAGCCACATCACAGAAAAGCGACCCAATTAATTCAGTGACGAGATCAGCCACATTGATCGGCTGAAGTGTCCAGTGGACAATGCAACTCATTGATTGAATGTTTTACTTTTCAGGGGCTTGTGTAGACATAGCTACAGGCAAGTCTCTTCTGAAAGTGTTGCCATGGCACCAGCCAATTGCTTTGCTGGTCCAGCCTCCTTTGCTTTCCAGGGCAGTCCTTTTAGAGACTCCGTCAGAGGGCTGCATGCCTAGGTCAGGATCTGAGCATCTCTCCTCAGATTGCATCGCTTTTCAAATAAATAGCCTTCTCTTGCAGGACAATCTCATTTCAATTACTAAATACCTATTAACTCTTTGCATTTACAAATTACTGTGCTCTTTTGCTGTTGTTGTTGTTAGCAATCCAAGCACTGAAAGAATGCCAATAGTATTATTCCCATCTTACAGGCGGGGGATTAAAGCCCAGCAAGGGTTAGGTCACCCGGCAGGCTAGATTGGGGCCAAAATAGTTTCTCCCAGTTTGAATATTCTCTGAACTGTCTTCCGCTTTCATGCGGATAAATCAATGAAAATGCATTAACCTTGAGAATCAACTCAATTAAGGAAGAATAGACAGGAATTAGAACAGACATCTTATCAGGACCATAGCAAATGGATGCCTACTGAAATCTCAGTTGGAGGAAATGAACTCTAATGATAGGGAGATGTCAAGAGTAGCTAACAGTTACACAGCATCTAGCCCTTACTTTGTGCCAGGCAATGTTCTAAGTGTTTCCATAGATAAACTCAGTTAATCTCTAGCTCAGCCTAAGAGCTAAGTATCATCCCATTTTACAGGTGACAAACTGAATCTAAGTGTTTCCTTATGTCAGCAGATCTGAGATCTAAACCAAGTGCAGTCATTTAACTCTGCAAGGCATTCTCAGGGCATTGTGTTAAATAATTCTCAAATAAAGAGAGAATATTTTACAATATTGCTTTATATTTTAAAATGGAAAAAAAATATGAAGAAACCAAATCAAACCAAACATACAAAAGTAGGCATTTCCTTTTTTCTTAGAGCCTATTTCTGTTAGGGTGCCACATTCAAAGCAAATCGAAATTTGTTTATAGCATCTGTGAAAAATAATGAAAGTTTTTACTAACCTCTCCTAAAGCTGCCACCAAGGGGGCACATTTCATCACACAGTACATAGCAAAATTTTCAGGGTCCCCTTAGTCTCACTAGCTTTCATTGGCCCATTATCAACTACTAACTATGATTTTCTCAGCCAGTTTCCTCCAAGCCTCCAATCCACAGACTGGAGTCTGAAAGATGACGAATTCTCCCCGATTCTCTGCCATGGAGGGTAGGTAACCTTGGAAGATATTTTGGAGAAACAGTAACGAGCTCTAGCTTCTGAAGGAAATCTTGACTGAACTTGACTAGCCATGGGATGGAGGTGGAGTGATGACTTTGGTAAGCAGCTCACTGTTGAGCTCATAGAAGGCAACAGCTCACTCCTGCTAACAATCACGCCTCGGAGCTAAGTTTGCTGCTGCAAGACTTGGCCCTGGGCTAATATGTGACCAGAAATTCAGGTGTAAAAAAGCATATATGTCCAAATCACCTGTTTCTTAGCAGTTCAGCTGAAGCAGCTGATGGGATCTATTAATAAAATACTTCTCAACATATGTGCAGTGCTGTCTGAAAGTCATGAGCTGCTGGGACCAGGTAAGAGGGCTGGAGTTTGAATTCCACAAAGGGGGAAAGGAGTAAGGTGTTAAGAAAGGAGGGTACACAGTCTTTTATTTTTAACACCTACTTTTCCATCTTAGACACCGGGCATTTCAGCAGGCAGAAAGCGAACACAAAACCTGTCTTGGCCAAACCTTTCATTCATGCTTAATTTATCCATATAATATCTACACAATTAAACAACACCTTGTCCAGTCTCATCTACATTTTTTTCGTCTTTGGAAGGCAATGGCATATGGTCAATAATATTTATACTCTTTTTAAACAACAACAGCAACAACAACAACAAAACCATCTACAATTGTGTCATAGCTAAGTAGAGCATTGGAAATAGGGATTTTTAAGTCAAGGTCTAGATACTCGAGAATATCACAGTTGAAAGAGGGTGAGATAGCAGTAAATAATTAATTCAAATATGATCATACTTGAAAATGCACAAAGGATTAAAGGTGCTCCAGAGTGGATGCAGCTAATCTACAGGAAGACTTCAGAGAGGAGGTGATATTTGAACATTTCAGTTGGGTCTTAACGTGTGTTAGGAGTTACCCAGACATTTAGAAGAAAAATGTGCTCTTTAGTAATTGGATAATTCATGACACTGTACACATTTTGATTTAAAATGCAAAATTCAGAACCATTTTATATTTTTAACAATCTATCTGAAATGGTTTTCCTATTCTTGCTTTATTAATGCAAATGCTTTCACAAAGAGAAAATTTCTGTACAGGGTTTGCAGAGTGTCAAATAAAATAGAATTTCCTACTTATGTGTGGCACACTTTTCTTTCCTTTTATTGTAA
>NW_012148618.1:18214517-18218500 GCF_000956105.1 Propithecus coquereli | reverse complement strand
CATGCTTACAAAGTACTTTCATATGTACAACCTTGGTACTATTTATAATAATATTCTGAAGAAGGTGGAGTTGATTGGATCATGTCTATTGCCTGCACAGGTGAGAAAGCTGAGGCAAAGAGAGTTCAAGTGAGGTCCTCAGAGCCACAGGAAGGTAAAGTGTGGAGCTAAGGGCCGAATCAGGATCTCCTGATGGTGTTCTGTGCAAAGCGGGTGGGGCTGGGGAGTGTGGAGTGAGACCTTAACCACTTCTCATTCTCTAGGGCTACAGCAGCATCCAGAGGCTTCCAAGAACAGCAGGTGGAAGTAAAATTAACTGTAGCTGTGACCTCAGGCAGTCTGGGCCTCCCAGAAATTGCCCATGGCCCCACACTGGCTCAATCCGACACAGCTGCTCTCTTTGCACAGGTTTAGACTTCCTTGCCAAGGACAATCTGCAGTGAGTCATCACTGTTGATTCACCAGGCTTATGTATTTAGCTAATTCAGCTAAAGTAAAAAAAAATCTGTCCTGGGGGAAGAGTTTGGACATGTAGAGCTTTTAACTCCCACATTTCTATTTCTGATCGTGACTGACTGTGGTTTATGACATTTGGTGATCCTTTTGTTCTATTTAGCAGAAAGTCAGAGACAAGCATCTATGATGCAAGTGAGCACTGCAGATTTTAGCTGGTGAGATCTCACCTGCTGTTGCAGTGGGTGCTGGAGCATGCATGCACATGTGTTCACCCAGGGAAGGTTTGAGAAAGTGTTGCCATCTAGAACTGGAACAGGCTAGGTTAGTTCTAGGATGTTTTCTTGCTGTCCTGTGTGAACTAACAAGGGTGTAAGATCCCATCTCTATGAGTCTATGTGCCCATTGTGTGTACCACACGAGTATCTTTCCATATTGTCTTGTGTGTTCTTCTTTCTCTTCCATTATGTCCCTCCTCTCATAACACATTCAGGATTCCATGATGTCAAGAGTTGGGTCACAAGGTGGCATGCATCAGGGCACTCAATCTGGGCCACTAGTCCCCAGCCTGAGGTCAGATTAGAGTTTGGCCTGTCTCAGCTTCCCTCTGCTGTATTGCAGAGGTGGGTAGCTAAAATATATAATCTGAACCCCTCTAATCTCAAGGGAAAAAGAGAAACATGCTCATAATGAAATAATATTTGCACAAATAAAGGATACTTTTTAAAAAAGACAAGTGGAACCAGTCAGCCACAACGGCCACCCCTTAATTTATTGCCTTTAGTACCAACGAGATCATGACGTGTTGACAGGATGATGAAGTAGAGAAAATGAATACACTGAGTGTCAGCACAGCTGGCTGATTTGCTTTTTAAAAATAACCCAGGATCAGATCAATAAGTAACCAGAGGCTGCATGTTCATCTTAATTTTTAAACTTTAAATATTAGTTATTCTTTTCCCCTGTGCCCTGAAATTATAGGAAGTCCCTGTTGCCTTGATACTGAGAACAAAATCAGCTGAATGCTGACATGCTGAAGCAGATGTTCTCATTCCCCCACCTCCCGAGGGTGTGAGCAGCCCAGATACACCCCCTCCATGCCAGGACCCTCCCGCTCGGCACCCCAAGTGGTTAGAACCCTTGCAAAAGGACACACCCATTTAAAGAATTCGAAAACACTCACTGCACATGCACAGGCTGGGTGTGCACGAAGCCCTGACCTTGTGCGACTGCTCGTTAGGAGGCCAGTGCAGGCTCAGACAACGGTAAGCCTTGCTGTCCGGGCAGAGGATGAGAGTGCCCGGTGCTGCGGCCGGCTAGAACCACGTCTCACGTGTGGAGCTCAGACCTCGGTGTCACATTATAACCCCTGGTTTTATTGTCACTGCCATCGCCCTTTTCAGACGTTGTCCCCTCACTCACATCCCGTATTGATCAGTAGATGTAACGTGAATGCGAAAACATAATCAATTAAAATAATAAAATCTAGGCACTGGAAGGTCTTCCAAGGAAATTTTTCCCTTGACCCTTGGATTTCCCAGGCCAACAAAAATGACATAGGGTTGCTAATCTTACATTTCTCCAAGTGAGGATGCTATAACTAACATAGACAAAAATTCCATTTATTTTTATCACTATTTCCTTTAAAAAGGCATTCTGATGCCCCAGCTAGGACTAAAGAGGAGTCCTTTAAGTCGGTGTTTCTCAGACTTCAGCGAGCAGCCGAATCACCAGGACAGCTTGTTACAAGCAGATTCCCAGCCCTTTCTCCAACATGCTGATTCACGTGGTCTAATGGGTCTGAATTCTAGCTTTCTAACAAGTTCCTTGGAGACACTGATGCTGCTGGGCTACAGGCCACACCTCAAGGAGCAATGCTGAAAAGAACAGAAAATTAGCTTGGTTAAACCTCAATACCTTGTACTTATTATACTTATTTTATCCAGAACCAGGGAATACTTCCTCATACCTGGGCTCTGGTCTATAGACCTACTGGTCAAGTGTGACTTGTCATCTGGTACCTTCCAGTGCATGTCAAAGCAGATGTCACCCGTGAGCTTGAGCAATCTGGTCCTCTGCTGCATAGCTTTCACTGAAGGTCTGAAGATGGATATGATGGTCCCCTGCACCACTCATCCAACACACACCTCGAGTTTGCAGCCTAATTCCCTCCAAAGGGGAGAAGAGGAAATAACCAGGAGGGAAGACACTAGTTTTGTCTAGAAGTAGTTTTGTCTATCCTGAATGGTGATTAATATGTGTTTTCCCTTAGTGGTTTGGCTCTTTCTGCCAAGGTGTTCCCGCTTTGGAAACTCCCTGCCGAAATACCTGTGGTTGAGTCCTGCAGCATCTGCTGAGTTCCCCCTCAATCCACTTTTACCCCAAAATGCACCAGCTCACAGCTCTTCTGGCCCATAGGTCCAATTCCGGAAACGCCACTTTTACCTCCGTCTGGAAAGTGACCCAGATGGTTAGAGAGTGGCTACTTACATTCTATCAAACTACTATATCGTTTATAAGTCCTGCTCACACACGTTGTCTCTGAAACTTCAAAACAACTCTAAGACAAAGTTATCATTAGCCCCATTGTATAGATGAAGAAACTGATATTTACAACCAGTAAACTTGCTCAATGTTCCCTGAGAAGTTTTTCTGTATCACAGCAGTCATTCAACTCTGGCTGCACCACGCATTTATTTTTGAGATTATTCTCATTCAATGATGTTCTTCTTTCTGCCCTTTCCAACAGAGAGGTGGCAAAGGTCAAACGTGAAACTAAATACAGACTGGAGATTAACTCTACCATTTCTATAATAGGAAAAACACACAAAATCCCTAAAGCCACATCACAGAAAAGCGACCCAATTAATTCAGTGACGAGATCAGCCACATTGATCGGCTGAAGTGTCCAGTGGACAATGCAACTCATTGATTGAATGTTTTACTTTCCAGGGGCTTGTGTAGACATAGCTACAGGCAAGTCTCTTCTGAAAGTGTTGCCATGGCACCAGCCAATTGCTTTGCTGGTCCAGCCTCCTTTGCTTTCCAGGGCAGTCCTTTTAGAGACTCCGTCAGAGGGCTGCATGCCTAGGTCAGGATCTGAGCATCTCTCCTCAGATTGCATCGCTTTTCAAATAAATAGCCTTCTCTTGCAGGACAATCTCATTTCAATTACTAAATACCTATTAACTCTTTGCATTTACAAATTACTGTGCTCTTTTGCTGTTGTTGTTGTTAGCAATCCAAGCACTGAAAGAATGCCAATAGTATTATTCCCATCTTACAGGCGGGGGATTAAAGCCCAGCAAGGGTTAGGTCACCCGGCAGGCTAGATTGGGGCCAAAATAGTTTCTCCCAGTTTGAATATTCTCTGAACTGTCTTCCGCTTTCATGCGGATAAATCAATGAAAATGCATTAACCTTGAGAATCAACTCAATTAAGGAAGAATAGACAGGAATTAGAACAGACATCTTATCAGGACCATAGCAAATGGATGCCTACTGAAATCTCAGTTGGAGGAAATGAACTC
>NW_012148618.1:18210692-18212254 GCF_000956105.1 Propithecus coquereli | reverse complement strand
TCCCTGCTATAAAATGACATGGTATTTGCATATAACCTACATACATCCTCCCATATACTTTGAATCATCTCTAGATTACTTATAATACCTAATACAATGTAAATGCCGTGTAAATAGTTATACTGCATTTTTAAAAGTTGTGTTATCATTATTGTTACATTGTTATTTTTATTTCTTTTTGTTTTCAAATATTTTTGATCTGTGGTTGGTGGAATCTCTGGATGTAAAATTTGTGAATATGGAAGGACGACTTTTTCAGGTTGAAGGAAACTTTCCTAAAATGTTCCTGTGATTCACCCTGAATTCCAATCATTAGGTTTATTCCCTAATATGTTGTGATTGACACATCTTAGGGCCTTAAAAGAAGTATCTGTTGAATGCATTGAGCAAAATATTATGAAAAACAATGGCCAAACATTGGCAAAAAATGGCAAGACATTAAGCGAAATATTATCTCATTTAATTATTAGATTAAACCTATAAGGTATTATTATTAGTGCCATTTCACAGCTAAGGACACTGAGGCTCCAAGGAATAAGTGAATTGTCAAGGTTGCACGTCCTAAGTGGCAGAGTCTAAATTCAAGCCCAGTGTGGTCTGACTCTGGCCCTGTAGTTCAATGACTGTGTGTCCTGCACGGCGCTAGGTCCTGGACCTATAGAGATCGTAGGGGAACTCTTCAAGGACTCGCATTGTACTAGAGAGTTGGTACGTGCACAAAAATACTTGGCACGATCAGGAGGGCCAGGAAGACAGATGTGTAAAAGACTGTGGAGCAGGGAGAAGGGACTGATTAGCTGACTGCGTAGGCCTTATGGCTCTAGCCAGGATCCAAATAACTTTAGACAGGGAGCTCAGCTCTCTCGGGGGGATCAAGAGGCTGGAGAGAAAGAGGGATTTCAACTGCAAAGAATTAAATCAGGGTTGTCAACTTAAGGAACGGTTCTGGCACTTGGTACAATGAACTGCAGCAGTGCCGACCCATTTGAACCATCTAAATGGTTACACATTGCCTGTTATGACCAGAGCAAAGTGACAAAACTCGTAACTCTCTGCTGCATGAGGTGTTTGCAAACTGAAGCTCTGATTCTTGATCATCCGGAGAGAGGCCAGGCAAGTCGTTTGGGGAAAACTTTGTGACTATGTGATGAGATAGGTTTTGTGTGTGTGTGTGTATGTGTTTCCTTATTTCTCTTGATTCATTTTTCATTTGTTTTGTTTCATTTTGTTTAGGTTTTTGTAAAGGGATCTTTTGGGCCTCTACATATGAACCAGCTGACAATTTTTTTTTTTTTATTTCAGCATATTACGGGGGTACAAATGTTTAGGTTACGTACATTGCCTTTGCCCCACCCGACTCAGAGCTTCACACACGTCCATCCCCCAGACGGTGCACACCACGCCCATTAGGTGTGAATATACCCATCCCCTCTTCCCCCCACCATCTTCCTGACACCCAATGATTGTTATTACTATATGTGCACTTAAGTGTTGATCAGTTAAATCAGTAATATCAATTTGATGGTGGGTACATGTGGTGCCTGTTTTTCCATTCTTGTGAT
>NW_012148618.1:18165533-18210012 GCF_000956105.1 Propithecus coquereli | reverse complement strand
AAACATAAAAATTTCTCAACATCTCTAATCATCAGGGAGATGCAAATCAAAACCATAATGAGATATCACTTAACTCCAGCTGACATTTTTTTAAGGAATTAAAACTGGATCTATGAAGGCTGAGCTGCCGGTTAGCACTAACGGCACTAAGTAGTATTAACTGTACTAAGTTCAAATATTTCCCAAAATTATAACATCCATTTACAAAAAAAGTTTTAGGGGACTCGTAATGGTCCAGACATACTGCGTTTATAAACATCTTTATTTACCATTTGTCCTTTATTTATCATGATGGCAAAGACAAGTGTTACGCATCTTAGTGTATCTCACCTTCAGACGGAGCACTGCCCGGTATTTTTGTATTATGAATGTGTTGTGTTGTGTTGTGTTTTTGATGTCTTCCCCCCAGTAGCATTTTAGGCTTCCCAAGAGAGGAGACCTCATCTGTGTTGTTCACCAGTGTCTCTCCGACACGGGGGGTACCTGCTGCACAGAGGACTTCAATAAATATCTGATGAGGAATGAATGACATATTAATTAAAACAATGCTAGAAAGGTAGTAGAAGCTTAAAATGTTACCTGAGAAATGAACACATGAGGCTCAAACCTTCCCTCCCACCAACTGAAGGAGTAAGACAGAGAGAGTTGAGATGAAATCTGATTATTCTGTGAGAGTGTATGCATGTCGGGGGGAGAGGCTTCCTCAATGCTGTCCTTGTAGCCAGTTATTTAGCTCCATGTTATGTAGATGGACATCTTTAAAATCCCTTAGACTTTAGAATAATCAGTGGTATTCTTTCTCTCAAAAATAATGGAAAAAGAAATAATCCGTAGTTGTAGTCTCCATGTAGCTTAAAATTCAGTCATGAAACGACATTATCTATGTTTTTCATAAACATATTTACATTGGTTCCAAAATATTTTATACATTGTAACTTCTACATTGGCATTGTTGAGGTTTTTGCTACTCCAAGATCCAGAAAAAAAATTGCAAAAGTTGTAGATTTGTAGCAAGTTTCCATGAGAACAGTGGTTTGATATCACTTTATTTATAAAAAGTCACCTATTTGTCAATCTCAATAATTCAGATACTGAAATTAAAAAGGAAAAAATAAACAAAAAGTCCTTTGAGTTGTTAAAACAATCTTCACAAAATTTTGAATGCTAAAGCCTATGCCCTTTATTCACAAGGGAGTTCCTTGGGCCCTTGCTTTCTGACACGATGCCAACAAACACTTTATAAGCCCAGACACAATGCAAGAGGCAAATCAGAAGGGCTTGGGGACTGCTGGAGACCATGAGAAGCCATAGCAGATATCCAGGAAATCAGAGACAAGAAGTAATATCTATGAAAAGTAACACAAGGTGTCCACAAGCTTAGTCCTCCTAGAATCATTTTGGATAAGAGTTTTCTATATTGCACCAATTTTTAAGGGCATTACTCTCCAATGCAATAATTTATTGTGTTAACTTTGCCCCAAAGGGAAAAATACACTGAATTTCTTCTGTTTAGGTAGACAAGGAATTGATGATTGCATTGTATGTGTATATTATTCTCAAAATTTCTTATTTGCTCAGTAGAAATTTCCGTGTTAGTCATCATGAGCCCTTAGGTTAGGTCAGTAACTACAGCTCAGTTCTTTTAAGGAGTCAATTACAAATCTAAACATGCAAAGGGACAATGGTATTGCCTCAGGGACAGCATAAAGGGCATTACTGTGTTATAAAACTTGTACTGGGTATACCAGTCTCTCAAGAACATCCATGCCAATGCCCAATAATCAGCTTCGACTCTTTGCCAGCTAATTCCACTTCCATAGATATGATTATCTAAATTCAGAGCAAAGCCAAGGGGCAGAAACTCACATCTCCCCTTTCTGTTCTTGGTTGTTCCCCTTCTTTCCCTCGCACTCTATTTTCATCCTCCACCTTTATCCCTGCGCCCTTTTCTCCGTGCCACTGCTGAGCAGTTCTTGCATGTGTTCTCCGTCTTGCACTGGCTCCACATAAATGTGGTCACTTCGCCTCAGCTTAATCAAAACCACAGCCTCTTCTGAAAACATAACTTTGACTATTGATTTCTCAACTTCCACCTTAGTGGCTCTATGGAATAAGCTTTCCTTCCTTAGAAGCTATGTAATGCTTTTCCTAGTGCTCCAGGACTGAGACATTTGCAATAACCCCGTGTGTGTGTTAACTATTTTGTAAACATCTTTCAAAGGTTTACTGTCCTATGGAATGTGTTGTTTTTCCTTTATCAAATTAGTAAATTAATATATGTTCATTGTAAAAAATATGGACCGTGCAGAAAAATATACTAAAAACATTCCCTGCAATTATCTCAGCCTAGTAATAAGTATGTTTTGTGTACTTCATATGTGTAAACATGCACACACACGTGTTCATTATATTGTACACAAAGCATTGTAATCATAGTTTTTCATTTACTGTTTTAGCTTGAGTATTTTCCCATATCATTAAAAACTGAAAATTGAAAAACCTTTTAAAACATATGACTTTTTAATAAAAGTATATCATTGTCATGACTGAATCATTTCTTTGTTATTAGACACGAGCATATAAAAAAGGCAAGATATCTCGCAGCTGAAAAGTAGAGAAGTACAAAGACTACGGTATCGTTTAAATTCTGAAGCAAAGTCCTGGACACCTGTGTGTGTGCGTGTGTGTGTGTGTAGGAAGGTAGAGTGGGTAGGCTAATCAGTTGGGTACAACCTTGATACAGGTGCCTTTGCTGTTGCTTCCTTAGGACGGGATTTCATGTGCTTTCACTGCTAGGTGCTGCATACATTAAGAATGATGACAGAGCTTCAGTCATCTGTGTGCCATTTGCCATAAAAAGACATATGCTTGGAGCATATATAGCTGCTTTAAAATCTTTTTAACTGCCATACAACATACAGTCATTCCTTAAATAACTTAATCCACTTTGAAATGAGCTATATGAATATCTGTTTCCTTTTCTTTCCTGCTTTCTTTCATTTTGCTCTCTACTTTGGAAGCGATCACTTTGGGCATTTCTATAGTTTATTAACCATATTGTTCAGCAGTGGAAAAATACGTAAGTGCTGGAAACACTTCTTTTTTTAATGTTTCGGCACAGAGTATTGCTACTTATATTAAGAGTTTGGAAGAAAAATGGTATCAAGAATAAATTGTTATACTATGAATGAGTGAGATGATATATGTAGGAAGGAAGCAGATGATGAAAAGGATTTCTTCACGAGAGTGATAAATGATAAATGTACGCATGGTGGTGGGAACTTCTGCCTGTTACTCTTCACTGCTGAGGTTTGGGACATGTCTGTAAGCTTTCATCACACTGACAGTAAGGGTAGAAGAAAATGTATTCATATGGAGCCCAGAGTTTTTCTTGGGGGTGAGAGGATGTGGTTAAAGTTGAATCCACTGTTGGAACTCAAATGAAGCTGGGCATGTAATGTTAATCTTATGTAGTCACCCAGTAAAAATCTAGTAGGGATATGTTGGGTGGTAAGCGGTGACCCCAAATATCTTCCCAGGAAGAACCCATGTTAATGAAAGAGAGATTTAGTAGAGATGATCTTGCTCATGCAAATTTCTGAGGCTTTGGTGAGGAGTAGGGATTCAGCCTTAGCATGGTGGCTACAACTTGAATCGGTCCCTGGCCCACTATCCTGAAATATGGCTAGGTCCTGGGAGAAGAGAGGGCTAGAAGCAGAAATTGAAAGAACATTTACATTAAACTGTCTAACTCACTGGGATTCAAGAAACACTGTTTAAGGACCCCTCTTAAACTATAGAAGAAATCAATTCTATCATAGGCTGATGAATAGTCTGCATATCCTCAAAGCAGATAGCAGGAGATAATGACCAGGCTGGATCACACAGCAAGGAAGACAAGGTCATTAGGCAGGACAGAGCACACATGAAGCGCCTCATGGGTACTGCCCAAGGCAGCAGGGCCCTTGAAGCAGCAGGGGCAGTGGCAGGTGGCAGGAGAGGGTGTTGCTCCTGGTGGGGCCACAAGTAAAGTAACACACATGCTGTGAAAGTTGATCCTGAGTGTGTGCGTGACATCACCTGGAAGACTTGGGGAGGGGGACATTGACAGAGTACTGGAGTTCCTGCATGAGCTGGTAGAGGATAAAGCCAGGTTAACTGGGTTACAGGCATAAAGATTTAGTAAGTCCTTTGATTTACATATTACATACATACGCTATTTAGGTGCAGAAAGACTTAAATTTTAAATAAATATATAAGCAGGGAGGTCCAAAGACTTACTTTGGAGTCAATTAAGACCTGCATATGTACCTTCAAATGTTTAAGGGAGTGGTTCCTCAATAGAAGGCTGCTTAATCTAAGACATACCTAACAGGAAGAAATTGATAAAAATGGCCTCTACAAGGGCTTCTGTCTTCTGTTTTTAAACTCGTAAATCCACTTTGTATTTTATATCAAGCTCTAAACACATAGGAACATGATAGTAACAATAAACTAGTGAATTCTGTCCCAAATATGTATATTTCAACATGGTTTTTCTACTAGAGCATGGTGTACATGCACCTTGCCTCCCTCTATACCTTCTCATTTCATTTTAAAATTATTTATTAAGTTTTAAATTATTAATTAAATAAATCACACAATCCCAGTTAGCCGCACAACTAGTGTGGCCACTTAAACATCCCAGGTCTGACGGGCAGTGAACATTCACAATACAATCTTAAAACAATTGCATTGAGTGTTTATGTGAGTTCAATGAATATAGGAAGAACACATTGAATCCCTAACTACAATTTTTCCTGTAAAAATGTGAACCAAAATAAAATAAATGAATACAGACTAAACAAAAGCAGAGTGTTCTATAATAATTCTAGAAGTAAATGTGTTTATGATTATTTTCATACAATTTATACTTTTGTACTATAAGAAACCATTAGGGATTATGATGAAATTCAAAAGTAAAAGATTCAAATATAAATGTTCATTTAGTTGTACCAGAAAACAAGGTGCTGAAAGTGTGGCTCAAATATATATACTTCAGATAAGTTAAATATTAATTTTGAGAGGAAGGAGATTGAACTGTTTTGCTGAATGTGGATTCAGAGAAAATATTATAAAAGGATTATAGGATTATACATCTATGATTTGTAAATAATACACATATATAGGTAATGAGATATATATATATATATGTGCATTCCCAAACTTAAGAGGTTATTTGATGCTTATGAGTTCTTGACACACTGCTATTTTAACCATGGGAAAATAAATTATGAAGGAAGTAATGGAGAAAAACTAAAAAAGTAGCCTCCCCCCACCAGGTAATAGTTGGTAACTATGGAAATCTAACAAATCAGGTATCGTAGAATTGTTTTCTCTTTGCCAAAAGAGGTAAGGAGGAAGCTCATTTTCCATTGTTGAAGTCTACACATGAAAATTCCTCTACAAGTGAAACCACCTCCAGTACATGTAATTAGTCTGGTCCTTGGTCATTAACAGGTCATTTAGGTTAATCTAGAAAAGATAATTGCCAGAGATAGAGCAATAGAAAGAGAAACTTATGAATCAATAATCTATGAATTAAAGACTTTCACATCCTTTAAATCATCCAAATCAGTAAATTACCAGGATGTCCCTTTAAGGAAATGGCAGAAAATCCAAGTCTACTCCCATTTGGCACACAAATGAGCCATTCCATAATAACATTATCTTCATTGCAAAAAGAACAGTCTTTGTTTACATATTAGCTGGAAAACTTTTAAATAATCTTGAGGGTGGAGTATATACTACAATCTCTGAGGTCAAATTATGACTTCGGTTATAACAGACAGTGCAAAGAGCCCTGCAAAGGGATAAGATAAGATGAAGAGAATGACAGGAAAACAAAGTGGCCAGAGAAATGTTTGGCAGAAGCCCAGCATACTCCTGGCATCTCCTCCCTAGGCCTCTTGCCTGTCTGCAGAATTATCACTCATCTACCACCACCTCCTCTCTCCCCAAAGAAAGGCCAGTGAACCCTTTCCAATTCCTCATCGATACCCAACATGGCACAGAAGACAATGTAAATATTGCCCATATTTCATGGTTTTCCAAAGCAACTTCTTCTCCCAAGAACGAGATTATTCATTTGCAAGATGTACAAAACAGGGGACTACATTTTAATTAGGCCCGTACTGTTTGATGAAAATATTTTCTTAAACACATTGGCACTTTTCCCTTGAAGCCAATAATGCCCTAGTTCTCAAACTCTGTGTTTGTTTGTTTTAAATAAAAGATAAGCAGATGTATACTTATGGTGATGGAGGAGAAGCACACCAGCCACTTGGTGTAGCAGGTAGGTGGAAAGGAACAAGGACTCAGGAGTTCTGGGTTATAATATGCTACCGTCATTAACTTGCTTTGTAACGTTGGGACAATCACTTAACCTTGATGGGCCTCAGTTCTTTAATTTATAAATTGAGTAGGAAATTTCTAAGGTTGCTTGTTAGTTGGATGATCTGTGGTCTAACCATACCAGTCAATTATAAAATTTCATGCCAGAGGTACCATTTTAAGGGTCAATTAGAGTATGCGGTAACTGACTGGAGGAGTCGTATATGATTTTGATAAATGCTTTTAAAAAAAAAAAGAAATGTAAGTTCCTACACCTCCCCCATCAACTAAACATATTTCCAAGCCCTTGATTTCACCTTCACCAAAAGACATCTGATGAGGTCTTTAGCACAATTATCTAACAAGTACAAGAGTATCTCATCATGCAGATCATCTCCCTTGACTTTTGGAGTTAGAGAGGGAAAAACTGAGGTCATGGCTCAACTCAGCAACAAGAACAGTGCTGTAGCCTAGGTCCTGTGATTTGGGACAGTGATCCTTCCATTGCCAGGGCTACCATAAGGAGAAGTGTGAGTGGGACACATAGTCCATTGTTAGTCCTTGAGAATTCGAGTGAGGATCATGAGCAAGCTTTTACTTCAAGAGCTCACATGTGCAAGAGCCACCAAGAGTACAGTAATATAAATGAATACTACATCATTATCTAACCAAGAGATCACACTTTGATCATAATCAAACCACATTCAAGTGGACATCAGATTTCCTTGAAACATCTGTGGATAAAGAACGAAAAATCATGGTGGATGTGTACCCAGCCTCCAGCATGGCCTCCAGTGATTCCTGCCTCTTGGTATTCATGTCCTTGTATAGTTCCTTTCTACACTGTCTCAGGGTTGGTGTTCATGACCAATAGAATACGACAGAAGTGATGGCATGTCACTTCTGAAGCTAGGCCCTAAAAGGTACTGTGGCTTTGTGATATAATTAGAAACATACACAGTCTTTGTCCCCAGTGCCTGATACAGAATTCCTAAAACCCTTAGAACCCCCTGATCATTCGTACTCCTGGGCCACCACATAAGCAACCAACCCAAGGCCTCAGACTTTCCCCAACTTGGGGACAGCCTTATTCCCAAATCTCTTTCTTTTGAACTGGAGAATTGTCTGCACAACCTGGGGAACCCTGTCCAAGGGTTGTGAGGACTCGTATCCCAGAAGGAAGGCGAATGCCCTCTGGGATTATAGATTCCCCCACTGCCTCAGCTCTGACTGGGCCCCTGGCGACTACTAAGCAAATTAAATCCCCCCTTCATTTAAAAAAATGGTAGGAAGGGTAAAAGGAGCATCTTTTGTTCTAATGAGGTAACTCTTATCAAGCCCCTAGATAGCTCCAGGATGGGGGCTGGTCACCAGATAGACCAAGCCTTGATTAGAAGCTTAGAACTTCCAACTCTACCTGCTAACCTCTAGGGAGGGGAGAGGGGTCGGAGATAGAGTTAATCACGAATGACTAATACTTTAATCACTCATGTCTACTTAATGAAACCTCCATTAAAACCCCTAAACAAGGGGGTAGGGGCTGAGGAGCTTCCTGGCTGATGAAGACATGGAGGTGATGGGAGGGTGGCCCATGTGGAGAGTGCATGGAAGCTCTCCTTCCCCATGTCGTCTATGCATTCCTTTCATTTGGCTGTTCCTGAGTTGTACCTTTTATGATAAACCTGTAATAGTAAATAGAGCACTTTCCTGAGTTCTGTGAGTCATTTTAGCAAATTACTGAACCTGAGCCGGTGTGGTGGAGGGTAACTTGGGCACCACATTTGGGGTTGGCATCTGAAGTAGGGGCAGTCTTGTTGGACTGAACCCCTAATCCAGGGGTGGGAAGGTGTGAATTAACTCTGGGAGTTAGTGTCAGAATTGAATTGAATTGTTGGACACCCCGTTGGTGTCAGAAAATTGGTTAGTGTCATTGCCAAAAGAATCATGGCTTCTTGCTCATTCTTTTTTTCTCTCTTACTCTTTCTCTTTCTCTCAGATCACTCACCATGGGAGAAGTCAGGTGCCATGTCTTGAGGACATTCAAGTAGCCTACTGAGAGGCCAACGTGTAAGGAACTGAGCCTCCTGGAGCAGGCAATGAGGAGCTGGGGCCCCTGCCCACGGCCATATTAATGAGTCATCCTGGAAGTGGATTCTCCAGGCCTAGTGAAGCCTTCAGATGACTGCAGGACCAACACCTTAGATTTGCCTCCTCGGGACCTTACACAGAGCTACTCCCAGATTCCTAACCCTCAGAAAGTATATGAGATACCACATCCTTCTTTTAAGCTGCTAAATTTCAGCTTTAAGCTGCTAAATTTGTTACACAGCAATAGATCATTATTACAGCAAATGATTCCTTGTAGCTACTCCATTTCAAAGGCCCTGTCATAACATCTACCATGGGTGGATCCCAGAGTTTTTAAAAAGAAAGAATCTAACAAACTACCCTCTGAATTTCAAACAAAACAAACATGCATTTTAAGTGTAATATATTTTGTATGTTAATGCAAATTCTGAATGTTCACAATAGTTAATTCAATCTAACAAAATTTCATGTTTCAGTACTTTTCCTGGACTATTTCTTCCAGTGTTTCCATTGACGTTATTGGCGTATCCCTGTTTAGATATCTTTAAATAAGCCGTGGAAAGGGTATCCCCTCTGCTTTTAAGAAGTTAAGTAGCTCGATACTTTCTAGGCTCTATTTTTTAATTAATGTTATCTGACCAGACGGATGCTAGAATCTTTTTTAGCAATTACGTCCTGTAATAACAATTATGTGTTGAGCATTTCCTTTACATAAAGCTCTAGTCCACAAACTTGAATGTATGACAAATGTCTCATTTTTTTATTTTTTTAAAAAAATCAAATTAATTGGATTCCTGGTCTCTATTCTCCCAGATAGACCAGAAATCCAACCTCAGTTATTGTGGGGCTCCCTCCTTCCGTCTCCCAGGGTCAAGCCACAAGCCCTGGTCTTAGTCATTGCCGAAAGCACCACGGAAGGCTTTTGGCATTCAGTTCCTACCCTGGCCCTTTACATGCTCACTATCTGATACTGCAGCATGGTTTCTTCAAGACCAAGCTGAAACATAAGCTCACAGTGGTGGGAGGAAAACTAAAGAGAGAATAAACACTATACAATGCCTCAACAAATCATCCCATCGCACGGAGTCAGAGCACGAATCAAACGTTAGGAAAAACAGAAAAGAAGTAAGCAACAGGGTACCAGCCTTCAGGTTTCTTAGACACTCAACAGGAAACAGAAAGTACAAAAACAATAAACCAGGGGATAAAAGCAGGACATTTTTTTTAAGAAGTACCATTTGAATTGCAAGGCTGGGGGAATCAATGGAAGGAAATGGCCCAGGGAAAGTGGGCGTAACAATAAAAGTTATTTCATATATATATGTTCCCTCACATTTGTATGGAATTTTATGTATTACGAGAGACTTTTTCCACATTTATAACTTCATTTTAGATACTTAAAATGAGGTTCAGTAAAATGAGGTTGGCAGGACAGACATTAATTAACCTCTTCACCTTACAGACGAGGAACTGGGACTCGCGGGCTTTGATGACTAGTTCAGTATCACAGAGCTGGTCAGTAGTGGAAAATGAAACTGCGCTCAGCTCGTCTTCTGCCTACTCGTTTCTCTGCCTTGCTCCCACACTTCTGTGATGAATTGGCTTCCTGGAAGAGGAAAGTTCTAAAGCGGATTGGAAATACCTATAGGACCAACGAAAAGAGGTATCCAAGAGTGACAAGGAGTGTGGGTGGCTGAGGGAGGGTATAAAACACACATGAGAAGAAAATTACAGAGACAGGTGGAAGGTCCCAGCGACAGCAGAAAAGCCGGGTTGTAGGATTCTGAGAGATGATGCTGAGTGGGGACTGAGGGAGCCAGTGACAGCAAACAGCAAACTCTCTCCTCCTGCTCCCAACAAAGAAGTTTATCTCCTGGATCTCTGCATACATGAAGCACCATAACGAAAGCACCATTATCGTCACATAGTATATTATCCAATGAAGGCAGACATACATAATCTCACTTTGTAAATCTTAGTTGCAGTGAGCAACATCATTCTCATTTCTTAGTCTCTGAGTACCGTTATCCAAGGCTTATCCTCTGGCCTGGATCATACAGTCAGAGGTGAAATCTTTGAGAAGTGCATCATATCCACTTATATTCAACCTCTGTAATTCTTAAATGCTCCACATTGCCTCCCACACTGACCCTGCACTAACCAGGGCAAGAGCTTCGGGGGTGGGGCTGGCGCTGTTACTTGAGCCAACTTCCTCCATCCTGCAAAGACAGGCATGGAGTTCAGGAAATGGTGTATTGCATATTTACAAGTGGAAGGAGATGAAAGGTCTCTGAAGGAATAATGGGATCCAGGGCTGATTTAGGACAAGGTGCCAGATGGGTACAGTAGACCATTATGATATTCTGATGCTGTTTTAACCTTTGCAGAAAGATGTGTGGCCTGAAGCTTTGGCTTTGAGAATCTATACTGATTTCTGTGCTTAGAACTAAGAAATTGATTAGTCAATGGGAAAAAGAAAGTCTACCGATATTCAATCTCTCCCTACTATCCCCCTCTTTCAACATTGTTATCTATTTTTATGAGCAACAATATTTTTGGCAAATGAAAATTCTCAAAATCCTAATCACACCTTTATCCCAAAGCCTGGATTTAGTCAGAAAGCCTTGTGGTGTTTCTGACTCAGTAGAGTTAGTTATCCTGTTTAATTGGATTGATGGTGACAATTGTAATTACCTTAGATGAGATTGCCTGTAATGTAATTATGTTTCCTTCATCAGCATGAGCTGGACTTGTGGAATACATACAGAAGATGCCTCCAATTACTGAGAGGTTAAGGACAGCATTATATTGCCTCACAAATCATGTTTGTTACTGTACAGAATTTTAAAAATTATGTAGAAAGCTGAAGTAATTATTCCTTTAATGCAACTTTTCTGATCCAAAGATCTTTCTGTTTAGAGCTATACTACAGAGTGAGATGACCACATTCTAGAGCTATCTTATTATTTAAATAAAAAATATATTTTAAGGACTCAACAAGGGGGAGAAAAAATAGTAAATCTGGTATTTTATTACTGTTTTGTCACTGCTTATTATTTATAAACAGTGACTACATCTAAGAGACACGTTTAAAAAACATACAATGCAAAGCAAAATTTAACTTGACTTTTTCTGTGACTTGGAAACTTATAGTTTATAAAAGGAACAGAAGTGAATAACAGGAGATAATTTTAAAATACTAGTCTTTCTGAGTAGATAGAGCCATAATTAATACCTAAGAAGCCAGATGCTCTACTACAATGATGCCTCTCTCTATTTTCCAATTAACACATGGAGAACTTTAAAATTTTCAATTGGAAGCCCAGCCTCTAAACAGGACGAGTCTGCCAAACGTGTTGCAAGCACATGTAATCGAGGAGAAATGGCACAAACTGGAAAGCCACCAGTCTTATTAGCTTTAGCATTGCTCTCATTAAAAATAGAGCTGCTTATGGGTTTTTCCTGCTGGAGCATGTGAACATACAACTTGGAAATGTGCCCTTTTGAAAAACTTATTCCTGCATTCACAAACCAGATGGTGCACATCAAATGCGTCCTGATTTTCTAATGAAATAAAAAAAGGATCCTATTGTGTCCTTTAATATGATTAACGCATCCTCAATCGCTAGTTTTTACAGAGACTCCTGGAAAGTTCAACAACTTTGCTCTCCTGCTGGAGTTGGAGAGGAAGAAGCTGAGGAAGGAAGGCTGTCCCGAGGGGCGCTCTGCCTTCTACTTCTTCCAAAATAGGCTTTGGTAGAGGTGCAAGCCCCTGACACAGCTGCTCACGAAGAAACCTTCTTTTGTCTTTGAACATCAGAGACAAAGAGTCTGTTGTCTCATAAAAGGGCTAATCAAGCAAGGAAAAGAGAGACGGACTCTCCCTATCTCACTGCGGTTCAGTCTAGCACTTGGTCAAACCATATTTGTAGGGTGCTCTCATTGCTAACACCGCCAATAAAAATCTAATTCAGGGCACCATTTGAATGTCTCATTCATGACATACAATGTATCCAAAGCCAATAACATCATGCTGGATTTTGCCAGCAAATGGGGGAAAAGTATAATGTTGCTTACCTTGGAGATGGTTGGCTTATCTGGTCAAAAACCTGAAAAAAGAAAAATGTGTCAATTTTCTATTACATCTGACCTTTGAAAACAAAATACTTAACTGAACACAGCTGTGGTGTGCCTATTCATTTAGTAAATCAGCTTGTCATTCTTTAATTCTATGTATGTCTTGCTTGAAGTAATGGAATAGTTTCGGCCAAGTTGGATTCTAACCTGAATCCAATTTCTCTATTTAATTCCACTATTAGTTAGGAATATGTTCAGCTAAGGAAAAGTATCCACCAATAGACTTGAGGAAAACACCATAGTAGCCCAGACACTGTAGTTGTGACCACCTTTTTTTGTTGTTAACTTTTGACAACTTGAAGATCTCTGGTCAACTATGTCTTACTTTGTCTCCCTCCACAGATAAGAGAAAAATTTCTTTGTGCTGAGACACTCTGCTTCATGAAATGCAACATCATAGTTCATTTTTCTTCATGAACACACTAATTTAACAGCTAGGCTGAAAGAGCACACATCACTAACAAGTTCAGTCATATAACACCGGAACCTGGAAATAACAAGTTGGAAGTTTCGAGTCCTAGAAAATAAATCAGTTACTGTATCAATTCTAAGCATCTAAAAATTGAAGGAAGATATTCTGAACAACACTGTGCAAAAGCTATTGCTGTGGTCGGAGTTCAGTTAAGCCAAACACCATGTCTTGTCCCTAGTTTGTTTTGCAGAAGCATATAATTTACATTTAAAATATGCATATGTTTTAACTTGGGCTAGAAAGATTTGACTAAAAATAACACCACTACTACCAAATGATGCTACGGTTGGTCAATACTCCAGGATTTCAAAAAATTTCCTTTTCCCCAAGTGCTACACAATTTCCTGGGACCTGAGAGCTTTTCCTCTCCTTAAGATTTAGGACTGTTTCTCCTCTTGGTGTTTTGCCATTTAAACAAACAAACAAAAAAGTATTTAGCAAACAGCTATGAAATCCAACAAAAGGTTAGGATTCTTTTTATTTTAGTGCTCTTTCTTAATGCGGAAAAATTGATTGATTAGCTCACCTAGAACGTTCTTAGCCTTGGGGCAGAAAGAGAGCTTTGTAGGCATTAGTGGACTGGATTTAAAAAGAATAATAAGAAGAAAATCAACATTCAAGAATACAGGTAACTTCAAAAATAGAAGAACATAGAAAGAACAAGGTCTGAAAGCATATTAAAACTCTTCTGTTTATTGGAAATCAAATGTGCATTTTAAGTTGTATTGAGTAACCATGTGTGTACTACCTCTTTACCTTAGTTGGAAATGAACTCACATTATGATCTCTAAATTCATCTGGATGGTTTATACAGTGAACATTGGAATCACCTTAGTTTCATCAAACTCCATATAAGTTTTTGAGAAAAAAAATTAAGGCAACTCTTTCCCCCAATAAATTCCCAACTTCTATTTCACCCCCTGCCATTATCGTTGAAACTACTTTTTCAGGAAGAGGCTTCTTTAAGGGAAAAGTTTGTTTACCTTCCAGAAAAGATGAGGGGTGAAACAGGGAAACAGCTATTACAGTTCCTTGCCACTGTCTAGAATGAAGTGAGAGGAGCAACTGCCAGTGATGTTACCCTCTTTACTTGGATCTTATCTCTGACCCTCTTCTACTATTTATTGTTTGGGCATCTGGAAGTACCCAGAACAATAATTTAAATCTGGAGGGAGGTGGTATTTAAACTTAAGTGTGCATGAGATCCTCTTGCGGAGCTTATTAAAAATACAGATTCCTGAGCTCTAGCCTAGTTCTAGGAACCCTGAATTTCCAGAGGGTTAGCACCCAGGGTTGTTCAGTTTCAATGAACTTCCAGGCAACTGTGATTAGGTGGTCTAAAGACCACATTTTGAGATACAGAGACTTGGAAAGCTATAAAAGGTGACCTTGGGCTGTGCCAAGTAGTGCCAAGCTGTAAGTAGAAAGGTGTTTTAAGTTGATAGCCCAACTCAGAGTACATATTTAATAAATATTTAAATTTAAGAATAGCATTTAATATATAACTTTATTATTTGCATATGTTTTTCCTTCTTTATGATTTCTAAATAGACATCTGATCTGCCTTGGCATTATTTTGCCTTGGTAATCTCTAAATCACTTAAAAAGGGAGAAATTTTAGACTTCAATGAATATGGCCCTCATTTACTGTTTAACTCTATGTAAGTCACAGAATCCTTGAAATTTATAACTAAAAGGACTTAAAAGAATTTAGTCCAACCTTTTCATTTTTTCAGGGGAAGACAATTTTATGCAGAGAAATGAACTAACTTTAGGATTATTTTACATATGGGAGTGATCTGAAATATTAGTGGAAATTTTTAACCATCAGCTTGACTAATTCCCAGGTGTCTGCTTAATTTTTACCCCTTCTCAGTTCAGAGGGAAATATCCACAAAGAGAACTATGTAAGTAAATACAATTAATCATAATCAATCATATACTGTCTTGGATTTGCCTAGAACCGAAATACTGAGATGGACACATGGCATCTTGCTGGTCCTAATTTTCCAACAATTCAAGAAACACTTCACGCTTTGCTTGGAACAGCACAAACCTTTCGACCTCCAATTATAATGGATGTTATGAAAGGTACTGAAGTGCCCAAACATGTGCCATGAAGTCTTTGAGTGTGGAATGGCCTTTTCTAATATACATGGAGTTTGCACAAATGGTAATGACTGTATTATTATCATTTTCTTTGGGAAAGCCTCAGGATTTCATTTTCTTCATCTATAAATGTCGGGTTTGGACTTGATGATATCTAAGTATTGAACAGAACAACACTATTAAGCTAAAATGAAAGGACTGTTATAAAGATGCCAACTTCTACTTTAAAACATATATAAGAATATTTGAGAACAGATCATCTCTCCCATCACCATTATCTCACTGAAAAGGAAAATTTTAACACTAAAAGCATAGGAAACACATCATTTTTAAAATGAAGATAACTCTTAAAATGAAAAAGATCAGCTCAGTAAAATACTACATTGCCCTCATGCTTTCCATATTGCTGTCGATTCATAATAACTTTGCCATGGACCAGCACGCAGTCTGTATACTACTCTTCGGGAGCCACTGATCTAAATTTCTAAGCCTGTTTCTTAAAGGCAGCATTTCCTGAGGTGGATGTGACACAACACTCGCCCCTTGAGATTTCCTGGGTTTAGAACAAAGGGGTGGTGGTGGGTGGGTGCTTCGCTGTATAATCCCCATTCAGAAATTCTCAGGGCACAGTACTACAGATTCTCGAAATAAAGAAAAATGTTACCTTTGTTTCATCCATCATTTAAAAAGCTTATTTACCCCAGGAAACACTTTTTTGCACATAGCATCTATTAATGTGCTGCAAAACTAGTGTTCTGGAGAAAGTATTCTATAGTTTTCTCTAAATTATTCTATAGTTTTCTCTACTTCCTGACCTCCCAGTTAATTAATAGGTCTACCATTCTCCCACTCCCCAAGGGTAACCTTGTAGGAATTTTTGACCTACATTCAAGAAATATTACATAAGTAGATCTGAAGTGAGCCTAACATTGCAGACTGCAGACTCAAAGGCCACTCCAGAATAAAGCCCATAAAGGTCATCAGGGGGATGTTGTCCACCCACTCCCAGGAGAGCACACCGTATCTTCCAGGACTTCTCTCTTTCTGATCATTTTGGTAGGTTCAGCTGTGTGGACAGAGACCAAAATAATAGTGGATTGAACAAGATAACATATATCTCTCTAATATACATAATTACTTAGTCTCAAACAGTGGTTCTCAAAGTGTGGTTCTCCAGAGGAGCAACATTGGCATTGCCTGGGAACTTATCAGAATTTCAAAATCTCCCCACACCTACTGAATCGGAGGCTCACCAAGCCCTCCAGGTGATTCTGATGCTACACTTTCAGAACCACTGGTCCAGAGGTAGGTAGGTAGTCCATCCATTCAAGGGCTGGTTGGGGTCTCTGTTTCAAGGGGTCACCCATGGACCCTTGCTCCTTCTCTCTTGTTGCTCCCTAGTATAATGACTTTGTGCACATCACCTCAAATAACTTGCTGCCATATATGTTCAATTACAACTCCTGTGCTCTCTTTCTTAGGGAAATTTTCCAAACTAGGCTCCTTCTTTGACTTCCTCAGTCATAGTTCTAGTTTAGGTCCTCACCAACTTTGCCTGGACTGCTGTAATAGTCCCCTAACTGCTTCTGTCCTGCCCACTGATTTTCTCAAACCTAGTCCACCCACATCTAACAGAGTTATCTTTTTGAAAATCTAATTTTATTTTTTAAATTTATTTTTGTTTTTGATAAATTATAATTATATATAATTACAGGGAATGCAGTGATATTATGATATATGTATACAGGGTGGAATAATTGAAACATACTAATTAAAGTACCTGTCAACTTAAATATTTATCACTTATTCCTCCTGTCTAACTGCAACTTCTACCCTTTGACCAATATCTCCCAATTCTCCCCAGCCCTAGCCTTTGGTAATTACCATTCTACTTTCTGCTTCTATGAGTTCAATTGTTTTAGATTCCAGATATAAGTGAAAACATGCAGTTTTTGGTTTTTTGTGCTTGGCTTATTTCGCTTAACATAATGTCCTCTAGGTTGATCCATGTTGTCACAAGTAACAGAATTTCCTTGTTTTTTAAGGCTGAATAGTATTCCATTGTGTGTATGTGTATGTGTATACACACATAGACATGAGGTCTGTCTGGAAAGTATCCAGCCATGTAATATGAAAAATAGAGACATTTATTGAAGATGATACAAGATACAAGAAACACAGGACAATGATGCCTCAATCCCATTCAAAGTAGGCACTCTGGGATCTCACACAGTTCTCCCAGCATCTCTTAACCTAACCTGTACACGATCAGCATTCTCAGGTGTTCTGCTTATTGCAGGCCTTTCAGAACGTGGATCACTTTCAACAGATTCTCAACCGTCTTTGAAACATCGGTGCCACATTTTCATTTGTGCTACACTCATTGCATCATCCCCAAAGCATTCTGAATCATCCGAATAGTTTCTGCAGAGGAATGTTCAAACTTAATGCAATATTTGATGCAGATTCATTGCTGTACTTGCTCAGTCATTTTGAATGTGGTGGCCACACAGTACACATGCTCACTCAACTGCGGCTAGCGCCCCATTGACTAGTACAGTGAAGTCGTCATTGCTCACGCACGCGCACCCCAGTCCACTCTTCTTGGCTGCCAGGTTACATCAGTGTCATCCAAACTGTTCTCATTATATTAACAATGGCTGGCTAATTTCCAGACAGACACCGTTATCACATATTCTTTATCTAGTCATCCCTTGATGGATACTTGGGTTGATTCTTACCTTGACTATTATAAACAATGCTGCAATAAACATGGGTGTGCAGATATCTCTTGACATACTGATTTTAAGTCTTTAGGATATATACACAGTAGTGGGTCGAATTAAAGAAGTCATTGCCAAAATCAATGTTGAGTAGTTTTCTCCTATGTTTTCTTCTAATAGTTTTACAGTTTCATGTCTTACAGTTTGAAGTCTTATATTTAAGTCTTTAATCCATTTTGAATTGATTTTTGTATATGTCATGAGATAGGATCTAATTTCATTCTGCTGTGAATGGATAGCCAGTTTTTCCCAATATCCTTTATTGGAGATAATATCCTTTTTTCCATTGTGTGTTCTTGAACCTTGGTCAAAAATCAATTGGCTGTACATGCATGGGCTTGATTCTAGGCTATCTGTTCTGTTCCACTGGTTGATTTATCTATTTTTATGCCAGCACCATGCTGTTTTAACTACTATAGCTTTGTAATATAGTTTGAAGTCAAAAAAGGTGATGCTTCTGGCTTTGTTTTTTCCCTTCAACATTGTCTTGGCTATTTGGCATCTTTGTGATTCCACATGAATTTTAGGACTATATTTTCTGTTTCTGTAAAAAATGACATTGGACTTTTGATAGCAATTGCATTGAATCTGTAGATTGCTTTGGGTAGTATGGACATTTTAACAATATTAATTCTTCCAATCCATGAGCACGAACTACCTTTTCATTTTTTGTGGTCTTCTTCCATTTCTTTTATCAATGTTATATAGTTTTCATTGGACAGATCTTTCGATTCCTTGGTTAAACTTATAAGTATTTTACTTTTGTAGCTATTGTAAATAAGATTTTTAAAATTACTTTTTTAGACAGTTTGTTGTTAGTGTATACAAATGCTACTGCTTTTTGTGTATTCATTTTGTATCCTGTAGCTTAACTGAAATTGTTTATTAGTTCTAACAGTTTTTTAAATGGAACCTTTAGGATTTTCTCTATATAAGATCATGTTGTCAGAAAACAGCAATAATTCCTCTACTTCCTTTCCTATTCAGATGCCTTTTATTTCTTTCTTTTACCTAATTGCTCTGGCAAAGACCTCTAGTGTTACAATGAATAGAAGTGGTTAGAGCGAGCATCCTTGTCTGATTTCTGAGCTTAAGAGTTGGTTTTTTTGAAAAGATAAACAAAATTGGCAAGCCTTTAGCTATAAAAAAAAGAGAGAACACTCAAATAAATCAGAGTGAAAGAAGATATACAACTGATACCACAGAAATATACAGGATCATAACAGATTACTATGAATTCAATTATATGCCAAAAAACTGGATAACCTAGAAGAAAGGGATAAATTCCTAGACACATAAAACTCAACTTACCAACACAGAATAAAGAAAAAATAAAAAATATGAACAGTTCAGTAATGAGTGAGGAGATAGAATTAGTAATAAAACATTTCCCATGAAAAAAAAGCCCAGGACTTTATAGCTTCGTAGGTGAATTTTACCTAATGCTTAAAAAAGCTAAAACTTATTTCCAAACTCTTCTAAAAAATCAAAGGGGAAGGAATAGTTCCAAACTCTTTATACAAGGCCAGCATTACGTTGATACCAAAGCCAGAGAAGGACATCGCAAGAAAACCCACAATGCTGCTTTGGCCTCCATGTCTTTGCGCATGCCATTACTCTTGCTTGGAATGCCCGTGTTCACAATCCTCTCCATGTGGATATACCCGTGCCCTCAAATGTAGTGCTTTCAGTCTTCTTTTCACTGCTCCTCCTTCAAAATCTAACCCAACACTACTACTTCTGTGGGGCCTTTTTCAACTTCCCAAAGCTTGGTTACTTCCCTCCTTGTGCTTCCATTATAACTATTCTTACCTATTCCAGAATCCTCATCACACTGTATTATAACTTTCTGTGTACAGGTCTGCTTCCCTCATTAGACTGGGAGCTTCTTGGAAGCAGGTGCTGCTAATTATTCAATAAACATTAAATGTCTACTTTGTTCTGGGATGTTCCTATCCTGAAATATAGGGCCTAGAGCAGTGTCAGTATCCTATGAGTACTCGATAATGGCTGATTTAAAGTATAAATGAGTGAATTCTCTCAATGATGTAATGATTATCATTAAGCACCTACTTAAAATTTACCTGTGAGTGTCCCTGAAAAACACACATGGAAGCATCTGAGTTGTTAGTAACTTGTTTGGTGCACTAACTTCAGAAATGTGTCTATGGCCATACTACCATGAACGCACCTGAGCTTGTGAAGCTAAGCAGGATTGGGCCTGATTAGTACTTGAATGGGAGAAATGCATAATTACTTTTAGAATAAGCACTGGCCTTTAAAGGGCAAATGAAGAGGGAAAAGAGGAGGGAAAAAACCCCCAAACTAACCAAACTTGGGACCAGGGCAAATAAAGTGAACTTTCTACTTAAAGCAAGGGATGTGTTTGTACCTAGGGAAATCAGGTAAAATGGGTTCTACGACACTGATTTCTGCTCTATAAAGAAACAAATACTGTCTTTCAGAGTGTGCAAGTCTTGATGGCATCTGTTCCTCTTGCTGAACAGCTGTGAATTATGTTGTCTATGCACTGATGAATTAAAATTCCCTCAGGCATAGTCAATTATGATGCCACTTCACCCTTAAATCTTTTCCTTCAAATTTTTGAAAGAAGGGAGAACATCCTGGTGTTTGAAGCTTTTCTTCTAATTACTTAAAAAATTAAAGTCTTCCCAGGCAATTGTCTAAATCCAGGCACTTAAGTTAAAATCTTCAATTTTAGAAATATTCATGTAATTCCCTATTTGGATTGAGGGTATAGATCTTTTTTTGACTAATCATGAGACAAAGAGTAATGAATGCTTCTGGGATTCCAGACCAAGTTAGAGCCAGGGACACTTCTGCATAGAGGAGCGGTATTGCTGTGGCCCTCCTAGGAGACCAAAGGGCAAATCCACCTTTTTATGATCTGCACTATGCCAAGATCAGCTTTGTTTATTCCATCAGTGAATACATTCTGGAAGGCTATGTTCATCATGGTTCTTTATCACTAATCTGATAAGAAAAACAATTAACGTGATCGCCAACATTGTTACTTTTCCCCAGCAATATAGATGAGGTTATGATGAATAATCACTGGATGTAAACTATTATGGACTACAGTTACAATTTCTTTGTCAATTACAGAGCTACTGTACAATGCAAATGAAAAAATCCACAATCTTTTTGTAATTTTCATGAAGGGTCCTTCTAGATGCAAATTTTTATTTATGCAATTTTCATAGAACGTAATTTGACATGGTCTCCGTTTCCAAACCAAGGGGTTTGCTATAAACATTCTATTTAGCTTGCAATTACCATCCAGTTAAATGACTAATCACAGAAACTTACTCCATGATCATTGACAAAACAGCCACACTTAACACAATTGAAATTAACTCTGAGGAAAAGGGGTCTGTCTCTCTTTCACACCCAGCCAATCAATCATAGCAAAATGACCCAACCATGACTATAATTTTGGGATGAGATACGATTAATCTATGCTGTCTAAATCAGAAAAAAATTCCTGTCTTAGGTCCTGTTTTCCTCTACTCCCAGTACAGTAGAATGCCATGAGGGGGAATGTGGCAGGATTGGTTCACAGTGACAAAGTAAGGCATTCTCTAAGTATGTGTAGAGGAGATGTGTGAACTCTTTTTCATATTTTTCTTCCCTACTAGTCCTTCTCTTGTGGCTTACCAAATATGAAGATATTGATTTTTAAGGAATGTTACTTATGAAACAGTGATCATATTTTCCCAGCTTCTATTACCTTGATTTCAGAAATTACATCTAGTTCAGTGACTACTGGAGACTTAGGTTAGGGCTGGAAAACCCAGGAAATTTCAACAAGAATGCCATTGATAGCAGGAAATAACCAATCTCCCTGGATTTCACTCCCACCTTCCTTCCCCAAATTTATCACTTATTACTGACATATTGAAGTCTTTGGTGTATGCTACTATAGTTTTCTCTTTTTCCCATGTTCACTGTGGCTCTTTCCAAATGTCATTCTCCCCAAGCCCTCTCTCCTACCACATTTCTCACCAGTGTTAGCAGATAATCTTGTTTGTCCAGACACAGAGACACTAGATGACGAACACAGGAATTCTTTCAACATCCTGAAGCTCCTGTACCCACTTCTACGTGTTATTCTTCATCCACATATTTTCTGTTTCCACCCATCCTCACCTGCTCCTCTTCTGATGCGAAGAAAGGGATGTTTTTCTGACAGTTTAAAACTAAGCCTGCTAACTAAATGCTGGATCCTATCTTCTTGTAGCCCCTCTCTCATTGTATAACTTGTGAAGTTAGGTTAAAAAACAAACAAACAAACAAAAAAAAAAACTCTTGTTCCTTCCACCTGGGTCTCCTGAAATTCTTGCTCTCAGGGAAGCTAGCTGCCATGTAAAAAAGTCCATCACATCTTGCAATGCAGAAAGGCTGCATGGAGAGAGAGAACAATGCCTGGTCAGGCCCCAGCAGTTCCTATCATCCCAGGTGAGGCACCTGCCATGTGAAAAAGGCTTCCTGGACATATAACCCAATAGAGCCTTCAATTGTGCTACAGTTTGGATGTTTGTGTCCCTCCAAAATTCATGCCAAACTTAATCCCCAATGCAATATGATCAAGAGATGGAGCCTCTAGCAGGTGGTTACCCTATGAAGGCTCCTCCCTCATGAACAGGATTAGTGCCCTGATGAAAGAGCTTGAGGGAATCTCTTAGTCCTGTCTGCCCTTCTTTGCCTTCCTTTTCATGAGGATGCAGCAACAAGGCACCCTCTTTGACGCAGAAAGCAAGCCCTCACCAGACACTGATCTGTTGGTGCTATGATCTTGGACTTTCCTGCCTCAAGAACTGTGAGAAATAAATTTCTCACAGAATAGAAATAAATTTCTATTCTACTTATGAATTACCCATCTAAGGAATTTTATTATAGCACCAGGAGTGGACTCAGAGAAGTTGATTCCAGCTCCAGTCAAGATCTGACTGCAATTGTATGCAAGATCCTGCATTAGTTGCCTAGAGCTGCTGTACTAAATACCACAAACGGGGTGGCTTAAAACAGCACAACTGTTTTCTCTCAGAGTTCTGGAGGTGACAAGTCTGAAGTCAAGGTGTCAGCAGGGTTGTGCTCCCTTTGAGACTCTTCTTTGCTGTTCCCTAGCTCCTGGTGGTGGCTGTCAATCCTCGGCATCCCTTGCATTGCAACGCCTCACTCCTATCTCTGCCTCTGTCATCGCGTGGTGTTCTATGTGTCTCTCTCCTCTTTTTATAAGGATAACGGTCAGATTGTATTAATGGCCCATCCTCCTCCATTAAGACCTCATCTTAACTAATTATATCTACAAAGACCCTATTTATAAATACAGCCACATTCTGAGGCAGTGGGAGTTAGGACTTCAACATATCTTTTGAGGAACACAATTCAGCCCCAAACAGACCCCAGTATAGAACCACTCAGCTGAACCCAATAAACCCACGAGACCATGAGAGAGAATAATAAATGGTGGTTTAAGCTGCTAAGTTTTAGAGTGGTTTATCCCATAGCAACAGATAACCAAAATGTCTTTCTTCATTGGTCATTCCACCCTGGTGTTCAGTCCAACAGAAGGAGCTGTGGTTCTAGAAGGGTGCCTTAGCTTATACACCTTCCTCCATTCCTCCCTAAAGTCCTTTGAAATGACCAAGGAAATATGTATGTAAGAATAAATCTATCAAATGCCTAAAAAACAAGGAAGGTGGACATCAGCAGACCAGAAACTTGAAGTTTCTCTTAAAGATGAAATGTGGATAGAACAGGATTGAAAGAGAAGCACAAACACAGCCAAGGACCCCAGGGCTCAACAGGCTGAGGAGGCCACTGAAACAGTGAGCACTTGCTTTCTCATCAGAGTCAGCAAGGGCTGGAGACAGTCAGAGCCAGCCTCCCTGCTTCTGCCCCAGTTCTCAAACCATGCAGAGCGTGGTGGAGACACACACCCTCACCTACATTTGTTATATAAAAAAAAATAACACAGCTTTGGGCAGAAACCATAACAGTGCTTTCCACCCATTTGTCCTCTCCTGCCACCACAATCCCGGTGGGGGTGGTGCCCTCTGCTGTCCAGCCAGGCGCACACCCTGAAGGAGGCCTGCCCAGACAGGACCTCAGGTGACTCAGCCAGCATATCCCCTCTTGATCTATCCACTGACAGTGCAGGGCTGCTCAGAAGGAGAACACCTTTAATTCAGGGTTTCTCAACCTCATCACTAGTGACATTTGGGTCTGGATAATTCTCTGTTGTGGGGGTCTATCCTGTGCACTGCAAGATTTTAGCAACATCCTTAGCTTCTACACATTAGATGCCATTAGTATGCACCCTCTCTCCCAGTTTTGACAAGCAAACATGCCGTCAGACATTGTGGAATAGTCCTGTGGTTAGAAACTGCCCGTGCTTGAAAACCATTGCCTTTAATTCATGACCAAGAGACCTTCTCTTGACTCTTTGCTTATTATTAGGAGACTATAAAACTCAATCCTCTAGGAAATACTAGTCATGTCTAAGTGTAGCTGCCTTCTAAACCCTACTCCCACACTCTAAATCCTTCCAGGGACTTAACTTTTTCCTTCACAGACGGAGCCACAACGGCTGCTCAGACTTTCAGACAGTACCCAGATGGCTGGTCTTCAGACTGCAACTGCAGACGCCTGCAAGGAGGCTCTCCGCAGTCTTAACTGCGTGATTTGTGGTTTCAGATACGTGCAGTCCTCCTGCTAACTCAAAACTTCTCTTCGAGTAACGACTTTACACTGAGTCTGAGGAGCGTGGCTTACCAAAGAGGAAAGGCAGGAGGGGGCGGGTGGAAGGCTGATAGGAAGGATTCTACTCCACTGAAATTAGTAAGGTGGGCAAAGTGCTCATTAAAGGATCGGAGTACAACGGGCTAAAGTTCTGCCCTCTAGACAACTGGCCTTGCTGGAGTGTCATTTGAGGTAACCACCCCCTCTGAAAAAATACTGTGCCCTGGGAAGGCCAGCCTCACCTTCTTCTGAGGGAAGATACTCAGACCCCAGATGCCTTGGAAGAGGAAAGAGAGGGTGGAAGGAAATCTTGGAGAGTGCAAGGGCGGATTCCATTGGTGTCATGGCTGGAGTCCTTTGTGGGACCCTCAGGGCAGGACAGCTCTCACTAGAGGGACTAGGAGTGCGTGGAGGGAAGGGGAGCCAGGGAGAAGAGACCCCTTCAGCTCAGTCTTTCCCTGGGACAAAGGGGAATTTCTTCATTACTTAGGCATCCATTATCCTTCCTCTGTTTTCCTATGGAAGTAGTGGCACCCATGCGACCTCCCAGCCACTCTTTTCAGAGGGAGCACAATTGTCTGAGTAAATCAGTGTCGGCAGCCCAGCTCTCCTTTTACTACAGCTGCAAGCTGGCCTTGCGGAAGTGGGGAGGAGATTGAGGAATGCAAATGCAGAAGTGGCAGGAGATTCAGGAATTCTGTAATTAACCAAGATGTCAAAGTGGTACCTCACTAAAAGAAGGAGGAGGAGGAAGAAGAAGAGGAGGAGGAGGAAGAGGGAGTGGAGGAAGGAGAGGAGGAAGAAGAAGTTGTTGACGTTTTTGTTGCTCCAGCATGGCAGTCAGCAAACTGTGGCCCCTCCATCTGTTTTTGCAAATAAAGTTTTATTGGAACACAGCTATACTCACACTTTCTATGACTTACACAGACAGAGTAGATTAGTTGTGACAGAGAGCATATGACCCTCAAAGCCTAAAATATTGACTAGGTTGCCTTACAAAGTTTGCCAACCTTGGCTCCAGAGCACTGAAGGCAGAATTTGTTTTACAGCGTACATATTAGTAGTATGCCCGTTTTTCTTCTCTGTGCTGTAGCTATACCTAAACTGAGTGTAAGGTTTTAAACATAAGGCTGACAGGTTTTGTAGAAGATAAGTTTAGATTCTGGGCCTCTTTAGTTTCCAATGAATGAAGCTTTTCAAAGGAGTCTGAAATGCCGTCAGCAGGGACTAGTTTGGACCTTCCAGTTGGCAGGGGTGTAAGGTGGGGAGGGGGCAGAGGAGACGAGGGAATGTCTGGATGGACCAAGTGAAGAGGAGGTGATGGGACTACTTCGAAAACCCAGGACAGAGTCCCGACCGGTGGGGTGAAGCTGGGCAGAGGAAGCTTTGTCAGCCAGGGCCCGTCCCACTCCCAGCCGTCCCACCTTCATCTCTGCCCCTTCCACCTGCCCTGAGGCTTCTCCAGCCAGGAAGAGGCTTCCTCCTGCTGGTGGGGCCCACGCAAGAATGCCAAAGCCCCTTCTCCCCGGTCTGTCACTGCTACATTGCGATCACCCCTTGCTCTCCTCTTCTTTTTCCTCAAACCCAGACCGCCAGGAGACGCCAACCTCCAGCCTACCCTTTGGCAGCCTTCCCGGCCCACTGGAAACACCCTGGGGAGAAGAGAGCTGAAGACAAACACAGGCAAATCTTGTAAAAAAAAACCTGTCAAATTTTATTTTGAAAATCTCACCCTGCATTTAAATACAGTTCTAGCATAAAACAAGTAGCAAAACAGTTTTCTTTATAGATTGACAGCTACGGGGTTGGGGGCGGCTTGTGAATGCATCTGTTCTACGGGATTTTTTGTTGAAGACAATTCATTTAATTCCACAAAGCACTGTTACCATGAGCCAGCTGCTGGGCGGGGGGTGGGGGGTGGAGGACTCTTTCCCCATGGAACTCAATTTTAAAATGCTCTTGGTGTAAAACTGGTTTTACCTTCCCAAAGTAAAAATCTCGAGTATACAATGATGGGACATCAGGCAGTTGGATAATATAACCAACCACCTTTTATTTATTTGCATTTGTGTAAAATTTTACAACAAACAAAGCACTTTCATGAGACGAACACATTTGGTCTTCCCAGCCAATCTGGAAGGTTAGTAAAATGTGATTCCTTTGTAAAAACAAGTAGATCAAGGCTCAGTGAGGTTAACCGCCTTGACTAACAAAGGCTGCCCTAGGGCACAAAGAAGACAGTGAACCAGACTCTGGTTTCTGAGTCCTGGGGAGGTTCCCTAGCATCTTTGCTGTATCTTCTAAATTAGAGCACCGCTTCTCACCTCCTAACAGGCCCTTGTCATTTCTTGTATGAGGTCCATGAATTCCAGTACCTGCTAACTATTGTCTGCACATCAAATAAGGGATATGTCACAAACACATCTAAGAGGCCATGATAAATAGCAAACAACTCATTAAAACGGTACGTTTTGTTATTTTTATAATTAATAAATATTAAAAGTAAATGTCCATTGTTATTATTATTATTTAATTGTAGAAATAGCTGCTCATTTTAAAAGGCTGAGAAACAGCAAACTAACAGGTTTTTTGAAGTACGTATTACAGGATTTAGGGGAACCATAGTGGTCTCGGACGGAGACATAACCCTAAACAAATTGTCCTCCATGGTCCCCTCCCTCCTTCAAAAAGCCAGTTAATCATAATAACTGCACATAGAGAGGTGGCGTGCCTGATGGTTAGGGCTGCAAACTGGCGCCAAAAAGATCCTGAACAAGTTTCCAAACTTTTCTCAACTTGAGCTTCTGCATATACAAAAGAGTACTTGCTTTATGGGGTTGCTATAGGAATTGCATAGGATAATGCATTTTACACATTATTTAGTGTAGTGCATGGCATACAGGAATTGATAGACAAATTTTTGTTATTGTTATCAGTGGTGTTACTGATATAGATAATATGTTTTTGGCCTCTCCCTTAGCTCAGAGTACTCTCCCAATTTCCGTGAAAAGATGCTGCTTGGTTGATGTGTTGGATGCTTGCAGAAACCTGTTAGAGCAAAGGTGGTCTGTCTTTCTCTTATTTCTTGCTATGCAGTGTCCTTGCCTCTGTTAAGCCAGCAACAAGCCCCAGGCAATATTACCTTTTCAAGATGAGGACAGGCTCCCACATCGGGGCTGTCAGAGAGAATTTGGGGCGTGTGAGCCATTTAAATGAATCAGACCTGACAAATCCGATTTACAGATTAAAATAATGTTGTGATATTTACCGAAAGTATATATCGCAAGTTAAGACACCCCTGACAGGCAGACATTGATTGCCTATTTTAATCAACTGGTATAATTTAGCTACCACCAGAAGCAAAATGCTTAGGAAAGGTAAATCTGATCATAAATAATTACCGTTTTGATGCACTTAAAAGTCAAGTAAGACCTTTGTTCAGGGTTTGCTACAAGGTGACACATCAACTACATTATGTGAGGTCACATCAGGTTTCATTTGGGTGTTGGGAGAAGATCTGACTTGACATAAATAGATGCCAAACAAAGCATTAAGGCAATTTCACTGGTGCTGGAGTATTAAGACAGAGAAATGACGGAGACCTGCTGCCTGAATATATTCACTAAATCTCCAACGCTTGTAGGACTTTATCAATATTGCTTCATCAATATCCCCAGCACTTCTGAGCAGAATAAAGAATTATAGTCTTGAAAGAGACCTTAAGAAGTCACTTCATCTAGAAACCCTGGAGCAAGGTGATTGCTTAAGAGAAGCATGGTCTGGCTTTCAAAACTTATTTGTTGAATGAACAAATGAATGAATGAAAAAATTCTCTTCGGCTCCCATCCCCAGAAGGCGGCTTTGCCCTGGGGTTATGAGTGGGGCTGGAGAGTCTGGAGAGGCCCCAGGGGTTTAACGCCTCATCCACTCACTCATTTAATATTTATCCCCCGCTTACTTCTAAAACAGACTTGAGGCAGCTTACAACAAAAGACACTAACGATAAAGAGCCTTATTCTCAATCATCCCTTGCAGGGTTTTATTATCACTTTCATGATCATCAAACACGAGTATTAAATGGCTATTTGCATGAGATGCTATGCCAGGGGCTGAATAAATCAGGCAGAGCCTGGCTCTGACCTCCGTAAATTTCCATCGGTTCAGTTTGCATTCACTCATTCTTTTGGCAAATATTTATTCAGCACATTCCATATGCAAGTGCTGTTAGAAAGTGTGGGGTAGGGGGGCAAAAGTGCATCTTGCCCTGCCTTCAAGAAGTTTACCAACTACAGCAGGGGGGTCTAGGGCAGGGGTAGGTGATAGGGATGTGTGTGTGGGTAAGCCACAGAAGAGGTCGGTGCTGTGAGCTAGTTGCAGAGAATGTGCAGTGGAAGGAGGATGGAGAAATTGCATCTGCTCATTGTGCGTCCTAAAGACACAGCAGCTGAAGCAGATCAGGCTGCAGGCAAAGCTGCAAAAGAAACTTCAGCCTCCCAGTGACCTCTTTGCCCTTCCACCACTCTCTGCTTTCTCTTCCCCATCCTGTCCCTCCTGTCTGGGTACCCCAAGACCTAATGCTGTCACAGCTGCCTACCTACACCTTTCTCAGAAGACTGGTGGCCTGACTTGGCAACATGTCCTAGGATACAAATGCCCATTTCTGTAGGAATCTTCTTTCTGCTGGCTATCAACAACAGCAGGGCTATGGAGCCCTTGTTTACACTAAGGTAGAAATAACTCCCAGGAAATAACTAGTCCTAGTCATTGCCTAGGAGTAGCTGATTTTAAAAGAGGATCAGGCCTCAGCACAAAGGAAGCAATCCTAACAAAATATACGGCTCCTGGGAACCTTCTGTTGAGGTGAGAACTTCCTGGATGTCCTCAAATCCAAGACCCAAACAACTTCCAGCCCTGTATACCTCTAAGGCATGGAGTCCCCAGAGAAAACATCCTTGAAGTATCTCACCTGCAGAAAAAGATCCAGCCTACCTACGGAGCCATACTTGAAGGAAGAGAAAGAACCTCTTTAGCTGCAGTCTCTCATTCCTTGGAACAGTAGATCTTAAACGTTACTTTTTATAAGAATCACCGAGGAAGCTTGGGAAAAAATGCAGATTCTAAGGCTCCATCCTAAAAGTTCTGTTTCTTCAGGAGATCTGGAGTAGGTCCTGGAATCCACAATTTTAATAAGCATCATAGCTGCCTCTGAAGAGGTGGCCTTAGGGTCACCCTTGAGATACATCAACAAAGGGACGTACATTCTAGGAGGAGGTCCAGAAGGTCAGGACTTGTGTCTGTCTTGTTCACAGATGAACTAGCACTGAGAATAGCACAGAGCTCCAATTAGATATTCCATAAATATGTGTTGATTTTATGAATGAATGAATGGGCCTCGCTCTACCTCCTGGAACCACGTGGGAGTAGATGACTCTGCAATATTATTTGGCAAATGATATAGCTTTTGAAAAGGCATACGGATATAGCAGTGTCCACACGAAGGGCTCTGGACCATGTAGCTGTGGAATGAGGTGGCAGAGATCAAGTCTGCTGCTGAGGTCAGGAATCACAGGTGGACTGTGCCCTGTCCTTGAGAAGCTGACAGACGGAGGATGGGGGATGGGATTGCGAATAAATGCCTCGAAGCTAAGCCTCAGAATCGCAGGCCTGTTTAGCACCTCGAAGCTCATCCTGCATGCAAGCCCACAACTGTAGGGGCTGTACACACAGGGCAGCCTGCTCCAGACCCACAGAGGACACCAAGCAAGCTCTTCACTCCACACCCTAGAGGCAGCTGCCCTTCTGCTTAGTGTAGAGAGAAACGCCAAACATACTGCTTTTTGCCAAGGCATTTACCCTGTGGCATTTAGCCTATTGTCAGCTTAAATTTATTCTTTTGTCTCCTGACTGGCTTTGATAAAAAGAAAGTGTCAATCCATCCAAGAAGAGAAATCTCACAACTTCTTTCAGTGACTCATTGCTGGGCCTTGTAATCCACAGTCAAGAGATTCTCATGCCTCGTGTCTCCTGTCAGTTATCAGGACAGCGTAGAGTGATCCAGACATCCATTGTCTGCATCATTAGACTTCTTAAAAGCACCACTCAGGGGTGGGAGATCTGGGTGCTGGCCATTGCTTTAAGCAAGACTGGCTGTCTTACAAATCTTGCTAGCATCTATGATGGCTTAGCTAGCATTTTGTCTGGTCTATTTTTCTTTCACCAATGGAATGAAACAGGACACTGAACATAGCCTGGTTAAACTAGACTTCTGCCCATTATAATCATGCTTGAAGAAGCAATTCGTGGATCCAGAATCCATTTTTGGAAAATCTGGGAAAATTTTCCAATTAATATCTTCTTCGTCAGAGTTCAAAGGAAGGACTCATCTAGGAATTGCTGGTGTATACCTATTCCCATGCACAGAGGTATGAGACCTAGATTCTGATTCTGGCTGGTGATATGACCTTGGGTATGACCTTGGGTAAACTCTCCAGACCTCGGATGTTCATCTGTAAATTGAGTGGTTTCTTCTATTAGTAGTGAAAAATCCTCCAATGGCATCTCATCACACTTAAAATTCCAATGACTTATAAGGTCCTCCTATGTGTACATGATTTGGGGCCCAGCTACTGTTCCCACCTCTCTGTTCCTTGCTCTGGCACTTTTTGTTCCTTTAACAATAGAAGCTTATTCCTATTTTGGGACTTTTGTACCCCAGAGCTCCCAAAATTACACCACCACTCCTCCTGGGAATGCTCTTACCGTGGATTTTAGCATGTCTGGCACCTCTTGCTTTTCAGGCATCAGTTTGAATGTGACCTTCTTGGAGAGGTCTCTGTGGCCACCCAGTCTAAAGGAGTGTCTCCCATTCCGCCCAGTGACTCCCAACCATATTCCCTGGTTTAAGTTTTTCAAATCACTTCCCATTACCTGGAATTATCTTGTTTATGTGATAGTTTGCTTGTTTACAAATAGTTCTGCTATAACGCAACATATACGTTCCTAACAATTACTGTGTTAGGTGGAATCGCTCAATATAAACCATAAGACTTACGAGGAAAATGGAATTAGAAGCCCAAAACACAAAACCTTCATTGTGACAAATTATTAAAAAAGATGGAAACAATAAAAATGGTAGCACACATTTATGTATGTTAAATGGTTAAGGTATATATAAATACTATAATCGATATGTCACTATATCTTGAAAAAGACCTGTGGTCTTCTTGTGGAAGGGGGAGGGTTGTAGCCTGTGAGTGATTGTGAAGTGTGGAAGGAGGATTACATGAAATCTGACGAATGGCTGCAACACCAGATGTGGAGCAATGTGGCTTATAATACACGTGGAGAACTGAGGTAGCTGGTAGATGTTCAGGGTGTGTATGCATGTCTACTTTGCATACTCCTATGTGACTTAGTTCAGCTGAGTGTAGTTTTCTGCCTCGTAGTGTTTCTCCTGGACAAATCATGCATAAGTAACACAAAATTCTCTTTATGCTCAAATTCCCTAATATATCAGTTGCATTGGGAACAAACCATGTTTCTAAAACAAGAATTATAGTGGATCTGATAACATTTGTTTGCTACCCTCACTTGAATTTAAGTTCTATAAGATCAGGGAACTTTTCTGTTTTATTCAGTGTTATATTCCCAGCATCTACACACCCTGGTGCATAGTAGGCTTTCAATCCAAATGTGTTGAATCCAATGAATGAATGGATATTTCTTCAACCTTCTCCTCTCCACATATGCTGGTAATACCCTTTCAAGGGATATAGTGATCTTTATTAGTGTGGTGATTGCTTTTGTTGAGCGGGGCTATGTAGAATGAGAGGGGTTTCAACATCACTGTGTTTTGTGAAGACAATCACAAAAATGAAAAAGCAGAACAAATCCAATCTACTACAGGCGATTCTGATATCTACCTAGGTCCTTCCTCTGTGCTACTCGTGGAAGAAGATATCTAAGTTAATTCATGACAAATACATGATTCTAATTATGGATGGTTTTGCAGAGTTTGTGCAGAACTATGGATGCGAGTAGGACCTAGAAAATCTCCATGGAGCCCAATGTTACGTGGAAAGTCTCTTGGAGCTCATTCCATCAGGAAGAAAAGGAGCCTCAGGTCTAAATGTGAGCTGATGAGTTTGCCTGGAGAATGCTAGCTTCTGTCTCTCCTCTCCATATAAGTCTGTCTCAGACCTTAAATTTAATCACTCTCTACTAAGTCAGAGAACAGAATTATAAGTCGTTTTGAAAGGTCATCCCAGACAGGTAGGTTATGTCATATTTTTAAAGAGTTTGAAAATTGTTTAAATTTCAGGGAAATTTTCTAGCACTACTAAGTAAAAGGTCAAATCAGAAAGCCCCCAAAGAGCTAAGTAATGCTCTTTCCTCTAAATTTTCTCTGATTTAAATTCTGAACCTACGAAAATGTGTCTGAAAATGCAAACATTGTGGTTGAGTTGCTTTAGTTTATCATGCAAAATAGAGAATATTTTGTTGTGATTCTTTACTTCCTCAGTAACTGCTCAATCTTATGGAGAGTTGTGTGGAGTGGCAAAGTAATTACATGGTGAGTACCATATATTTACGATTATTTATGTTTTCTAGATTGGAGTACAGGGTAATTATTTTTGGTCTTATTAAGTGCAAATTACCAAGTAGTCTTCAGGAACATGTAATTACTATGTACTGTAGTCACATGCCACTTACCAAGCAGAATGAATGCAGCGAAAATTTCATTTAATACAAGCAAAATGATGCATATGGTTTTATGAAGCAAAGTACAGAGGCCTGCCTTCCTGTCTTGGGCTAGGAAACAGAAACAGTCCTTCTTAACATAGAGCATTTTCTCAATTAACTAGATCAAGTATTCTCGAGGGTTGATGCTCATTAAGAATGCAGAATGCTGGACCATCCCAAACCTACAGGGTCCGACTCTCAGAGATGAGGCTGAAATGTCCAGGTGCTTCATATGCACACTACAATGAGAACATCTGCCCTAGATTCCTAAAATGCTCCGACCAATAGGATTTCCTCAAAACACAACAGGTAGAATATTTTGGAAAGGAAAATAAAGGGTTCTTAGATGGCATATGTTTTTTTCATTTTTGAGTATTTGAAAAGTTTGTGTTATTCTTTTTAGATTATACTTTGGGAAGTATCCTTGATCCCAACCACTGCAAAGATACAGAAGTGTTATTATATGTTGAATATTCCCTGTGATTTAGGTTTTCTGTTATACATAGATGATCTCCATTGAATCTGATTTAGATATTGTGGAGTTTAGTGAATGCATTCCTGTAAAGGTGCACGTGCACACATGCATACACACACAATCTGAAGGAACAGCAGCACAACAAAGACCAGAGTCTAAACAATGATTTGACTCAGGGTCAGAAGAAGGGTAAACATTTTTTAATAGATATTTACTGAGGACTTCCTTTATACAATGTAATTTTACTTTTCTATATCCACTCACTCATTAAGTCTTATTGATATGACTTGTTTCATTAATTTAGATAGTGCAATGGGATGTTTAAGGTCCCAGTATCTGCAGCCAGAGAACCCCTGCCCCAGTATGTGCTAGTTAGGAAATCATGAGCATGGGACCTCTGTGCCTCACTTTCTTCCTCTGTAAATTCGGGTTAACAAGAATGCCTATCTCAGAGGGTTACTTGGTGGGAAAAATAACATAATGCATGCAAAGCACTTAAAACACTGCTACTATCTACAAAAGTCTCCATACTTTTAGCTATTATTGATATATTAAATACGAAAATACTATAATTACATGTTTGGCACTTCTGTTTTCTTCTTAATGCCTATTCTGAAAAGAAAAATAAATATGAACATTTTTACACACATCTTCCCTCTCAAGGAGTTTTTGAAAAACTCCAAACACGCTCACGACAGGCAAGAGCAGAACATGTTTTGTCCTTGTCCAGGCAGAGAACAGGTTAACTTTCTGACTTCAAGAGGAGCCAGCTGGAGAGGCAGACTGTCTGCTAATGGTAAGGGAGGGGAAGCAGGAACTAATTTTAGCCATCGTTCCTCAATCACTGTCCAGTCCCCCCATACTCCTCTCTGCCTACTCCCCCATCCTCCCTGGACTATGAGGCATAAGGCTCTTTACCCAGGGCACCTTCAATCCCATGAGGGAAGGAAATAATTCTACAGCAACCCACTGGCCTCTTCTTCCCTTGAAATAGAGACGCTTGTTCCCCAGCTTCAAACATATCTTAAACACCATAAATACCAGCCTTCCATCACTTGCAAATTATCTCTGTCTTTTTTTCAGAAACAATCATCCAGCCATGTGCCTTTCCTGCCGTCTTTTGCTGAAAGTGACTTTTTTCAAAAATGTGAAGCATAGCTGGAGACAAATTTGAGAAAGTCCAGATATACTTTAACGTGGTCTTTTAGTAAACAAGGATGAGGAAAGCAAAGATTAATGATGATTGCTGGGGTGAACCCATGTGCTTGCATAACTTTCTTCACCCTTGCTGTGGAAGTCAAAACATCAGGGGGAAAGGAGAGAAGATTATGCAAGTAAATATTATATTTCATGAGCCTGACTTTCTGCTATAAATATTGTGAAACAGAAAATATATTTGTGAAATGCAAACATTTTTCACTTTCTAATGTTTATAATTAAGGCACAAACTCTTACTCAAACAAAAATCTTAGCTTGGGGAATGGAAGCATAAACAGAAACACCATTAATGCTTTTGCTGACAGCAGGTTTCTTCTATAAGTAATAGCAAGCATTCCATGTGTGCAAAAATACCAAGACGTATTTCTGTAGGTGCACAAACATACATGCACATATGACATGCACACAAGCAGTGAGAGCTCAAAAACTAAACAGAACATCTTACTTCTCAGATATAAGAGGCATGTGGGGCTCGTTTATGTTCTGGATTGATAAGCAATGAAGAAAAGGGCTTGGAAGTTATAGCCTGGACAGGGAGAGTATTAAAGAGGATTAGTCCTTTTTACCAAGCCAGAGAAAGCTTTGCCTGAAAGTATCCTGCTGGTGCCTAGCCCAGGTCCAAGGAGTAAGCATTTGAATAAAAGAAATCTTAGACTTACAGGACTATACGAGACCTTAATAGCTCTCTAATTCAATGCTAGATTTGCCAGCAGAATGTACGCCTCAGTGACTGGTGGCCTGGGAACAGGGTGATTTAGTGCGGTTGAGCCGCCTCTCACCTCTAACGGGTTAAGCTTAGACAAGGGCAGTCCTTACCTGGGGCCATGTGAGGATGTCAGCAAGCCCAAATTCCGAGATAAATTCATCATAGGTGGTGAGCTGATTGAACGATATGCTTTTCGTCCCATTTCACTCAATGTCAACGTCTTTATTTTAGGGATGGGGCTTGCCTTGGTGCCTGATCCTGCATTAGCCCCCACTGCCGGGTACCTTTCCCTTGGCCTGCTTGATGAGAAGACGTGCCGAGGTCAACTGCATTTGGACTGTAGTCTTAACGAGTCATTTTGGTTTCTCTTTATGTCAGCTCTATATCTCCATTACTTGGCATTTTAAAGACAAATTCCAATCCAGATTTTAAACATTATACAGGGTACATTTCAGTTAAAATTAAGTATAGGCAATAAATTGGTTCCTGAAACTTTTCTGTTTTTAATAAATCATGGTCAGTTAGTAATGCCATCAGGAAATTGCAGTTTAAAGGAATATCATTGTGAATCATTTTGTCATATAAAGAATTTTTGATGCGAATGTTTCATTTGGGTAAAACCAGAATTTTCACTATCAAGCCAGACTGGAAAAAACGGAAGGCAGAAAAGATGTTATGTATTATTTAAATAATATGTAGAGAGTAACTACAGCATGTTCATTTCTGTTGATTTTCAGTGTTGCATGTCCTTAACTGACTTCTACACCTACAAAGGTAAGATATTGCAATGTTTCACTGATTTCCAGAGATCTCCTAGATGTCCCTCAAAGCCCTTACTGAGAGAGCACTGACTTCTTGCACTAGCCAGCCCGCATTCAGACTGCTCCTTCCTGTGTCCCCTGCCTTGGTTTCCTCAGCCCAGCCCACATCTGCGCTTTATTGTGTCTTCAGCTAAGACAGCACTGGGTCTCTTACTGACCTCCTTTGCCCCTCCTCCCTGCCCAGTAGCTTTAGAATATTCCCCTCTATTTCAGAAAGACTACATGTTGGGAGCAAGCTGTGCATATGCTGATCCTCTTTCAGCATACTCAAAAGAATTAAGAGATAGAATGGAATAGATTACTACATAATTAATACAATTAATTTGTTTCAATGAGTGAAATGACAATTGTGTCCGTGGCGCCCTTGTTTCCATCAGCTCAGTGACCTGATCACCAGATCCGGTTTCACTATGTAGGCCTAGCTTAGCACACACCATTTGAAAATCCTCCCATTCTGTAAATATTGTGGCATCATATTTTTATTGTTAGGTTTTGCTTATCAAGAAGATGTTGATTTTTCAGTTTTAACAATTTGAACTAAGAGTTAGCCCAAACTAAAATTGATCAGTCATTTCCAGGGTAGATCAGTGTATTCAGACCCAAATAAGACCAAATAAAAACTAATTTTTCAATATTGATTATTCTTAATCATATGGGGAAACCAGAAGACACCAGAGACCTGTGAATGAGATTGGTCTCTGTCTAAAAGAACTGAGATCTTATTCAATAGTTGTTTTATTTAAGTGTACCATATGCAGGCACACTATAGAACAATATTGGAAAGTAGTATATATTATGGTACAAATAAATAGAGGTTAAAACTATTTCATGTCTCTGTGTAGGAACATTTTGGTCTCCAAAGATAATGGCTCTTTAGAAGTATCTTGTTTTGTCTTGAATGGGATTTCTATAGCTGCTGCTCGGCATTTGAGTTGGTCTCCAAGGAAGTGGACAAGTATAAGCATTTTTTCTGTGCATACAAGAGCCAGCTAAATTTTTGCTGAGAGTTCTCTAGTCTTGAGAGGGAACACTTGCTTCCCTTCAGGGGTGAAAAAGTAATCATAGAGTTCTTCCTATTGATATGCATATAGGATTTTGTATCAATGCTCCATGTTCGTTTCAATCAAATGGGAGAAGCAATTCAGGAACCGAGGTATTGATGGGATGTATGCATCAGAACAGCGACTTGGGGTCTCCCTTTTAATTTCAGAAGTGCCAAGTCATAAGTGAATGAAGAATATCAACCTGAAGTCTCAGATCGGCCTGAAAAATCCAACAGGTTCCTGCTAATGACTTAGATAATTAACAACCTTAGAGCTTACTAATTCACAGCAACCCAACTGAATTGGTACTATTACTCTTCCTAACTTCATAGGTGATAAAAATCAAGTGAATTTTCCAGAGTCACACCATAAGTCACTGGCAAAACCAGAATTTAAGCCCAGTTTGCTTGATACCAGAGCCCAAGTTCTTGGAATCCTGAATGCTATGAAATGACAACAATCTCATGAAAATGGTATACTCTGTGAGAAGTGAAAATCTAGTGGAAAGAAGAGTCCGATGCAGACTGGCTTTGCCACAGAAGACTTCATGGATTTGTGCTGGGCAGACAGAGTGGAGTAGAGTTGGCATCAGGGATGAGGGGTACCGTGAAATCAGAAGCATGTAGTAGGGAATGGATAAAGTGACCTGGATGTCATTTAGATGCCAACATTTAAGACTGATGCTTTATAGGTGGGAAGGATGGAAAATAAAGTTGGATGGGTGGGGCTGATTGCCGCAGATATATAAAGTCAGGCTAAGTTTAGACCTGGTTTGTTAGGTCTAAGGAGTCTAACAGATGGTCAGCGTGGGACATGTTTTAGTAGTGGCAATTTAGGAAGATTCAGTGCCATGTTAGCTATGGAGAAGAGAGAGAGAAAGACCAGCAATGATGCACCAGTCATCTCAGTGAGACTCAGGATGAGGCTGCGGACTAGGACGGTGGCAGAGGAAATGCATAAGATGGGGCGCATTTGTAAGATATCCCTAAGGGAGAAAGGAAAGAGTTGAACTGATGGATGTGAGGGTTGCTTTAGAGCCATTATAAAAACCGTATTTAATTCACCAAAAGTTTGTCATGTTAAAAATAATCTCTATATCTTGGAGCTTTGGAATAACTTCTTTAGCATACATTTTGTGACTAAACTTGCCTGTTTTATAAAGTTTATTTTGAATGTTTTAGCTTATTTTATGAATTTTGTTTTGCAGAATAACAATATTATTTCATTTTTAATTAAGTATTTTGTACAGTTAAGCTGTTGATTTTCTTGCCAAAACATTTTGATGATTCTCTGTTCCTTTAATTTACAAATTAACTTTTGCCCTGACTCTTTTGTGCTGTTTCATCCTAAGTGAGTTGAAGCTACCTTATGTCTTATGCTTTTTGACTTCTTTTTATCACATATAATGCTTATCAAACTGTTAGGCATGTAGAGTATTTATTGATCTAGTGATTAATTTGATTTTTAAAATAAGGCTTTAAATTATTAATATTTAATATTGTTTTTCAAATACTCCAGTTTGATTTACCTTCAGGAAGTGATTCCACAAGGACAGAGTCTGCCACATGTGATGTTGCTTCTCCTTTAAAACCTAGCACAATGTCTGGCAAAAGTTCAGAAAACACTCCTTGAACAAACTGATCATTTGTTTACTTGAATAAATCTCTTCTTTTTAAAAATTATGATTCCAGGGCTCTGCATACGTTAAGACTTCCTGGCAAAGCAAGAGTACATATTCTCTGTTTGTGCTTTCCTTGCACTAAAAGAAACAGCTGTATATGTGTATATGTGTATGAATACATGTGATTTGATTCTTAATATGTCACTAGAGAAGGGCCTGTTTCTGAAGGTTGACACCAGCTATCCAAGAAAGCAGGAGAGAAGGTGGTAGGTATCATCTGGATAGATGGAGGTAGAATCGGGCCCATAGACGAAGGACCAGGGTCTATCACAGCTTCTGGGCTGAATTAAGATGTCGCCATCTAAAATCAAATCTTTTGTTTCAAAACACCAACAATAGAAGGCAAGGAATTATAAAAGTACAAAATATTTGTGTGCTTTTCTGTGTGTATGATATACTACAATAGAAAATTTTAAAAATGTCGAAGACAGTAATACACAAATAAGTTATTTCTAAAAATTGCTGAGATATAAAAAGTTTTTTAAAAATTAAAAATGATCTACAAATCTCATTTGATATACATGTGGTCAGAGGAAACTAGCCACTAATACAGACACATTTTAAGAAAGATTTTAGATCTAGTTTTCCCCGGGACATAACATCTAATGTTGAGATAATTATACTAACCCATTGGCCTTTACTTTCAAAAACATAAACTGCCTTGTGATCAAGCAGGTGTTTCTTAAGCTGAAATGTTCAACCTCATCTGGAGTCAGAAGCGACGTTGATCTAAACCCATGATAATGTGTAATTTGGCTTCTGTTTCTATGATACTGTAAACTAAGTACTGGCTAGGAAACTCAGCTCCAACCAGAAAATAATAGGTTTTATTTTTCAAGGACTTTTTGCCAGAAGAACAAATCATCTTCTTAACGATGAACGAAAGGGTATACAAATACACACAGCCATGCACACACACAGACACACACATCTGTATAGCTCAATTATGAAACCTCATATTCTCATAATTTAACCAAAATTTGGGCAATTTCCTATTCCTTAGCAAACAATGATCTTGCAAAGTCTTAATATTTGTCATTCCTGTGATCATTATCCGACGAGGCCTACAGAACTCTATATATACCTAAACCACAGCTGTTAAGTAAAACTATTTAACAGAATATTTTCTGCGATGCTTTTTCAGGAAACCATCCCAGCCACAAGATAGCTCTCAGCATCAGATTTTTAGCTTAGTTAAACCCAGATTAAAGATTGGTGATGGTTCTGGGATGTTTTTAAATTACTCCATAATTGTAAATGGTTAATCAAATTCATTGCAGAACTCAAAGGCTTACCCTTTGACTTAATGTACTGCTCTAAACTCAAGAATTCTCTAATCAGACAGCAGAGCATCTTTAATTGGCACTCTCAAGGCCAATGGCTGCGGTGGTCACTTGAATAAATTCCAGGAACATTAGCCTCTGAAAATATTCTTTGTTTTATTTTAAATGCTTTCTTCCAAATTGGGCTCCAGATTTTTTTTTCTATTCCAGTTACAGAGTGAATATAGCTGTGCTCTTAATAATGGCCTCAAATATATTTTAAACAAGTGGGCTGAAGAGTGATTCTCCATCAAAAATGAACTTATGACCCTGTCAATTAAAACAAAAAAAGCCGCAATGAACATACAAGATAAAGATTGAGCCACAGCTTACAGACAGATAAGATAGGAGTGGAGAGGGGAGAGAGTTCAGATCGAGTTTGTTTTTTTTTGTACTATTTCAGATTGTACACGGTCTCACATTTATGTCAGCTTTTGGGTGTTCATGGAGTCTAAAACTCCCCAGCCCTAGATGCATATTTGGCAGAGCACAAAAACGTCTGCAACTCAGCAACTCTTTTCAGATTAGCTGAAACATACTGAGCCTTTCTCACAGCATCAGCCCTGGCCTCTTCCGACCGGCTAAAGCATTAGGTTAGGCCTTGCTGTGTCTTTTGGCCACAACTTATTCATTTGGGACAGCACAGTCTGGGAAGAGCTGTGAAGTACCCTGATTTGTGTTGCATCAAGAGACAGCCTCCTGGGCTCAGAACTGAACTGATTGTGCCTTCGGTGGTGGAGGGAAGATCTCACTGGCCGGATGAGGCCAGGGCTGCACCTGCCAGGGTGAGGCAATGTGGCTGACCAGGAGAGGCTGGGAACCGAAGCAATAATTGAATTAAAGAATCCCATCCCTTTGGATGCAGAGGGACGTAGGGAAATCTCAGGTGTCAAGCAGTAACTTACTTTTTTTTTTCAATCAAAGATATATTAAAAAATAAAAGCCAAAATGGGATTTCACAAGTTGTGCCATATTTAAATATTTACATTCAAACAACATACACACAAAAAAACACTTGACACATACAAAAATCCCATATAATTGTACCATTCTCAAGGTAATTAGAGGATTTACAAGAAAAAACCTGATCTAGGTGAACGGTGGCCTAGTGAGCCACCTACATGGCAGGTAGGACATACAGAGTGGAACCAGTGTAAGGCCTTTATGAGTACACAGGTCTCTGTATTTTCTCAATCAAATGATACAAGAGACTGCCGGGGAGCAAGGTGTCAGAATGGGGTGGGGCAGCACCCAACTCTGAAATTTTTTGATGTTAAAAAACAGGCCTCAGGGAAACATTGCTCAGGCTCAGTGATTTTTCAAATCATTGCAAAAAGATCCACACCAAGATAATACATCAAAGTATTAATTTGTGTAAAAGTGTGTATGTGTGTGTGTATTTCCCTCATTGTATTTCTCTCTTCTATTCCAAGAAGGTGGCCACCTTTTGCTTCAAAGGTAGAAGTAGTCCATCCTGGGGGACTGAAGGGCCAGTTCTAGAATGGGAATGTGCTTGGGGGTACTTGAGTATCAGGGACGTCTGCTTAGTACCTCAGGGTGCCCTGGAATGGTGTTTGATCCTGGGAGGGGAATTGCTGTGTGGTCCCCTTGGCTGGCTAGACCCAGGTGCCTGTCTCCAGGTGCTCTGAGTGTCCTGTGCCCAGGGTGGTTCAGGATGCACTGAACCACTTCAGGGCTCATACCATTTTGTATGAAAATCATACCGGCAACAAGCAGGGCACTGCAGGCCGGAGTGTTCTCATGAAATGCTCTGCTTTTGCATAAGATACCTAGAAACTTGTCTGAACCTAGGGAATAGATGGCAGGGCATAAGGAGGAAACCAATAATAACAGGTATCAAATTAGTCAGCAGTTAGGTGTAATGGAGATGCAGAATCAGAATTACATTTAATTTAATTTTTAAAAAATAAAGTCACATGACGTTTCTTATATCTTCTTGTGATGGTTGAATAGGTGTAGGTATCATAGAGCTATGTACATTTTCTTTAAAGGAAACCTTATTTGGAAGGCCAAAGTGAAAATCAGATAAAAATTCAAGTCTTTCAAACTGAAATGGACTCTAAAGCTTGAAGTCCTATCTCATTTCCCCAAACAGTGACCAAGAGACTTTCTAGAGACCTTGGAGTTCCATGAAGGTCTGTAGGATTCCATGGAGTACAGTTTGAAAACTGCCATTCTACTTAGCATCCGTCAGTGGAGAATCGATGATGGCCATAAAAATAATGTTAATAATATACTGCTCTGTAGTTTAAAAAGCACTTTTATGTATATTGTCTCATTTAATATATTCAATAACCTGAAATAGATAAAGTGGTCACCCTAATTCTCAAAATGAAGCAATTTGCCCTGGGCACAGTACCAGTATGTTTGGTGCCTATTTCTGTTGATATTTTTTAATTTGAGAAAACACAACAATATACAAGAAGAAGTACTGAGGAGACATAAGAAACACTAATGCTCTCATCACTTGAAATGAATATTAACATTTTATCATATTTACTTGAGATATAATTAATAAAGAAATACAAAATTATAGATAAATAATTTCCCCATGTTTTCCTCCCCAGTCCCACCCATTTTTCCCTCCAGAGGAACCAGTATAATTAATGGAATGTGGGCCAAGTACTTGTTTTATTTATAAACAATATATAGAATTGTTTTGTAAATTTTAATTTATATAAATATCTCACACCACAGTAAGCTTGTATTGTCACTTAACATTAGATCATTTTTACCACCATTTAATGGTACTGTATTTTTGGATTACACTGTAATTGATTTATCCTTTCTCCTACCAATGGGTCTTTAGGTAGTTTCTGACTGTATGTTATTATAAACATTGCTACAAAGGTGAACATGGCCATAATTGAAACAGTTTCTCTAGAGGAGACAATGTTAGTTTATAGGTTACTGATAAGCATAATCGGTTTTATTAGATATTGCCACTTTGGTCTCCAAGTTACACTCCTACCAGCAGTGTATGAAAGTTTTGATATACCTATGTTCTCTCTGGAATTTGAATTGGCCAGTTTTTATTTGTTTTACATGTAATGGGGGTTAAATAGTATCATGTTGTGTTCATGAGGATTTCTCCACTACTAGTGAAGTTGAGCATTTTTTCATGTTTATTGGCCACGTGGGTTTCCTCTTCTATGCATCAAGTGTCTAAATTTTTTCTCAGTTGGTTCTCTTTTTCTTAGTGATTTCACTCATTCATTCTTTCACTCACTCATTTGTTCATTTATCTGTTCAATAATTTCTTATTAAGGACCTACCATATGCTAAGCCTGCTTCTAAAGGAGCCCAGTGAGTCCCTGCTCTGATAGACTTATATTCAACTGAGGAAGACAAACAACAAGAAAGTAAGCAATAAGCCTACACTGCAATATCAGATAGTGATAAGAGTTAGGAAGAAACACGAATTGAAGGAAAAAGTAGAGAATAGTGAGGAAGTATCTACGCACCATATGAAAGAGGTGGTCAGGAATGGGCTCTTGAGGTCACAATCTAGCAGAGACCTAAATGAAGGGAGAGAAAGAACTTTGGGAAGATTTAGGGGAAAAGTATTTCAGGGTTGGGAAATGAGAGCAAAGGTCATGAGGAAGAACAACTCTGAGATCTGAGGAACATTATCTGATATAATTATTTTTCAATTGCCTATTATATCCTTCAACATCATTTGCTAATTTCCTTAAAGTTTATGTATTTGAAAATATATATGTAT
>NW_012148618.1:18162038-18165008 GCF_000956105.1 Propithecus coquereli | reverse complement strand
CAGATATTTTTTACTGAACACTATCGCGTGATAGGCACTGCACACAGTACTTTCCATGCATTAGCTCACTGAACTGTCCTAACAATTCCAGGAGAGAGGTATTTATGGTAATTTTCCACAGGTGGGAACTCAGGTTGGGGTGGCTAAGTGACTTGTTCACAGTCACACAGTTTGTAAGTGGCACAGCCCAGATTTGAGTCAGGTGTTTCTGGTCTCAAATGGGCTCTCACTTGGCCTTAAAGCAAAATGATCTACCCAAGAAACTCTTGAGAACGTCTGTGTTTTCCTTCAGCTCAGAAAACCTTATGGACACACTTCTTGTCCCTTCACATGGGGAAATTTGCTTTTGGCTCTGAATCCTTGATGCATGACGTAAAATTGGTCCAAAACTCACTCAGTTCGAGTGGACACACTCCAGCCTTACTTTGTCATTGTCTTTTCCTCTTCCCCACCATCTGCCTCATGTTCTCTCCATTCATTACTGCTGGAAGAAGCAACCTCCCTCTTACTCAACATGGCTAAAGTAGGCCCATCATGAAGTTAGCAGAGCAGGTGGTGACCCAAACACTGCAATCCAAAGGATTTGGGGACATCCTGTCTCTTTTCACTTGTGGATCCAGAAACTCATAAATTTGAGAGCTGGAAGTGACCTCAGGAAATGACCTCATCCAGACATCTGCCTTTGTCAGTTGTCAGACATTATCTCAATTTTGATGATGAGGTAACTGGCACTCTGTGAGATTATATGACCAACCCAAGGTCCTGTGCTAAGGAAATGACCGTGATGGCATATACTCCAGTATAATAAACTGCTTCTACTACATGATTAGAGTCTTTCTTTAGGGTTTTGAGATATTTTAAAAATATTTAAACTTTTATAACTCAGTTGTAAACTAAGGAAAAAATAATTGTAGTTACAGGGTCGAGGGTGAAGACAGAGACACTAAAACCGAAGGGAGAGAGTCTCAAAGGAAAATAGAAGGATGAAGAAGATAAATTCTGCTGACTTCCTACTTTGCACTGAATGAATTATATTTTGCATTTCTAGTGGCACTTTTCTGGAATTTTACAATGAAGGAGGCGGGGAAAAGGCAAAGGAAGAGAGCAATACATTATACACTACACATCTGTTCTCGCATTTAATTTTCCCCCAAGAAACCTAAGAAGTAAGAACAGGTTCCCAATCCCATCCCTAAAACCCCTGTGGTTACATGCCTCCCAGATTCAGCCTTGCTGAGATTTTAGAAAGCCAATGCAGTGTATTTAACATAAATTACAAAACATTCTCAATAGTATCTGGGAGAGCATCCTGTAATCAAACATATTTGTATTTCTTTAACCAAAAGTATGCATATTCTCATTAAGTGGGATTAAATGAAGACTATAAATAGCCTCACATCAGTTCAAGGAAGGTTTTGCAACCAACCAAGTTCAGATCAGGTCAGATTTTAACATCAAACGTGTTATAAAAAAAGATTCTGTTTTGAGAGATTTCTGGAATTTGAAATTGCAGATAAGGGACTGGGGATCTACATTAATATCCTGTATTCTTATCATATCACAAATGAAGAAATAGAGGCTTAGAGTTTAAGTAATTGCTGAAGTTCCCACAGTCTCATGCCAGAAATGGGACTGGAAACCAAAGCTTTCAATGTTACTGCCTCTGGGGCGGGGGGATTTCTTCTCTCAAGGAGATGGAGCGTAAGCTTGTATGGGCAGGCTGAGGCTGACACTTGTCATTTGTATTTTTAATATCTTCCAGGGGAGCTTGCATGGGCATTTCATACATGATACACAGACTCAAGGCCTACAAATGGTGAATTCCGTGATTTATAAGTGAGCATGAAGGAGATTGTTTGGAGATGCCATAGACAGAAGGTCAGGCTTCTTTTAACTCATAATTGAATGGTGGTCAGAAACCGCTCAAAGGAAGTATGACAAAGGAGGAGGTGATCACAGATTTACACTTGCAAAACGAAGGCTTCTACCTGCCAGCTTGGGAGGGTGAAAGAAGGTATGAGGGCAGTTCCTTACCTTTTGCCACAGGACATTGGAGGGTGCTGGTGTATGGATCTTCATTATGATATGCAATCTATGTAAATGTGACACTTTCATTAACTATGTAAACACTGTTTAAACTTCTTCTATATGCCAGTTATGGTACAGAACATACTGGGAAGTCAAAAATAAGGACGGCTTATTTCCTACCCTCCTAATCCCTCAAGGGGAAGAGGTAAAGCACACAAAGAGTTAATTATAATGCAAAATAAAGAATAAGGTCAGAAGAAAACTGTAAGTGCTGTGGGGAGCTAAAAGTATGCTCATCTAACCAGAAAGTTCAGGAAGTGTTTTGGAGATGATTGCTGGGGAAAGGGTGGGATTGGAGATGGGGGGGAGGTAGGAAGAAAGGCATTCCTTGCAGAAGAGACATAATGAATCAACACTAGCTGGCATTCAGCTTTTTTTTTTCTTTGACTCATGATTAGAAGAGTGGCATATCTAGTGGCATATATTCATTTCCCTAAATCTTTGAATTGTTTTCTTGAATTTTTAATGGACTTGGAGACTTTTTGAAGTGTACATTGAAATGATTTTTAAGTAAATTTATAAAATTGTGCAGCCATCATTACAATCCAGTCTTAGGACATTTCCGTCACACAATAACATTTTCTTAAGCCCATTTGTAATCAATTCCTGCTCCCATCCCTTAGCCCCCAGGCAAATATTGATCTGCTGACTATAAATCTGCCTTTTCTGAAAAGACGAAATAGATGAAGTAAATGAAATTATACATCATGGAGCCTTTTTCATCTGGCATCTTTCACTTACACTATATTAGAATGCATTTCTGAGGTTCACTCATGTTGTAACATGTATTGGTAGTTCATTCTTTTTGTTGTTGAAGAGCAATCCATTGAATGGCTATACCACATTTTGTTTACACATTCACCAACTGATGGACGTTTTGTT
>NW_012148618.1:18091495-18152420 GCF_000956105.1 Propithecus coquereli | reverse complement strand
CTGAACTTATTAATAAAAACTTCTTTGAAGTCTTTTTCGCTAAATTCAACATCTGGGGACAATCAGAGCTGGTTTTTATTGACTGCTTTTTTCCCCTCTGAATATTGGTCATATTTCCTTGTTTCTTTACATGCTTTGAAACTTTTGGTAGAATACACTTTAGATAATACATTGTAGCATCTCTGGATTCCGATTTCCCTCTCCTGAAGGTTGTTGATTTTGTTCTTATTTTATTTGTTTGTTTAGTAATTTTCATGGACTAAATCTGTGATGTCTGTCTCCATTGCACACTGTAGCTGCTGTTGTCCCTACTCAGTATTATCATTTGTTTGTTTTTATTTTTAAGCCAACTTCCTAGGGATCATCCTGTGTCTGCATAACTTAAGGTTCAGCCCAAGACTGGTCAGAAGCTGTGCTCAAACACTTTGAGCCAGTAAAGCTTCCATTCTCAGCTCATGGATCTGGGTGTGGGCTAGGGAGCACATTCATATTTTAGGCCATTCTCAAGTTCGTCCTAACTTTTGCTTCCTTCCAGGATCTCTTCAATTTCCTCGGAGAATGTGTGCATGGTCCATTGACCAGGCATGTTGGGTGGCTACCGCAGTCTTTCCTGCACATCTGCACAGCCTCCAGTCAATTCAGAATATGTGGAATGCTTATCAACCCCCCATGCCTATCTCACTCCCAGAACTCCCTGTTAAGTCTTTGGTTCTTTCAATAGCCCAATCCATTGCCTCAAACAGAACTGCAACATCAAATAGTGGAGCCCTCAAATCTCCCTATTAGCTTGCTACTAAGCTTACCATTTTAACTTCCAGAGTTCCAATACATACCCTTCTCCAGCGCGGGTAGCAGGGCTGCTTATTTCCATGAGCTAATATGGCTAAGAAGGAGATGGGAGCAGTCATCGGCAAGAACACCCCACGCTTGATATTGTTCTTACCTGAAGCTCAGTATTTTCATAAATAAATGCTTCTGAATTTGTTGTCTGCCTTTGGTTAATTTCCAAAGTATTGAATGATTGTTTCTGATGATTTTGTCCAGTTTTATATCTGCTTTTTGGGGATAGAATTTGATTATCTCCCCATTTGGTAGTGCTTGAAGAGAATCTCTCACTTTAATAGTCTTATCTTTAGATTTCTTAGCATTGTGCAATGACTCTTTGCCGTGTCCTTACAATGATATTTTCCCAGATGTCTTTGATTCTAGCAGCTTGGGAGACAGGCTAGACTAATTCTGGAGACAGCTGAGTCAAACAAAATGGATAGAGCCTTCATTTCTAATCTCTTAATCTATCCATAGAAAAAAATAAGCTTATTCAAGCACCCATGAGTTTTCTCATCTATTAGCTCTTTCTGGAATGTCTTACCTCTCCCTTTTCAAACCAGTTGCTGCTCCAAGACTATGTTCAAGATCACCCTCCTTTATGAAATTGCTCCTAATTATTTCACCTCACTCTACTTCCCTTTTCTTTGACTCTTTGGCTCTAATTATAGCCATTACTTCTGGAAATTACACTGACTCTATCATATATTCTTCTCCTAACTGTTCTTTTTATGCACTATTATTTCTAATATCCCTGGAGAGATCACATTTATTGAAGGCAGAAGCAAAGCTGTTATTATTTTCCATGTCTCACAGATTTTACTTAAATCCTGGATATAACTAGCACACAATTTAGAGTTAATAGGTTGAATTGAATATGATAAAGTAAATGGTTGCTTGATTGATGATCACGTCCTATGCTTTTAGAAAAGTCGGCATCATAAAAAGATGTTTTACACTCATCTTCACCCTGTGCAAGCCTCTAATTCAGCCTACTATACAAATTCTAAATACAATACCGCCTTCATGAAGACCTTCTTGATTCTCTCCTTCCTGAACTTCCAGCGTATCCTGTACACTGCCTGTGGTATTTGGCACTCTGTGCTCTGCATTGTATCTCCTTATGTACATGACTTTTTCTGTTAGATATCAGCATCAGCTTCAGGCAAGCATTTGTTTCTGTAACCTTATTGGTAGAATGTCCAAGTACACAATTGACATAGTACACTTGTATACTAAATAAATGAATGAACGAATAAGGCACAGCCTCAGCTTTATAAATTTCACTTGGTTTGTAGAATATAGTGGTTGAATAGAGAGATTATGTCCTATAAAATCAGAGGAGGTCAGCGCTGTAAAGGAACTTACAGATGATCTAGAACTGTTGTCCTTTTCATATGGGATCACTGAGGTCTAGTGAGGTGAAAGGACTTGATCCAGTGAAGGAGTGGCAGAGGTCTCTGGATGGCTGGTGAAATTGCCATGCATGCCTGTGCCCATCCTTCTGAACTCAGGGATGCAGAGTAAACCATGGCTTTGCACATTCCAAGCATCTATATGCTGCATCAGAATCCCAGGTTTCATATAATACTTCTCTTCATGTCAAGGTATTTATATTCAGACCCTTTCATCCCAACAGTACAGCTGACCTTACATTCTCTGTAGGGTAATAAATTAACAGGCCCAGTCTAACAGCAGAGTAACCAGGCCTGGTTAGCTAAGCTTTTCCTTTGATGAAAAGATGTTAACAGACTCCAATGTATTGACTGGCCCTTAACAAGAAAGTAAATTCAAACCCAACAAGAAAATGCAAACCTGATGTGATTTCCCTAACCAAAACAGAGAGCCTACTCTTTGTGAAGGGTACAGCTACTAAACTTTAATGACAGTATCAGTTCTGCTTGATGAGGGCGGTAGTAAGTCCTCGGTTCATCTATTATAAAGATTGGAATTCAGGCTGATTTCACTGCACTTGGCAGGTGGCCGAGCATTAGCGAGCTAATACAGACCAAACTCTAGCTGTACTTAATGAAGATGGCATCCAAGACATCAACTTCAAAGCTTGTCTACGAATCTGGTTCAGACTGAGCATTGTGTTTTCTAGGCTGTTGATGTTTAAGAGCGTGTTAACCTCAAATTAAAGAAATAGTAAAACCACAATCATAGGTTCTCCAAATGTATTTAGCTAACTGTCAAATCTATGTTTTCAATTTAGTCAGGTGAGGGTACTTTGCAAAAGGGGACTAATAGAGTGTCCGCTGTGTGACCTATACCGCCACAGACAGACACTTCACTTCTGGCCTTTTTAAAGAATCTGTGTTTACCTTTTCTGTGAAGCAACTGTGGGATTTCTCCTTGGCCCTCTTCCCCTGTCCCCATTCTGCTCCTCTGCTCCACACTGGCTCCTCCTGTAGTATATGAGAGAACTGTAGCTAGTGACGGCTGCTCTTACTGCCTGAGAATGTATTATGTGCCAGGTTCTCTGCAGATGCTTTACATTGTCCCAATTAATCATAACAACTCTTCTAAGGTAGGTATTGTTATATGCATTTTAGAGATGAGGTGCACAAGATTCAGACATTCACTGACATTGGCTCAGTCACACAGCCATAGAGGTAAAGACAGGCTTTGGACACACGATAGCCTTTGCACTGACATCTTGCGTCAATACTTTCACCCGTGATTTTGACTTTGGGTACCCCAAAGACATCATTCCCAGTTTCTGTTCTCCATCTTCTTTATTTAAATCTGAGAGAAAAGAAGCACAGAGCCCTGTTATGGGTCCCTAGTGCTCAAGGTATTGGGAAGGAAGGCTCCACAGTAGGAAAAAGCCATCGGGGAAAAGGGACTGTGCAAACTTTTCTCATTCAGTTCTGTATGTCCAACATATCTTTAGGGAGTAATCCATGGTGTGTACTTCCATAGCATGACCTACAGACAATAACAACAAAAATACCAGGAAGACCAAGAAACTTTTTTTCCCTAATGTATCATATACACAATACCCAGTATAGTGCCTCACACACAGCAGGTAAGCAACACAGACAAATATGATGTTTTTGATAGGGGAGTGTTGCACAAAATTTATTTCTTGGAGTATTTCATATGACAATCCTTGTCTATTCATTACACACAGTTATAATGTTAAGTGGAAAAAGCAGAGAACAAAATTTTATCCATGCTATGATTACAACTAGCAAAAATCATGGGTGCGTATGGGAATTGGAAGGGAGTGCAAAAATGGAAGCAATAATTTGTTGGTGTGGTGGGCTTGCGGGATAATTTTCCTCTTCCATTTTGATTCTTGTTAAAGTTATTATGGTGTTGTTTGTGCAATAAATGATCTTTTAAAGTAAAACAGTGAATACCAATGAAAAATAAAACATGTAAGGTGTGTGCCAACACCATCAGGAAGCATAAACGTAGCATTTCTATTTCTGTTGGAATTCGGGCTTCTAATGAGATCTTTATTCTCGCTGTCACCAAGTGCAATCAATCCCCAAGCAACTGTGTTAAAGGACAGAAGCGCTGATGAGAGCCGTCTTAACACATGGGTGATGAGGGGCCCAGGGGATCCCCCAGCTACTCCAGTGGAAGCCTTTCTGTTGCCATGGGCCCGAGGGCCTGATAGGCATGGTTCTGTGGATCATTTCTAAATAATTTATGCTGACTATCATGAAAGCACCTGTATTTTGGCTTCCTTAACAGAAATTGGCCCAAATTGCAGCCATCACTTATTGCATCATGCCATTTGATAATGATTACTAGCACTGCAAGGTCTAAACTGGTGGCTTTCAAAGTGTGGTCCCCTGAGTAGCAACTTCGTGGACTTGTTAGGAATGCAAATCCTCTGGCTCCTTAGAATTTCTGAGTCAGAAACTCTGGGGCTGGGCTCAGCAACCTGTGTTTTAAGAACCAATCCCCCTCCTCGTGATTTTGATGTTCAGTAAAATTTGAGAACAACTGGACTAAACATATGCCCAACATGTTCCAACCCTTCTGTAACAAAACGTCTATTAATAATATTCTTACTTTTTTCAGCAATGATCAGTTAATATTACTTACTTTACTATTTTAGGTTAAAACAATGAAAGTTATTAAAATGCCATGTGTTGCATAGAAGGGGTAGTGTTTTAAGACTTTATGTGCTGTTAAAATACCAGATTGAATTAATTTGTCAGTTTGCCTTGAGTGAATGGGTTCTTTAGGCGTTGGAAATTGAGAATTTATTACAACAATAGAGAACAGTAACGAGAAGATGAACCATGCCTGTGGGGAGACAGGGGCTATACCAGAGGCGGGTGGGGTTGGTGGAGAGCAGCATTAGGACACTCTTGAAAGGGGTAAATCTGGATTCTGCATCTTATTCATTAAAACCAGTTCCACATCCTCCTCGGGAAGCAGCTCAAGTCTACGTTTACTTGTGGTAAGTAAAAGATTGATGTATCCATTCTGAGAACCTACATTAGGAATTTGGTATTTAAAATGGGCCTGCTTGGATACCTCAAGTTTTGTCTAGAAAAAAACACTGCCTACTTAAGGCATACAAAACTATTTTCAATCAAAGCAGAAATAATGTGCAGCTCGAGTCTTGTCTTCATGTATAATTATAAATCATTTATCTTGGATTGAGCCCTGCTGAGCACGGTTTCATCCTGGGATCACTATAATCCCCCTGAGAACAGAGACTTCCTTGCTTCAGCACTTCCCCACTGAGGGCTTATTGGAGAAAATACACAGAAGCTACACGACCAAAACAAAACCTTACCTGAGATGTATCAAAGACGTTACCTACAGCAGCGACACACAGGAGAGGACTTAAGGGTCTGCGCGCCCTCCGTGTAGTATCTGTTCATTATCTGTGTGTCGCTTCGAGTTTGGCTTTGCTGCTACATGTCTTGCTAAAAATGAGAAATAGGGTGACGAAATGGTGAAAAACATAAGGCTGTTTTCTTGGGAAAGGAAAACCTGAATGCTGAAGTTATTTATTAACACATTTTTTTCCATCTGTGTAGGGCCATGATCAACCCTAGGCAAATCTATGCTATTGATACAACAAATTGTGTTTCTGTCCGTGGCTACATCCTTGTCTCCCTGAAGAGCAGTTCCCTTTCCAGAGTGCCAACCGTTTGGTCTGCAGCAATGCACCGGTTAAATGCACTCTGTTCCTCATGCAATTTGCATTCACACCTTGTTCCTCCTCTTCTCCAGGCCAAGCATCCATAGTCTCCTGATTCTTGTCTCATGACTACATAGGGCAGCTGGATGGTATAATGGTTATGAATATGGACTCTCAAGCCAGAAGGTCTCGGTTCAAATCCTGCCTACACCGCCCAGAAGCTGTGTGACTTTGGGCGAGTAACCCAACCCTCATGTTTGTCAGCTTTCTCATCGGATAGTGTGGTGACATTCATACCTCCCTCACCATGGGGGTGCTCAGAGAGCCTTAAATGAGGTAATACATAGATCCCCTGCTCCACAATATGTGCTTCAGTAGGAGGTTATCTCCTTTCCACACCTTTCTATGCCTTGTCTCATCCTAATATTTCTCCTTTGGTAACACCCTAGGTTGTCACTTTTCCTCCTAAGATGAGTTGCTAAGAGCACAGTGCTCCTGCAACACATTGCCCTTGGGATGGTCTTTTTCCTTACTCTGGACTTTACATTTCTCTAATACCATGTATCTTTAAATGCAACCCACTCTGTATAGCAGAGTTTGGGAAAGCCCCTCAGATGCAACCCATTTGTTCACAAACATTTCACCAATTTTTTGTCTTCTTATCAACAACACTGAAATACCCTTCTTAAGACGAGAACAACACAGGAGAAAAATGCTTTGGCCTCACACACAGCTGAATGAAGCCTGGTTTGCACCCCGAACACAACCTCAACTTCATTTCTCATCATGATTTTCAAGTCTTTTTACCCACCTGGTGTTCTCTCTTTCAAGTCCAATATTTACCAGTACAATACATCTGGAGCTTTAAAAGTGCTCTTTTCAGGCAGGAAATGTGAACTATTAGCAGGGCTATACTGTGCCGGCAGAAAGGAAAAGGGTGATAGGCTGATAGGCGTGGGTGTGGGCGAAGGGTGTTTTATGCAACCCCACTGGGGCATCATCACTTTAGAAAACAATTTTACAGCCATATAGTTAAATTAACTGGTAGTTAGAGACAATTATGTGATAAAGTAAAAATATTTATGTTCTTTAGAGCTCCAAAACTGTCATTTGAAGTGTGACAAATTTTTAAATAATTTCACCTGCAACTTTTGAAAGACTCTATGACTAAGGGCATAAAATTGAAACAGGTTGCCACTGTGAAATGAAATCAAACCTATCTTCCCGTAATTTTGCTTGAATTTTGTGCTCATGAAGTGTCTCACAGGCATAGTTCTCATGCTGAAAATCTTCATTTTCTAAATAACCACCATTTGGAATTTAAGATTTAAGAATGTCACTGCTCCCCGAGAAACGTGAGATATGTGCATAGGCAGAAACGCTACAGATGCTTCTTGGTGCCTGGCCCTATATATTTTTTTTTCCCACTTTCTTGATGATAAGCATAAGCTCCCACTTTCTCCCTTTTATTGTTAAAAAGTACATTGATAGCCATAAGCCATAAAAAAAGAAAAATCACCTACTATCATATCTTCTACATATCTACTTTATTATTGCTCATTACCATTTTTGTCTCTGCCTAAGTACATTTACATTTTGTACTATGGCAACCATACTGTATATGCAATTTTGTATTTTTCCTCAATATTTATATTGCGTATTTTAGTGTTGTTACATAGTCCTCAGAACCATCATTTTAACAGGCTGTGAAATATTCTTTTGAGTGGCTGCACCATACATAATTCATTATACTGTTCTTCTACTGTTGGGCACTTAGATGGTTTCCAGTATTTCAATACTGCACATAGCACTGTGATGAACATTTTTATGCTATGACTTTGTCTTTCTTTTAGTCTATTTCCTCGGGTTAGAGTCCTACAAGTGGGATTACCAGGTTAAAATGCATGTAGTTTTTATTTTGGTAGTTCTTTATACCTAAGGTCAAATTGCTTTTCAAAGTGTTTTATCAATTAACCTGACCTCTAGCAATGTATAAGTTCATCTATACCTCTGTGTATTTCAATTTCATAGCAACATGTTTATTTGGTTTCAATGATATTCTACGTAATTCTAAAGCATTTACTATGGCTCTGAATCTTTGGCCTTGGTTGAAGTCCTTTTGTTCATACAGCTTTAATGGATGTTAATGTTACAACATTCACATGCAAGTACACACAGGGACAGGCACATACACAGTCCCAGATGTCCCAGAGGTGAGAGGTAGGGATATAGTCAAATATTGGCCCCTATGTATTGGATGCACTGAGATATGAAGGAAAATGAAACATAGTATGTGGGGTTCAGCCTCCTCATTCTCACTTCATTCTGCCCTCTTCTTTTTACCAATTCACTCCCTCCATCTTAGACCCCAGGTCCTATAGAGGTTGTATTCTCTTTCATTCATGGCAGGACAGCAGCCTTTCTGTATTATTCTTGGTCCACCTGGCCTTTATTATAGTCTAACTGTCTCTGAAAGTCACAGTGAAAATATGAATAATTCAGTCCATCCTTCCCCCTAAATCTACAACCTGCTCCCAACCAAACACACACACACACACACACACACACACACACACACACACACACACACACAACTGCATGGAGTAGGCCCCTAAACCGAGGAAAAGCACAGGGGTAAGTGTGCTCCCAGATGGCCAAGCAATGAATAAACTCTCTGAGCATTCACCAATACAGATCATGAGCTGTGACTGGAAAAATAAATTTTATACCTATGGTTTCCTTTCCTTCCAAGTTTCGAAGCTTACGTGGTTTTGATCCGGGGTGAGAATGGCCAGTTGTCTTCTCTGGGTTCATTTTTTAATATTAATGGTGTAAAGTAAAGCAAAACTCAAATTCTTCTCTAACACTGCAGGGCATGTGGGAGAGGTAGAATTAATAAGGAAGATGGGAGAAAGAAAATACTTTGATATGTTGTTCTCCTTCACTTCTTCCCATTAAATAACAGACAGCACAATGCTATTTTCTCCTGCTTACAGTTAATTGTGTATCAACATCTTGATAGAAGCAACACCTTTTTTACAGGATACAACACGTGTTCCCTAATGTGGGAACTAAACTATAGCCAATGAATCTGAGCATGTTCTCAGGAGAACTCTATGACAGTATTTGTCTCCACTGATGGGCTGAATCAGCTACATTGTGGAAGCCTCTTTTCTCCACCCACCCGCCCATCCATGGGGGCTCAATTCTAAGTTGCAATGTATATCTCATCATGAAAGAATGGATCAGAGCCAGCAACTCATTTCATATAGGTCACTCAGGAGCCCAAGACAGAAATAAGTTTGAACCAATGCAATCAAAGGGTGAAAACCTCCATATAGCTACAGGTGCCAGGCTCAAAGCTTATCAATATCCTGAGTTCTCCTAGCTCTCATAAAAAAATCATAGCTTTAACCTTTCATATGTGATGGTTCTAGTCTAATTTTTATTATGATGTTATGGGGACTTTATGTCTATTTTATAGCAAATATGCACTTTGAAAGTGATAGGGCCATATTTATTTTTATATTTTCTTTCACAAAGAATTTTCACTGCCTTTTTTTGGAAGTTTCTGCTTGGGACAGTAGTCACAAGTGTCAGCTCCTTGGGATTTATAGGACATTGGTTTCCCAGGCACAGGAGAGTGTTCAAACAATAATACAGGCACTGTGTACCTCTTGGAAAATTCTTGCAAGTGAGCTTTGAGAGTTATTAGAGCTTGAAAAAGGAACTGCTATATGACCTTGGTGTGTATGATGCTCACTTGTCCACTGTGAGCATCTTCCTTATTAATCTTAGTAACCCTCCTTATTAATTCTACCTCTCCCACGCCCCCTGTGGTGTGAAAGAATTTCGCTTTACTTTACACCATTAATATTAAAAAATGGACTCAGAGAAGAAACCTGGCCATTCTCACCCTGGATCAAAACCACGTAAGCTTCAAAACTTGGAAGGAAAGGAAACCATAGCTCTAAAATTTATTTTTTCAATCACTTTTTCTCATTGTCTTTCAATTTTAGCTTCCCATGATATAATAGAAGTGAAATCTCTTGAAAGGTTACAAAGTACCAAAACAACGTGTTCTCTAGTCTCTCAAACAGGCTCAACATTTGGGCAAAAACATCTATCCTCTCTCTCATTAATGAGAAATTAGATTGTCCATGGAGTGTTTTAGGGTGAAAAAAAGAGAGAAAATCAGATAGGAGATACAGATCCCAATGACCTTTGTCACTATCTTCTGTGCAACATTAAGCAAATATTGGGACTTTAAAAAAAAGAGTGATATTCTCAAAGGTGAATGACACTTTCCAGGTCTATAGTGAAGAAAGATCCATTCTTCATACTTCCAGAACCACTTTCATTTTCTTAAAAGAATCTGGGCAGGGGTAGGAAGGTTACACAATTCAATACCATAAGTGTTTATAATCATCTTCTTCATTTCTATAACTTTACAGCCAGTTTCCTAGTTATAAGTGGTTAGCAGACCTAGATGTTTGTGCTATTTGGTAGCATACAAATGAATTTATTTCCTAGTGCACAAAATCCACAGTCAAAAATGTGTTGGTATTCTAGGTGTTTTAAAAGTCACATTTAAAGCATTACCTCCGTGCCACATGATGGGATTAAGTGACTTCTCCCAACAATGCCTCCATGACATGGAATAGCACTACAGCCACCACAGGCTCATGGTGCGGTGGCCTTATGCCCCAACAGCCGTGTCATCGGAAACAAGCAGACTGCTTGGGAAAGAAAAAGACCCCGAAGGGTACCAAGAAGAGCCTTTGCCCACCCCATAGCTGCTCTGTAAAGCAGAGGTGTTTCTGGGACCTTCAGGGTCACATTCTCATGTCTGGCCTTGCTGCCAGAAGGTGGGGGAGCTTCTCTTCATGCACACAGCTGGCGCAGAGCTAGCTTTCCTGCAGCAGGGAGGCCTGGGACGCCCTCCATGCTCACTCCTGGAGTTGACTGCAGGCTTTCTCGCCACATGTTCTCTTTGTCAGTTACTGTGGGATAAAAGACATAGTTGGCTCTATCAGGGCTGGAGAATCCCCTATAATACACATAGCTAAGTGAATAAGTGTATTTTCAGCTGCTAGGGCTGGATGAGTTGGTTCAGATGCTCTTCAGCGACATGTCCTTGCAGCTCAGGAAGTGACCCAGAAACATGGATGCCCTGCTTCATGCTCTATGGTTAGTGATGTTATTAATATTGATGATAATATTGATATTACCATTAATAATAATAGTAATAGGAAGCTCTCCTGGGATAGTCCATTATAATTTTGTGGAGTCATACCTTCCTGTATTATTCTAAATGTTTACAATAAACATGCTATTTTAGATTAAAAAATGTATACATATGTGTGTACAGGTGTATACTCTGAAAGGGGGGATTCTCTCATCCTGCCCACCGTTTTCAAGCACAATGTACTGTCCTCGCAGCGTTCATACCGCTCTGCAGGATGTCCAGGTGGCAGCCGGGACCACTCAGGAGAACCCTGTGAAAGCTACATTAGTAGGGCAATGGCTCTTTCCATATTTTTGAACATGTGCAAATTCCCTTGCCTACACTTTGTATACTTCCCCATTTCTGTGTTTGCTTCCAGGAGGGAGAGGGCCAAGAAAGAGCTGAACTCATTCCAGAGGGAGGTGTTTCTGGCAGGTGTAAGGATTTTAAGATAATAAAAACATGTAGCAACCAGCAGTCCCCTCAGCTGAGCAGCAGCTGCCTCTCCACGCTGCCTACCAAAGCCTGCTTTAGAAGCGTTCTTGGCTTCAAAAACCAAGCGGACCCACTTCTGTGTTTACAACCATTTGATCTTCTTACCACTTAGCCCATCACTGGGGATCCCCAACCACTACATTAGGAAAGTTTGAAAAGCCCTTCATTTCCACCAGTTCTCATCAACTGTGGTAGGCAGAGCACATTGTCTTATCTTAAATGTGTCATTTTCCTTAAAAAGCTCGTAGCAAATGAAAAGACACAGGGGTAACATAGACACAGGGGGGAAATGTGTCAGCAGTTATGTATTTTGGGGGGAAAAGATGTTATCACTTCATAGATGGGAAATTCTAGAATCTTCTATTTCTGGACTGAACTTAGGACATATGTAGATTAGAAAATGGAGTTTTTTTCTTTTTGCTTAACAGGGGTGAGAGCCACAGTGAGCTGAAACTTGGCTTCATTTTGATTACTTTCACGTAGGTGGGAGATGGGTGTTAATGTTTTAGACATACATTTTTATAAGGGTTTTAGAGGCTTTAGGCCAACGTGGCTGGTTTTCTAAGATGTCCTTTATGCTGTGTGCACATTTTTGAGCTCCAAACTAAGATTCTATGAGCCTGCTATTTTCAAGTGCAGATAACAACATGATTGAAACAAATCTCTATTAAAGAAGAACAAAGATGGATGAACACATTTTCTTCCATTTTATTGGGACTTACCAAATGTTCAAAGTTGAAAAAAAAAAGTCAAAAGCCAATATAGCACAGAAACAGGAGCTGTGCTGGAATATTTGGTGTTTGAAACAAAAACAAAAGCAAAATCCTAGTCAAGATATTTCACAAAAATTACTAGGAGAGTTGGAAAGCAAGACATTTTAGTCTGCAGTAAGGTCTTTCTCAAGCTTCAGGCTATATAAAACTAGCAGTGAGTGTTAATTTAGCCCCACAACAATTTTCCTGTGATTAGTGGTGACAGTGGTGTTGCTAATGTTTCTGGAAAAATACCAGGGGATTATGTGGTATGAGGGTTTATAAACTGGTGAATTTTGATTTGGGAAGTATATTTTCAACATTTTTCCCCTGAATTTTAAAACTGGCTTGACTCCAGGATTCATCAGAAATAACAATCTTCCCAACAAATATTTATATGTATTTAATTTAACTTAATGTAAACATAGTGTCACTTCACAAGTTCACATAAAGCCAGAGGTATTTGTGCCTGTGTATTTTTGTAAGCAGTGATCCCACCATTGACTCTCCCCAGAGCAGGCCAAGCCAGGAACAGACTATTTCTGTCAGCTAGAATGTCTGGCTCTTGATGCACAAGTACTAGACAGAACTGGGTTGGAACATAGTGTGATGGGGCCAAGGTCACAGGGTGGATACCAATTAGCTTTGCAGTGGGAATACAACTGTGTCCTGGGGGCACATTTGCCCCTGGTCATCTGACTGGAAGCTACGTATGGTTGATCTCAAAGGAAATCTGAATGTAACTGTCCAGTAGGAAGTGCACCGAGATACACACCAAGTGCACCTGCCCTGCCACAGTGGGGTTCTTTTCCGTGGCCACAGGATGCTGGTCATGTGTCCTAAATGAAAAGGGTTAGGAGGATGGGAAAGGAAACTTCTCTGTGTTCCATAGCTTTATTTTCTAGGTCATCTACATTGGGACTTTTAAGTCAAGGCATGATCACAATCCGTACTGAGAGAAAATTCTATTTCAAAATACTTAGAGATGCAATATACTAACAGCCATTAATAGATATACTACATCTATTCAGTAGGGCTTAATTGGCTAGATTTTATTATTAGGCAGACAAGATAGCACGGTAAAAAGAAAGTCAACTTTGGAGTCAGACAAATTTAAATTAGAATCCCAATGCTACACTACTTTTTACTTCTATAACCTTGTGCAAGTTCAATAATTTACTGAGCCTCAGTTTCCCAAACCATAAAATGGGATATGTTTGATACCAGTGTTTTTCCCATTTGGTTTTGGTGATACTCCGAACTCCTTCTTGTCTTTCTGCACATTATTTTTCGGCTCTTTTCACTTCCATGGTTTTGGAGTTTTAAATTTCCTTAAATGAAAACTCCCTATGCCAGCCAATAACAACCTTGAAACTTCCCCTCCCCCTCCCAGCAAGGCTAGCTCCCACCTCCCGCATTGCCCACTCTCACACAAACGTACTCAAGTGTGTGTGTGCACATGAGCACACCGAGAGCTTCAGGCAGTCTTAGTCCCCTATACTTCCACTTGGAGTTTTGTGCAGCTTCCTGTTTCCTATTTGGAAAGGGCCTTTCACGTGGCCTCACACTGCTGCCACACTGGGAGGGGAAAATAGAAAGAAGGGAGATGTGCTAGGAAAAGGTGACATGGCAAGCTAAAGAGAGAGGACAAAATCTGAAGCGGAACAAGATACCATGTCTCCAGATGTTCATTCCAGGGCTTCTTTCATTCATCCTGTCCTCTGAATAGCAGAAGCTATTATTTTTCATCTCCTAGCTCTTTCATAAAATATGTGAAGGACAGGGATACTATGAGTCTATGTTAAAAATTGATTATATTTGCTTAAACCTTAGAAGCTAGATTTAGAATAATCTATTTATGGACATGCAAAGTAAAAGATGACTACATAATTCAGAAACTGACAAATTAGGTGTACATGTTGATATTCTGAGCTAACAGTTATTAAATCAAGAAAGTGTGTTGTCTTACTATGGCCCGGTGGTAAGGTTTTTCTAGCATCAGGCAAATTATAATCTAATTAGGTGCCATGGCCTAAGGGATACGTTTTTCAGGACAGACCACCGACAGCCTTAGTTATTGGTATTTTGATCCAGAATAGGTATTGGTAGTTACAGAGCAAATTGATAAGTGTCCACTGTATTCACCCAGTGATAGCTAACTTAGCAGCCTACTTTAATTTACTTAATTTGCAATTCAACTGGTTATATATTTCCCCCTAGTATTAAGCAATTTTCAATCAAAGTAGATTGTTGTGTCACCTTGGGTTCCTTCAGAATCCTAAAGCATTATTTTATTTTTAAAATCAAAACTCAACTCTTTAGTATATGTCTATATTTTCTTGGCAAGTTCCAAGCTATAGATTTGTTGCTTGATGAACCCACTTGTACAATTAAAGGTCCATCTCCTCCTCCCTCACTCCATGACATCTTGCAAAGAAACCAATTGATATACAGAAATTTTCCATTATGGCAGCTTTAGATTAATCTATAATTTTAATGATGGCTTCCATTCTCCAGGTTTAGAATTTTCCTTATAGTTTTCTTTAAAAAGTATCTGTCCACTTATTAAACAACACAATCATTCAGGTGACTTAACAGACTGTTGATCTAAGTTCTTAAGACAAAAACAAACTTGCTTTAGGCTATAATTGTATTTAAGGTTATGCAAAACACAAGTCACCCTGCCCATATATTTTCCTCTCTGTCTGTTCTTCTGACTCCCATAAAGCTATTGTCTGTGTCCCAGAGCAACGTATGGAAGCATCTACCCTGCTCTCTGTTTCCAAAGTCCTTCAAATTCTAGAAGGTCTCCTGGTTCCTTTCTCCATCACAGCTTATCCACCTTAAGTTCCATTATTCCAAGACTTCTTGGATGACAAGTGCTAATTTGAATTTTTAACCTTAGAGATTAATGGACTACAGTGGCCTGATGTACTAATATTAATACTTCCATATTTTAAAATATAAACTTTATAAGAGAATGGACCATAGTATTTTTAACTTACTTTTGAGTCCTAAGTTTCTAGCACAGTGCCTGACAAATAGTAAACACTCAATAGCTATATTCAGTAGCTTCTGTTGAATAGATGATAACCATACTATTTGCATTCTAACAAGGGTATTAGTTTTAACCCAAAGATTTTTATGATGATGTTGTTATCAAAATGCAGACCACACTTTAAGGGAATATTGGGGGAGATTATGCTGAATGCTGCATATTACTGGCTGTCTACCACAGGTAAGGCTGATAAAATTAATTTTACAAAAATAGAGTTTTATATAATACCTGGTTATAACCATCTGAATTTAAAATACTTAACCTTGAACTAGTACCTTTTGTATTAACCTGGATGGAACTGGAGACCATTCGTCTAAGTGAAGTGTCACAAGAATGGAAAAACAAACATCATATGTACTCACCATTAAATTGGAACCAATTGATCAACACTTATGTTCACAAATGAAAATAAGATTCCTTGGAAATCAAGCAGGTGGGAGAAAGGAGGAGGGGATGGGAAAATTCTCATCTAATGGATATAATGCACACTATCTGGGGGATGGGCACACTTTGACTCAAATGGTACAAAAGCAATTTATGTACCCAAAATGTTTGCATCCCTGTAATATTCTGAAATAAATGAAAAAAAAAAAACAATTAACCACAAGCCTGCATTTTTTACTTTGATTTCTTCTGGTGATTACAATTAATTAAACTTCTTCATTTACTGCATTAGAGATGAATAAGAAAGTTTCTGATCAATGGCAGAGAATTCCGAATACTCCAAGGCAAGCTTACCAACCAGACTGAGGTTTCACTCAGGAAGTTCATGTCCTCTGGTCTGGCAAATTCTTTATTTCCTGATCTTGCGTATTCATCTTTTTAAGCTTTATTCTTACTTCTTTATAAGAAAGTTTTTTCCCTTTCAGCTGGGCACTATGAAAGTACCCAGAATCAACTTTAGTAGGTTAACATCTTCTTGACATAGAATCATGGGACTGAAATAACCCTCCACGACCACAGAATTCCAGAGCTGGAAAGAAACACTACAGGTCATCTAGTCTAAACCTTTTAGTGGATAAAACAGATTTGCCTTCACAACTAGCCCAAGGTGACATAGTAAATGCAGACTAAACTTTAGGCCCTTTAACTCCTGTTTCAGGATTCCTTTGAGGCACTGTGCTTCACTCTTAGTCATGAAGTCATTACTTCATTCAAAAACCGTTTTTATTGAACATTTATACTGTGTCAACACTATTAAAGCATTGGTGACACACTGATAAAAGATTGAGAATATCCTAATGCACTGCCCCCACCCTCAGGGTGCTTACAGTCTAATGATCATGACAGGTGTCTAACCAAAAACGTACCAGCACAGGGCATTGTGGGTGCATCCAGTAGGGCACCTAACTCAGCCTGAGGTCAGGGAGGACACCTGAGCTGAGGTTTCTGTCCTGAGCCCCGTAGCTAACTTGAACAGACACAGGGAGTCTTTGCTAAGAACAGCATCTGACTTACTAAGCATGTTTCCGCCAATGTCACATTCCAGTGACCTACTCTGTGTAGTACTAGCTATAACCATCACAAAAAATTAACTAAAAAGAAAACAAACATCTTAAAAAAAAGAAGAAGAAAGAAAGCAAAGAGCATGGCCTGAAGCAAAATAGTATTCTAAGTGTCAGGAATGGAGAGGAGGAAAAGTAGGAATGCTGCGACCTCTAGCTTGGTGAGATGTTAAGCCAAAACAGGCCATATGTCCAATGGTGTCATTACCACTGAGTTGCACACAAGCTTGTCCAACCACTGTAAATCAGCAGACGAAACAAGCACTTCGCAGGAATAGAGTCTAGAATTGCATGTGTAGAATTCAAGGATAAAACACATTTCTATGATCTGCTGAAAGGGAGTAGCAGCTGCAGAATAAGGGAGATCTTAAGAGTGGTGAGTTGCTGTCAAGTTTAGAAAGCGGTTTATGTTCTCCAAGGTTCGTATATTCCAGAGTACCACAGGTTTGGCTTTTAGTCTAATCAGTTCCTCATCAAAAATATCCTTTTAAGCATGTTGGGTTATTTCACTTTGGAGAAAAACATTTCTTGACTATTACAGTGGAAGTCAGAGGAAAAGAGAATATAATATTATCAGGATTTATTATTGGCTCATTATTATAACATATCTGCAAACTTAGGTGCACCTGCAGTTCGGTTTTGTGATTCGTCTTCAAGAGGATTTCACTGACTCTCAATGTCTTCATTTTTCTTCTTGTAACAGCAACCTCACTCTGTATAGATGCATACATATAGAGCAGTTTTTTAAGGGAATGTGAAAATGTTTCTAAGGGTCTTTTTAAAAATCAAATAAGCAGCTGCAAATGGGGAAATAACCATTCCGACTCTGTTTGGGAAACAGCTCTGATCACTCAGGGTATTCAGCAACGGCACAGAGAACTTATTTAGAACAGCTCTGAATATACCATGAAAACCAGCCCTAAGCTAATTCATCTGATTGTACTCTTGACAGCTCTTTTTGGATTGCTAACACTTTGCAGCTGTAAAAATAAAACAGAAACACCCTTGAAATAAGTTAGGTGCATATATGAAAAGCACAGCTGGGCCTCTCCCCTGATCATCTGTCGATACAGGATGCTGGTTTTGAATCACATTTTGCAAAAGGGAAAGACCATGGACATCTCTGAAGAAAAGCAGGAATTGTACAGAGGATTCATTCACAGTTCTTTTTTCCCCTGTACTGTTTCTCTCCCGCGTCTGTGGCACCATTTTACTCCAGGGAAACTGCTGTTAGAAACATCAGTTTTGGCTGAGTCCCCACAAAATCAAGTACAGCAGGGGTCCCCAACCTATGGTGAGTTGTACCATTATTTCATTATATATTACAAAGTAATAATGATAGAAATAAAGTGCACAATAAATGTAATGTGCTTGAATCATCCCGAAACCATCCCTCCCCACCACATCTCCTTCTCCTCCCCGCCTCTGTCTGTGGAAACATCGTCTTCCATGAAAATGGTCCCTGGTACCAAAAAGGCTGGGGACTACTGAAGTAGAGATCAAGCACTTTTTTGGAGGCTCAGAATAACAGAGAATCTGGATGGTTCTGGGCATAAAAGGGTGTTTGGTTTTTTTTTTTTTTTTTTATGTATTTACTATAGGGATTCTATCATCTTGAATTATTTGGATAATTGTTTATGCTTACATGGTTTTCCTAGAAACACTTTCAGATGTTACGGCAGTCAAATTATGTTGTTGATTATTTTAGTGTAGTGGAGCTAAAACACCTTCCTGGAAAACTTTCAAACCATCTCCAGCCTACCTAAATAGCACTTTCAGAACCAAACACTTGAGTATTTCTTATTTGCAATTTTCTTTACTATGTTGCATATGAATGTTTTGTCATGTGCAAACACTTCAGAAACTCCCTGAGGGCAGGGTCTACGTCCTTTCCATCACACAGTATCTTTGTATGGTACTCCTCACAAATTTGATCATGTCATTGAAATTCTTCCATGGTTCCTCTTTATCTTATAATTTACACCTAATTCTTACATCCAGTTCAGTCTTTTCTCCTGCACTCTCTTCTGTCAGCTGTCTTCTCTACCAATGATAAATTTCTTGTTCTTGAGACACTCCAAATTTGCTCACACATGTCTGCTTTTACTAAAACTTCTCCCTCTGTCGGAATGTGCTCTCCACTCTGCCTCTTGATTACTGCGACACTCTATTTGTCTCCATTTGTCCTTCCAGAGCACTATGACCTTTCTTTTGGAGCATTCTTCAACATCCTCAGGGCAGCTCTATCTCTCCCTTTCCCGGCTCTTCCCGAGGGCAGTGTGAATGACTTCATTATAAGATTGATCATATTGCTTTCCAAAGAGATGCAGCACTCCCTGGGGCAGAGTCTTGTCTTTTCATTCTTGTGTTCAGAGGTAACAGAGGTATCGACCAATTAGGACACCAGCCACACACATACCCAGTTCCTCTGTACTATGCATGCTGGCTGAGCACAGCTTACCTGAGTCACCAGGGCCTACCATATACCCATTCACCATTCAATGAACAAGTTGAGAGGATCATTTGATGAATGAATAAATGAGTAAATGGATGTTTTTTTCAATACAAGTTCAGGAAGTAACTTATTAACTTGTCTCTTAGTGGCAAAAAATGCCTTCCTAATTTTGAAATGTTAGCTCACATTTATAGGTCACCCACCATAGAAACCTGGAAATAAAGTTTCTTAATGTTTTATTCAGATCTTATTTAAAGTGGATCTTTCTAAGCTACAGGCAAATCTCATTTACATGTGGGTGGACTCCATGAATTATGGTTTATTCACAATAAACTACATTTTAAAGTCCTTATTAAGAATTAGCACCTACTCCAAATTAATTAAGTGTTCACAGTGTGGCTTCATTACATGGTTTGAAGTGTTTTGAAATCCCAGTGCACCAGACAAATCCATATTCAAATGTAAGTGTAAAAAAAAAAAAAAAAAACTCACATATTATAGAGCTAAATATAAAATCCTTTTGGATCTTGCTCTTAATCATCTCTTACATGAGAACAGTTCTTCAGACTCTTCAAAGTGTGTTCACATGCATTTTGTAAGACTAGGAAGGCTGCTATCATCCCCTTTTACAGATAAGAAAATAGATGCCAAGAGGACCAGTGATTTTCCCACTGAAATGCAACTTCATAATGATAGAGAAAGGCACAGATCCACTGTCTCCTGGTTCAGACTTGTATTTTTGGCTACACTTCTTTGCAGGTGTATCTGTGCTTCAAACAGTGCTAAGCGTATATAAACGAGAGATGTATTTCCTTTATTTGCTCCCATTTGTGTATATATTTCCTTGGTATAAAACTGAGCCCAGTATTATATGGCAAATGGCCTTCATCCCAGAGGCATTTACAACTGCATTATTATAATATCATTAATCTTTTTATTATGTGAGCCCATTTCTTTTGAGAATAAATTTACAATGTTTTAATTGTCACTAGGGTATGTGGTAGCTAGTGCCACAGTTGTAAGCACATGTTAGTAGAAATTTCAGTGGCAGTACCAGGTGATGACAAGCATATCATAATATAGAAAAGACTTTAAAATAAAATTTTTATGTTTGAAATTATTTGGCTGGATCATAAAATTCAGCAAAGCAGGATATTTCTTGCAATATGCTTTCTACACCTTGTCTGTGAAAGGCGTGGTTATCAATTTCCCTGAAGCTTAAATCACAGCTTGAACATATTCAATAAGAAGAGGGTTTTTTAGGATTCTTAGCTTAATGTCCCTTTTCCTGATCTTATCCCATGAGCTCTAAATAGATCTTCTTGATGCCAGGGAAATTATTTCTTTTCTTCCCCTGGATTTACATCCTCTGCATGGTTATTGAAGGTGTGTCTGGTCTTTCTTTCTCTCTAAATAACTAAATTTTCTAAACTTAGATTATTTTTTGCTAATATTTCCCCATATATCAATTGTGCTGACACCAAATTATAATTTTACGTAGATTTTATGACAATTAGGAAATTCTGGACAGGTTATTTGTTATTAAGCTCAATAAAAAATGACTTATTTATTAGAACATTAAAATTTTCCTGACTTAAACCAATTCATTGCTGTGTCAAACAACCATACTCTCTCACGTATTGTTATATGCATTAGTAACCAATGTGGTTATCCCAAATACCAGTCAAAAGACCAGTGGATTTTGGTACAAATAATTAGTTTGACTATACAAGATACCTTTGCTAAGTTGTCAGCTTTCTTTTCTGAAGTTGGTATAGTCCAAGTTTACTACTGGGACTTGGTTTGAATTTTTAACCCACAGAGCTACAAGATACCTGGACCTCTTCCAAGCCTCAATTGCCTGATGTGCTGCTCTATCCTGTGGGAACTGGAGAGGAGGGTAAAATATATGGCAAAAACCTCTAACTCCATTGTATCAACTCCAAAGTTTTTTGAATGTTTTTGAGTGAATATTTATTGATACCCATTCTGAACCAGTTGCTGTGCTAGATGGAGGATATAATCGGAGCCACAAAGATATACTCCCTTTCCCCAGGTAGCTCAGAAGCAAATGGAAGAAACCATGTTGCTCAGATAATAGTACTAATAAAGTCAAAATCACATCTGTAGCAAGTGCTTCCAAGGGAGGAATGACGACACCTAGCAGATTTCATCTAAACAGCAAGTAACCGATAGCAAACTTACGTGTTGCCTCTTCTAGAAATTTTTACAAGAGAGAACAAGGCCCAAATGAAAGTATCCAGAAGATTTCCTGACTTCTGGTCTAATGTGAACATTTTATGAGTCTGTACAGTAAACCTCAATTAGCTCCCCCTTCCCCTACAGAGGGGAGCTGACCCGTTGCTGAAACTAAAGGAGGGTTGAGAAGAATGGCATAAAGAGCTGAGGGCTCAGGACAGGCTGAAAAGGAAAAGGTTTATGTAGTGAGAGACACAAGTGAAAAAAAGAGAAAAGAAAGGGTAGGAACAAAGGGCAGAGCAGGTGGGAAACATAAAAGCCAGTACAGTCTATGGAACGTCTCAGAACAGACTTCAACATCTAGGTCTGCAGATCACATGGGATCTGCTGCGGTCAACAGACATAGAAGATGGTGATAGCAACAGGCTAAGATTCAAAAGAGGGGACCACAACTGAAACACACGTGTAGCAAAACCAGGATAAATGATCAGGAGGAGTCTGCATGGAAAGAGAAAAAAGGGAGCAGGAATTTGAGCTATTGATTGCATTTTGGAATGTTCTGGATCCTGAGCAATCAGAAAATATACAATTTCTATCAAATTACTACAGTTTTTGAGAAAATATCGTATCATGCTTGTCCTTTTACCTCTCCGATCACCACGTCTCTTCAGTTTCCCTGTCTTGCCCCCAGTTCTGGGTGTGCTCTCGAGCTTTGGTCTTCCATCCTGCTTCTTCCAGAATCTTCCCCTGGAAGAGCACATCTAATCTCTCACTCCATGATCACAGCCACATCACTGAGTCAAAATCACTCTTCCAACCCTGATCGTTCCCCACACTGCTGCCCCCCATTTTAGATCTGTATAATCTTTTGTCAACTCCAACTTCACACTTCCAAAACCAAACTATACATTCTCCTCTCTCTACAAAATCTCTAGCCTAGAACCCCCATTCCTGCTAATAGCCACGTATTATCTCAGACACAGAGGCGGAAACCCATGAGACGTGCTTTGGTCCTCCGTGATTGCTTCCTTCCTCACACCTCTATAGCAGTCTGTCACCATGCCCCATGATTTGTCCTGGGAGGTGACTCTCTGGTGTGCCCTATCTTCTTACTCCAACTGCCAACAAACAACGTAGCCCAGGCCTGGGTAGGTCAAGCCTGACTCATGTTCTTCCCTCCAATTCATTCTAAATACATCTGCTTAATTTTGTATAAATAAAATTTTAAATATGTCTTTCTCCTTTTTAAGACTTGTAATGGCTCCCTAATACCTTCTGGCATCCAATCGAAACTCTTTGCTAACTTTAAAACATTTCATAATGCAGTAACCTAAGCACCACCTCAGTCCAGCGAGGGAAGCACTGTTTCCCTCTCAGGCAGGGTTTACCTCTGCCTTCCACCTTGTACGTTTATTTATCATGTTTTCTGACCAAGTAACATCGTGCTCTATCCTAGTAAGCCATGCAAATTGTACTTTTTCCTTTAAGGAGTGTCTATTTTATTGTTTTATAATCTGTTTAAACCCATCCCTACTAGCCATGATACATTTGGCAAACTTTACTCTCTATTATTTGTATTATGAAAATAAATAAGATTGTTTTTCTCACTTCCAGAACATAAAATTAATTCATATTTATTGTGATTTTCTAAATTATGCACCACCTCTGAGAGATTGTGGTAACTAGTATTTCCTGGTTCTACTCTTCTAAGAGAATCACTGGCTCTACTTCTAAGATGCTTCTTATACCACCATGGTCCTACCTGACCTCTGTATCTAAATGCTTACAGATGCATCACATTGATGTTTCTTTAATTAAATTCTTTCATGCACTGTTATCTAAATGTATCAAAATGACACATCAAGGCAAGGAGCATGCGGTGACTGCATATGGAGAGGTTACTCTCTAAATATTCAGTGATGGCTTATCTGAGTTGGGTAATTTTTTGGCTTTTCCATCTTGCCTGTTTTCTCCATAACTTCTACCTTGTAGAATAATATGGTCATTGGAAATTATGGCTTTTAGCGTATAATATGACCTAAATATATTCTGATTGGCCTGGTCATAATGGATGTGGAATAGCTGATTATATGTTTTGTTCTTAACTACATTTTGTTTTCTCAATATTCATAATCAATATTTACCCAAAAAAGACAACTTGGGGCCAATAATGAGATACACTTTTCATGTGAAGACATGGATATCATTACTGCTTTGTACACACACAGACCCTCAGTGATGAATAGTCATTTGGTCTGAGTCTGGAAAACAAGTGTACAATCTGACAATTGAGATTGAACTTGCATTGTCTACGACAGGAGAAGGGCTCCTCCTCAGCCAGAATTGATAGTCCTTTCCTCTGGGCATTCACTGAATTTTGCACCTTCATAACACTTAGAATACCTGTATGAAGCCCCTTGAAGTCAAAGATAATATCCTATTTATTTTTATATTCCCCCAGCCCTTCACAAAACCATGTTCCTAGGGAGTTCTAGATAAATGGTTGTTACATTAAATTGAACACAAATGAACAGCTTCATCCACCTGGAACATTAGCATTTCAAGTAATTGTGCCATTCTAAATCACAGATTAATCTTTCCAAAACACAGTTCAAAAATTTTTCATAGTTCCTAATCAGATAAAATCCAAATACATAGCAGGGCATTCAAGGCTCCTGAAGGCCTGAACCCAGCCCGCTTTTCCCGCCTCCTTGGCTACTCCTCCCCAAGAAGCCAATACAAGCCAACAAACAGCTTGCTGCATCTGCCCAAATTGTCTTAACGCCTTCCAGTATGCTGTTGGCCTTACTGGAATATTCATTCAATCTCACATATCTAAATTCAACTTACCTTTTAAGTGTCCCCTTCATTAGGCTTTCTATCATACCCTCTCCCTCTCTGCCCACACTCCTTATTCCCTGCTAACTGGAAGAGAAGTGCTCTCTTTTGAGAACACCCATATCAGTCATCAGTGTCTTCTTTTTTATATTTATGTCACATTCTACCTAGCATTAGAGTGGTTTTGGTAGCTGTCTTAACTCCCTTTAGGGTAGCCACCTATCTGGTTTATTGTTTACTCATCCAAGGTATCTAGTACTTATGCATAGTAGGGGCTTAGGACATATTTTTTTGAATTGCTAATAGAATGATTTTCCAGAATCTAGATCCACTGCCCCTTTTTAGGGACCAGGGGCTGTTTGATGTAGTGGTTAATAGTAAGGACTTTGAAGCAGACTGAATTAGTCCATATCCCATCCTCACCTCTTCCTACCCAGTGACCTTGGGAAAGTTGCTTGACCTCTGCTTGCCATCACGTTCTTATCTGTGGGATGGGCTAACACTTGTATCTACCTTATAGGGTTTAGAATTTAATGGGTAACACATATAAAACACTTAGAGTAGTACCTGGTGTACAGTCAGTGTCACATAAGAATTAGCTCAACCCCCCAGAGAAGTTTCTCAGATTCTAGTACTAATTTTCTGAAAGGTCTTTTCCTGTCATCTCACTGGTGTCTTGTCACATTCTTTCCTTTCATCCCTCATATTTGTCTGATCCACAATTATCTGGTATTGAATGATTTTTCCCCCATAACTGTTCTTTTTCTTATTAAGTCTATTTCCAGTTTTCCTGAGCTTAATACTACAAATAGCTACATTTACATTTACTATGCATAGGCTACTGTTCACATGCAGAACACAGTGGCAGATCTGTAACATGTAAATGATGAATAGGGTTTTCATTGGTGTGGCAGGGAGAGATATGGGAGAGGCAGTATTGTGGTAGGAATAGTGTTATAAAAGGAATTTGTGTGTGTGTGTGTGTGTATTGTTAAGGGAGAGAGAGATCAGGTATAATTCATGCCGGGTGCAAAACTAATCCTTCCACATGGGAACGTTCTTCAAGAATCACAAATACCAGAAAGCACGACGTGGTCTCTTCCACAGTGAGATACTGCCAACCTGCATAGCTTATTTACCTGAGCATTTGTTTATGAAAGTCAACATTAGCATATACTTAATATAATTGTGTTAACGTTAGCAACTAGTCTATTTGTTTTTAGTGAAAATTATACTTTTAGGCCAATTTAGCATTTACCTTTAGGGGATAAATGGTCATTGTTGGCGTAGGTGCATTTTTGCTGGTGATGTTCTACAGATGGACACACACCCAGTATATTTCCACATTTTCCTTGGTGCTCTTCTCTCCTTACAGGTAATAGGCACCCTGGCAATCTGCGCCGCAGAGCACTCTATAACTCTGCATTGACTTCATATGTGATAATGTAACTTCAAATATTAAATACATATCTCAATGTCTTTGCACCTAAGTTAAAGTTAACATATCGCTAACATTTCCCAGTGAAACTTTTAAAAGCACTCACATTACTCACTCATCTGACACAATTCTGCCATTTTGAATGTTGAGTCTTTTACCTGGTTAGAGTAATCACAGAACATTCAGTCTAAGTAACAAAGGCCTAGTGACATCCCAGTTTGGGCTTCTCTGTTAAACTCAGTAAACAAGTTTTGTTCATCCTCCTTCCATCTGTGAACATCCTCTCTGCACATCCTTTTTCCAATTGACCCACTGTCCTCCCACAGCTAGAACAGAATGGTCTGGTGGGGTGCACCTTGGCAGCGGTCATAGCCCTCACTCACCCCCTCAGGCAGCCATCCGCCCTGAGATCCCATCTCAGCTCAATGAACTGTCACTTCTACACTTCCCACACACCCCGGAGAGAGTGAATCTGCAGACTTCATTCTGAACTTTAAAGAAAATGACCAAGTGAAAACACTTTCTGCTGACTATTGTACTCACTCTAATATTTCAAAATGTAAAATAGCCATAAACAGCTATTTAATAATCTCCATGGTATGTTTTACAGCTAAATGCAGTACTCAATTCATTATCACCATGTCTATGCTCAAGGTTTTTGGTTTGCTTCTTAACAATTTCCAGAAGAGAGTAGAGGTTGTCTCTTTGTCACCTTGTAATGTATTTTTTTGTTGTTGAGTTTATTGGTTTACACTTACACCATCTGAACTAGATTCAAGTTTTCTTTTTGAAAATTTTCAGCCAAGCGATCATTGTAATTTCTTATCATCTACAGATGCATTAGACCAGTAGGAAAAGGAAACACAACATCATCTCAGGGATAAAAATTTTAAACACCAAGGACTTCTCAATTTTATTACAACCATTCTATGGGTTATCAGTGGTAGCACTTAAAATATTAATAACACCTGAAGACTGTTTTACTTGTGCATGTGACATATAAGATGGGCTGTTTCTTCTTTAGGCTTAGCCATCTCATCATTATCATCATCGTCAATATCATCAGGCAATTTTTATCAAAAGATCAAATTAGAATGTCACTGTGCTGGGTGATACACTCTTCTTTTTATACCCTTGCCAACTAAAGTGGGCAATGAGAACACTGAAATGTATATATAGTAAATTTTCCGGTGTCCTGCTGTATTGAGATTTGGAATGTTTGGCTTAATAAAAAAGATTTTCGTGAAGTGGAGATATTTAGTCAATTTGTCAGGCACACTCAACTTTCTCTTCTTGCTTAATTTGCCACAGATAATAGCCTTGAAGGGCAATCCCACAGGGTCTCCACTAGACACTGCTGATTGGGCCAGGAATAGATAAGAGACCCCACATCAATCAATCCACTCACTGACCAGCCACCAACTGAATACCTCCTCGTGAGAATTTGAACTGAGAGATCCAGAATGATTAGATGGGGTTTGACTCTGACCCTGCTCAAGGTGTGACACCAGGATCAGTGCAATGTCAACTTGGAGCTTCCTGTAAGCCAAAGCGATGGGGACCTAGAGTCAAGAGTCTTGAAGGAAAATCAGTGTGCAGTGAGAAGAACAGAGCAAATGCACAGCAGAGATAAGTAACAATGCAAAACCTGAGGAAGAGGGAGAGAGACAGACAGAGGTTCCAAGAAAGTCAGATGTACCTCATGAAATTGGATTTTATAAGATTTTACCATAGCCCTTCCATTAATGTCTTTATTCATGGAGGATTTTTTATTTTGGTGGTGGTGGTTGGGGGGAGTTCTTTAAAACTAAATTATTCTTCTTCACTAGAATGTTTATAGCAGCACAATTCACAATTGCAAAGATGTGGAAACAACCCAAGTGCCCATCAATACATGAGTGGATTAATAAAAGATGGTATATGCATACTATGGAGTTCTACTCAGCCACAAAAAACAACGGTGATCTAGCATCTCTTGTATTATCCCGGATAGAGCTGGAGCCCATTCTACTAAGTGAAGTATCACAAGAATGGAAAAACAAGCACCAGATCTACTCATCATCAAATTGGTATTAACTGATCAACACTTAAGTGCACATATAGTAATAACATTCATCGGATGTCAGGCAGATGGGAGGGGGGAAGAGGGGCTGGGTATATTCACACCTAGTGGGTGCGGTGTGCACCGTCAGGGGGATGGACATGCTTGAAGTTCTGACTTGGGTGAGGCAAAGGCAATATATGTAACCTAAACATTTGTACTCCTGTAATATGCTGAAATAAAAAATAAAAAAGAATATCATTGATTAAACTGAACTCCAAAAATAAAACATTCAGTAAATTTCCCCACTCTGCCCAAAAAGAAAAAAAAAAAACTAAATTATCCTTGACGAAGACATTAGTCAACCAAGACAGGCTAATTTTCAGAGGATTAAAATATATTCATTCCCATTCCAGGAAAACTTCCTGGACTGTGATTTGATTTCATAGTTATGCTTGAGAAAGTTCTCCAGGACCTTACCCTGGCCAAGGCCTCTGGATAAGAAAAAGAGAGAAGTAGATGAGATGAAGTGCTGGGAGTGGGGCTGGGGTGTACGGTGTGTGGAGAGAAGAGTAGGGGTGCCATCCTACCACAAGAAACATTCTATTAGTCCATTGGATGTTTTAGAACTAGAACCCTCCCCCCAACACACACCAAGAATAGCACACAGCAGCATGACTTCTAATTGGTAGTTCATTAGAAAATGAGTGAATAATGAGGGGGGTGGGCTGTAGGAAGGGAAGACAAGTTGTAACTAGCTAGAGTTCCTCTCCCATCCATTCTCAGCAAACACTGTGTCCTGACACTGACCCCCTAGAAACGATGAGTCTGTGGAGAGACTGGTGGTGTCCCCTGATTCTCACCAATCCCTGTTCTAGTGAACAACCACGGAGGAAGCACAGACTAAACTGTTGGATTCATTTCTCAAAAAGGAGATAATCACAAATGTGTATGCATATATGCATAGTCCTTTTGCCTGAAAATATGTGCAATGATATAAAGTGTTATTTAAAATAGCATCTGCCAAATGTGCGGCTCCTTTCTAATACCTAAGTTTTGGCTCAACCTATGTTACAGAATCCAGTATGTGTGGTAAGTAATGAAAGACCAAATGTAATGAAAGACCAAATATCATTTTTCTATGCATATGGAGGCAAAAGGGCAGAAGTTGGGTTATAATGAGGATTTCCCGTTTGAATCCTAGTCTCCTTTGTCCCTGAAATCACGATCTTAATGCCAGGCTGATATTTTGCACATATAATTTATAGCAAATTGACAATATGTGGTTTCTTCCCCGGCGTCTAATGTGGTAGGAAACTTTTCACATACATATAAACAACATACATCTTTGACTTATTTTCATTTTCACTTAGAATTTGTTTTGGTTGCATAAAGGCAAATCAGATAGACTTCGATTCATTTTTCCTTATTTTTAATTTTTTGTGTAAATATGTCACTATTTGTAAATATATATAGCAAAGTAATTATACCAGTAGTAATGAATAATTAGTGAATGCTTATTCTAGCCAGATAGTGTGCTAAGTTACTAACTTGAATGATTTCATTTACTTATGTCAACAATTCTATGGACTAGGCACGATTATTAGCCCCATTTTTAGATAGGGAAACTGAGGCTTCGAGAGGTTCTAATAAGTCCTCCAAGATCATCCAGCAGCAGGACTCAACCCACGTTTGCCTGCCTCCAAACTTCACCATCATCATTACTGAGTCACACTGCTTTCACTACTTTCTTTCTCTATATATAGCCTATAAATGCAGACGTTTTAGGCTAGAATTTCTATTCCGGAAAACTGAACCTTAAAATCATTACTTCTGACCTTTGGAAGTGTCCTTTGGTCCTCACAGTATGTTCAAAATCCATCTGAGGTTTCTTTAAATGTCTTGTGATCTTAATTATGTAAACTAACAATCTAACTATGCCAAAGAAACAATCACAGATGACATTTTTTAAAAGAGCGGGAGAGCTTGAGTTTAGGTACATATTTTATATGACAACCATGTTTTACATAAATGTCTCAGTTTAGGGGATTATTGGCTAATTATGAAGGGCCTAATTTTGTTGTTTTAAATTAGGGCATTTGGTATTGAGAAGGAAACATGTTAATGCATTGGCTCAAGTTCTTTTGGATTACTCAGAAGTTCGATGTTCTGTCTAAATGAGCTTGTCACGACGTAGAGGAATGCAGGGAAGATTGTTAAAAATATGAAGCCCACCTTTGTTAAAGGCCTGCAGTATGTGTCTGTCAAAGCAAATAGCTTCTCCTATTCTGTCGTGTGATTCAGGGCCTGAGAGAATCATCAAAAGAGCATCTTCTGTGTCCAAAAGCATGAGAGGAAATCAAGAGGCGTGATAGTTTTGCTTTCCTTCTGACACCTGAGCATAGCTGTGGGCCACCTTCTCTTCCTCCCTGTGGTGGTGAGAGCTTGGGAAGTTTAGGGTGGGAATCATGACATTGGGTGGGAGATGCAAACTGAGACTGTTACCCAAAGAATGAAGACACATAGTGAGGCTTTAGATATCTTCCTGGAACATACTGTTCTGAACTAGCAGCAAATTGATAGAGTAATCACCCCTTCGTATGAAGCAACTGACAAATTAAGAAAAAGATAAGTTTTGGAAAATAAATATGATAATCTCCCTACAAACCCTAACATCTCCCAGAAATTTGCATCAGTGATCCTCATTTGTGAAATAGAAAGACTTTCCAAATAGGGCTAGTGGAGCCATCATTAATTAAAGACTGAGAAAATACATTTTTAAAAGTAAAAAATATGCCTCAAAGTGAGACTGACTTTTTTAGTGCTAAAGTTACTTGGGGATAAGATAGGAAAAGATCCAGAAGAATATGAATCTCATTGATGAGTGTGCATAGGTTAGGCTGAGGAAAGTAGATGACAGCCTATGTTGAAACCTTCCTTTTCCCATCCTTCCTACCCTGAGCTTCTCTTACCAGTTAAATGCTTATTACCCAATATAGTTGACCCTTGAGCAACACAGGTTTGAACTGCATGGGTCCACTTATATGCAGATTTTCTTCAATAAAAGTTACACCAAGTGTCCCTGCCTCTCCTGCCTCCCCTTCTACCTCCTCCACCTCTTCTGTTTCTGTCACCCTTGAGACAGCAAGATCAACCCCTCCTCTTCCTTCTCCTCTTCAGCCTACTTAACATGAAGACGACAAGGATGAAGACCTTTATGATGACCCACTTTTTGTTCAAGGGTCAACTGTATCTACTTTCTCCTTCCAAAGTAATAGAATTATCAGCTGAGCAAATGAACACCAAGGATAAAGACAACATTTCCCAGCCTCCCTGGCAGCTAGATGTGGCCTAGTTCTGGCCAGTGGGATATGAGAGGATATGACATGTCAAACTTCTGCATAGCACCTTAAGTAAGGGCCTCTCTTTCCTCCATCTTGCTACATGGTGGCAGGCCTTCTTGGACCATGCCCATAAGGGCTACAACCCTAAAGAGAAAAGTATTTCTCCATCCTGCAATTATGAATGAGGCTCAAAGTCCAATCTTCTAAATGTTGATAAGCTGGGAGGGATGGAGAGGAATGAAATGGCAGTGGCAAGACCTTTGCCTTAAAGTTTAAATGTTAAATGCCCCACAGACAAACTTGCCTATTTTCCAACTCTACTCAAAACTGAACACTTTTCACTAAAGTTTGAAGACTGGACTCTGTGTTACCTTAGACAAAGAATTGAATAGTTGGCCCTTAGGAGGCATGGAATCATGAGAAAGATCGAGATGTAGGGGCCTTCCTCTTGGGAAGTCTCTCCTTAGTTATTGCCTAAGCAAAAACAAAACTAAAAATGCATACAAATTTGGTTACTCCTCTGAACATTGATGTAGTGCACCAATGTGGGGGAACTGAAGCATTGGCATTACCCAGTTGAAAATGAATGCAGGATCCACATTAAAGCTTAAAACAGAGATTCAGGATTACATCGACCGGGTGCCTTACGCTTTCCTTGGTTTGTTCTGGGTGCAGTCAAGCATGAGTTGAAGTGGCAATCCTCCCACCCTGTGTCTGGCTGGAAATAAAATGATACTACCCTTAACCAGTTAGGAAATATTTACTCATAGAGCACAGGAACTTTTCTTGTTGAAGTGATACTGGAAACCTGGTCTTAAAATAACAAAAACAAAGAACTGTGCTTTACTACACCGACATGCAATATCTTGAAATCTGCAGGGGATTTTCCTACCTGCTGGGGGTTATAGAGTGTGGAAAAACAGCTGTTAGCAGTTTCAACAGTGGATTATTTTACAGAAATTTTCATGAAAAAAGTTCACATCCATTTTCCAGTATTTATTTATTTCTCCTTTTCTTCAGGAAGCATCTAAGAAGGAATATAAATTTAGTTTTCTTTTCCCCCCTGCCACTGCTCGAAATGCCCTAAAGGGAACAAACGTAGTAGGGAAATAAAGTAAGAGGCTATGAGTTTTATAAGATTGGCATACAAAATTGCCTTCCTTATTTTGTACTGCAAACTCAGTCAAACACTTTATTTTCTCTAGAAAAAAGAAATCCAAACACAGGAGCACATGTATATACAAGAATACCTATCATCAATTAATTTCCCAAAAAAATCTTTGAGATTGGTTTTCTTGTTTTCCTTTGGAACCAGATCTCTAACAAACTCCAGAACAATCTACTTATGGTATCACAAGTTTTGGGAGTTTTTCTTTTTGGTGTTTCCACATAATTTTTGGTTAAAACATCCTTTTGCCAAAATATGCATCCAAGATATTCATACATTTTAAAACACTTGTATAACATAAGCAAAACATTTAGTTTTTTCAAAATTTCTTCTAGCAAATGTACATATTTAGTGTGTCACTGTCAGTTAGAAAATTAGTTTTTTTTAAGGCAACCATTGTGTCTGTTTCTGCCTTTTTTATTAGAAAAGCACAGTCATCACTGTTCAAGCCCAGTTTGGACCCACTCAACTGAAAGAGCTTTAAAGTATTTGGCAAATGTCCCTCTCTTGGGGGTAATTCTTGTCAGGAACCAGTTGTTGAGCAAAGTCCTGAGACAATGAGTAAATAAAGGACTATCCAATTAAGAATTACTGGTTCCATACTGGTGCCAAACAACAACAAGACCCCAAACTAAAACTAAAGCAAACAAACAAAAAACATTTCTGGCAGGGCAGGGCAGCTGGTTGCCCACCACCATAAGGATGGTATTTATCTACTGATTACAGATTCAAAATTAAAATGTTCACCATGTTCTAACAGGCATTGCTGAATATTGGCCATGTCCCTAAGCATTGGCTGGATGCTCTGGGAGGATTATTAATAGCATGCAGGCCTAATAGTGTGTCTCACGTCATGGCCTACCTTTAAAACCAGCCTTTTACCAATACACATTTGCTTATGGGGAACACTTTTGGAGATGTTGCTCTGGACTCAGCCTTCACAAAGGTGCCCAGTCTCTAGCTTTCCTTCTCTCAGTTATGGTACACAAGAGCTCTGAGGCCTCCCTAAGGCAAATAGTTCTAAGAAAGATGGACATAGACCTTGGTAGGTCAGAACGAGGCAAATATAGGCGACAGCTACTGAGAGCGAAGTCCTGAGGAGTGAGGTACCAGCTGGTAACAGGGAGGGAAGCGTAAGAATGGAAACGCAGAATTAAGGCACACATAGTAGAGAAAAGATGCTAAAGACTTACCTTGGTGAAGAGCCTAGTTTAAGAGCACAGGATTTCTCTTTCTTACTGCACTGCTCTCTAAAATCCTACAACTTGCTAAAGAGGAGGTGGGTGTTTTTTATCTAAGAGGCTTTTCTCCCCAAGTAGATGCAGAGAGCTTCTACAGTGGGTAGCCTTCCTCGTCCTCTCCTTCCTCTACCCCACCCGCCTTGTTTTTCTTTCGTTTGTTGTATTTTTCATTATTTTCAATTGCCATGTGACATCGGCAATGAAATGACATAGGAAGCTGCCTATCTGCTTTCAGAGACCCCCGAGAGGCTCCCTTGCCTCGACTACCCTCCTTGGAAGCTGAAATTGCAGTTAGAATTACAGGATTTTACAGTGGGGTCAGACCTCTGAGAGCATTTTAAAGCAGGCTCTGGCCAGTTCAGGGGTGGGCCCTTTCTTAGCCATCTCTAGCAAATGAGCAGTAGATAGCAATTACATTAGAAGTGAGGCTCCTTGTTAAAATGATTATACTTATTCTCAACTTCCAATCCCTCTTTGCGGATGAGTGTTTAAACTCTACCCTGAAAAGCAGGTTTTGGTAAAAGAGAGAGGGAATGCATAAAGAGACTGAGAAAGAGAGGGAAAAGGAGCAACACTTCCCCGGGTGGAGAGAAAACCTGAAGAGTCTAAGAATCCAAAGGACTGTTTCATGCAGCCAACATGCAGCGTGCTCCCTCCATGACTTGACCTGAAAGCTCTGGGGCACCTTCTAGGGTGTCTCACTGATGAAGCAGTTGTTTGCAAAAAGGTGAGACCTATAACTATATTTCCATAAAAGGCCCATGGTGATTTTAGACAACCCACAGACAATTATAAATCTCTTATTTCTGCTACCCTTAAGGCAATCATTTATCATCTTCTCTACCTCTTTAAGTCATGTCTTTCCATTGATCTAGATCACCTGTGATACAAGAGAGGAAGGGCAGAGGGAGAGAACTGATAGAACTTGGGGGGGAGGGGCTCAAAGTCACACGGAAGGACGACAGGCGAAGATGCTAAAGTGGGCAGAGAAAGAGACACTATGAATGTGGAGGGAGAGGAACAAAAGCAGAAAGGGAGCCCATTTCCTACCCAGCCATCCGTCTTCGGGAAGGGGAGCTACCTGTAGAGATGCTCAGGTGGCCACTGACACTTTCATGAGTGAATCCTTTGTCATCTTATTAATATGCTCTACCTGGTTTTTATCACAGAAGACATAAATACCTTCTGGGATCGCTGGTCTCAGGAAAGGCCCTAACATTCAGTGCCTTGGTTTAATCCCATAAACAACTATTAAGCAATATATTTCAGTCGCCTGAACTCAATTCATCTATGCAGGAAAATAAATTTCCTTATTTGCCACAAGGATAATGCTACATCTGAGTGGAGAAGAATAGACTTCCTTGCATTAATGAAAATCTTGATAGTGTCATATGGTCTCCCTCCAACTAATTAGGTTTCAGAATGATCACACTCCTGAATCTTTGGGGTCTAACTTGGTATTAAGTCATTTATAATTAGGCATAAACTACAGCAAGCTTTCTATTTGTCTATGATTTATCCCCGGTATCAGGCATCTTTAGGAAAGTAAGCCCTTTATATTTCTTTTATCGGCAGAAACCTCATTAATTTGTTGTGTTTTTTTCCCTGATAAGGCTCAAATTATTACCAAGGTAATCTCAGAGTAAGTTTCAATCAGCAGGCTCACAAGGGGGAATGGAATGCAGGCAAGTGGAAACACGGGCCGCAGCCACCTGCACGCAAAGCCTTCTGCTCATCCTCCCGAACAATTCGCAGTCTCCCGGGGAGATGGGGATTAGGTTGAGCATGTTAATTCAGCATGGAATAAAATGGCTTAAATCTTCAGGCAGTTCTATCCATACCTAGATATGGCAACATTCACCATGCCGCAATCTTGTCAGCGAGGAGACATAATGCACAAAACTGTCACTAAATTATACACTGAAGCCAGTTTGTATCGGTGGCAGTAGATTTTATGATAGATCCTACGCTGAAGCAGGGCACATAATTTATATCGGTCCCACGTCCCTCGCCTCTCCTTGATAAAAGTCAGGAGGAAGGCATATTTGTATTCCGCTGTCCTCTGCTGAGGGTGTTTAACATGCTTATAGGCCAAATGAAGCCGCTTTGTTTGTTATCTCTTGGCTTCCAGAAATAGTCGGCTCTGATAATGTGCCACTGGAGTTCTGCGTTACCACATAATGATGTAATGGCTCGGGAGTACAGTGAAACCACAAACGTCCAAATGAATTGACACAATTTCCTGCAGAGGAAGCAATCTGAAAATAATAGGCAGAAATTCTGGCTCCCTTTGCACTAGAGGCGATGACAGTTATCACGGAAGGGGTGTCTAGGAGTGTTCTGGCTGATCCACCCAAGGGGATGCTTACAGATATTAGGCTTTTTTAAATGGATGGTGAACCCATCATGTCTTCTTTATCTACCTTCTAAGAGCAAATTGGGAGCAGGCTTTGTTGAGTAAATAACCAACTGTTTAAGTTTGGGCATCGCTTCAGGAGTTCCATGAGAGGACGACGCCCTCTTTTACTTCGTGTCTTTGCACCTGCCCTTTCCTTTGCTTGGAACACTGTGTTTCTTCCCAACATTCTTCCTTTCTCCCCTTGCCCTGACCCCTTCCCGGCCTTCCGGTCACAGCTAAAATTTGGTCTCTGTTGGGAAGCCCTCACTGACGAAGCCCAGAATCTGGGGGAGTCCTTTCCGGGGGCTTGCTCGGCAACCTCATCACCTCTTTCCTCTTAAAAAACAGCTCCCTCCGCTTGACTGAGAGCTCCCTGAGGGTGGGCACTGTGCTGTATTCATTCATTCTTCTATCCTCAGGAGCTTTCCCGATGCCTGGCACAGAGGACATGCCCAGTGAATATTTACTGAATGAATATTGAAAGAAGAAATCCAAATTATAGGACTTTATTTTGTTGTTGAGATTTTTTATTTTGGGCTTTCCTCTTTCAGCCCAGAAAGATGTTTATGAGCTGTCTCCAGCAGACCTGTGGCTTGAGTCTGGTCCTCTTTGCTAGGTATTCCCTGTGCCCTTTGCAGGACTTACTCTTTACTCTTCTGCTCCCTGTCCTGCACCCTGGGAGGCTGACCTTCCAGGTGGACTCCCAGGCACCTGTACCCTCGGGCTTTCAGCTAAATTCAGCCAGCGAGATGGGAGGAGAGTGAGATGGGATACTTCCCACCAGCCCCATCCCCACTGCCCCCATGATGGGTTGGCTCTGGCCCTCTATTGGAAAACCACCATGGTCCTTTTGACAGCCTGCTCCTACAGCTCTGTGTCTGTTCAGAGACTCCCCTCCATGCCTAAGGGTGGTTACGACTCCCCTCCATTGCTCCCCTCCATCCCTTACAGGTTTCCTGTAACCTGCACTTACCTTTGAAAGGCCCACTCACTAAATTCTCCCTAATTACTTGGTTTGAGATTTTTCATCTGTTTCCTGCTGGAAGCCCAGCTAATGTGCTTTCCTTCCCTGATTATGCCCATCAGCCATCATGAGAAAGGGACTGTAGTGAACAAAGTCCACCACACAAAGGCATCATCAATGCCACCACGTCCCCCCCGCACGGTGGGAGGGCTCCACCATTGCTTGCTGGAGCCGGTACTCATGCCTTCTAACGACCCCCCTTTGCTTCCTCTCCTAGAAATAAAACAGTAAGAACTTTTGAAAGGGTGCTTACCCATCCACTTTTTCATTTATTCATCATTCAATGAGTGTGTTTGCCCCTCTAGATAGAGTGTGAACAAGGCAGACCAGGTCCCTTACCACACAGAGCTTATAGACTGATAGGGAAAATCAGGCAGTAAATAAGGCATATCATTTACAGTTGTGAAAAATGGTACAAGGGAGAAATACACAGTGCCAGGAGATTTCCAAGAATATGGTACATGAATATATTTCCTGTATAGATTTCTATATTTAAAAAATTGAATAAACATAAGTTTGAAATGTAATTACAAATGTTTTGCATTGTTCTTAAAAAGCACAGGACATTCTGAGACTCTCTCTAAACTCTGAGTGCATGGTGTTCCCTGGTTTCACACCAGCTCCACAGGACATGTGTACCCTTTACCTGGTGCCCACAGAGCTTTGCTATCCACCTGTGGTTTGGAGCTGGGTTGGACAAGTCAGATTACTTGGAGGCAAAGGGACATAGGTCCCATAAAGGGCATCACTGCTAATGAATCTTTGTAATGTATTTGTTTCCTAGTTCTAACTAAGAATTTTTTTAAAAAATGAAAACAATTTAATATTGCCCACTATTCTAAGGACATTGCAATCTGGGATGATGGAATATTCAAAGAGGACACTTTTTCTAAACTGGTGTGATGCAGTGATCATGGTAGGGGCCATCGATTTATTCAAGGGACGTTTGTCGAATGCCTGCTATGTACTAGCTCTGGCATAGGCATGGGGAAACGGAGCTGGACAGAAGGCAAGCAGGTCCTTTTGGTTTAGGAGGTCGTCCAGCACTTCAGGACAGGAGAAGATGCAAGATTCAGAAAGGCAATTGCCCTGAGCCTTGAGCAATATCAGGTGGGAAAAATGTCTCCTCTAAGAGGTTCTGTGGAAGCCTGAAGCTTCTGTAGAACCCAGGCTCCTCCCTCCACCACTGTCCTTCCAGCAACTCACTTATGACATCTCTTCCCCTTCCAGGCACCATCAAAGAGCACTGCAGTCTGTGTTCAGACAGGTCATCTGAATTAATGCATAACTGAGTGAATCCACGTTGACTTTGTATCCTCAAGACAGCCCTAGGAAGGCACAGAGTTGCTCTGTCAGTGGCGCTCCTTGAGCCAAAACCCACTAGAGGAGGTGGTTCTACTTTTGTTACAGCAACACAAAAAAAACAACTTTCCACTCTCCCAACCCCTCTTCAGACACATTCACTCTGTCTGAAGCCAAGTAATTAAAGCTCAAGAAATATAAAGCCCAAGCTTTCTCTTGAATCCTTGGAGATTCTTCTGCCTCAAAAAGCAGGGCTAGCACGAGGACACCACAGGCAGCCATGCCTGCCTTTTCCAGACCCTGACTTCCTTCTGGCACCCTCCTTCCCCCTTCGCTTGGGTTCTCCCACATATGTGCCTGGTACTGGACGTTAGACTCTCCACTGCAATCTCCCATTATTTGATCTTTGAATGTCTCAAGTTCAACTCTTCTAACTCACACCCATTCCCTCAAGGCCCTGCCATTTGTGTCTGAGGTCACTGGTGTTCATGGAATACTTCTCAGAAATAACTAGCTTCCAGAATTTTCTGAAGACTAAGGCACGGTGCAGTATGTCTAATCCTGACTTTTTATTGCCACTGTATTCTGACAGGTGGCATTGGAGGTAACATCTTTAGATTCAGTCTCTGGTAGCTCAATTCAGTTATTGTAATTCTTGTCCAAGATGTGAGTAAAACGGTGTTAAAGCATCTTATGTGCTTACGTGTTGAGAAAATGTGACAGGGTGAGAGAAAAACAAGCACTAGTTTGTATCACAGGAGATCTGGTCCCTACTCCTCATTCTGCCCTGGTGAAGGCTTAGGGACCCAGCTTCTTTGGGTCTCCATTTCCTCATAGCATTCTTATACTATTATGATTTGTTATGTGTGAAATAAATTCCGAGGACATCATTCTTTAAAGTTAATTTTAAACTAAATTTTTCTTAAAAAGGAAAATGGATTTTGCATCACCCAGTTGTTTGTCTATTACCCTGCCTGGTGAGAATAGCCCAGGTACCATGGAGACGTAGAACTGCACGTGAACAGGCACGTGAAGACCTGAAGATTATGTTTATCATTTTCTTAAAGGTCTTGCTTAATGAGGAAACTCTCCTTCCTCTTTCCTAAGTTCCTTTGGGGAAGAACTTGGAAGGTCAGCAGCATGAGGATGGATTAACACAGGCTAAGAATCCAATGCTAAAAAGAGGACCTATCTTAGCGTGAAGCACAACATGGAAGCATTTTCAAGCATTTTGTGGTGATGACGACAATGACAACATCATGCATTTCTCCCAAGAAGCTCAAAGAATTTCACAGGCCTTGCATCAATACTTCCTGCTGTCTCCCCATGAGGAAGAGGGCTGACACTGACATGACATAAATGTCCACAGCAGAGTGAGCCATCACCTTGAACTGGAGCCTTAGAAAGAGCTCATTGCCACTTACGGCCAAACGGAAACTGCAATGAAAGGTGGGGGGAGGATGACCTGGCCAGAAGCTACATCCCCTTTGGAGACCTCTGGGCAAGTGGGTACACCCAATTTTTATAAATGGTACTGATATTAAGGCCCCTCTGACTTCACATTTTGCAAGTCATCTTTGCCATCCTGATGTTGTTTGTGGAATAAAACCTGGTTTCCACAAACTGGTGATTACTGGATTTCCCCTTAACCCTCTGATTGTCATCTGTATAAACAATTACAGTCATGCTCCACATAATGATGTTTCGGTCAATGACAGACTGCGCATACGATGGTGGTCCTGTGAGATTATAATGGTGCTGAAACACTTCTGTCGCCTAGTGAGGTTGTAGCTCTGGTAACGTCACCGTGCAAGGCATTACTCATGTGTTTGCGGTGATGCTGGTGTAAACAGACCTGCAGTGCTGCCAGTGGTATAAAAGCACAGCACATGCAATTATGTGCAGCAGTACCTAATACTTGATAATGATAATCAACGGTGATGTTACTGGTTTATTATTTACTATATATCCTGGTTATGGTTATTTTAGAGTGCATCCTTCTACTTATAACACAAAAAGTTAACTGTGAAACAGCTTCAGACATGTCCCTCAGGAGGCATTCCAGAGAAGGTGTTATTATCTTAGGAGATTGACAGCTCCATGTGTGTTACTGCCCATGAAGAGTGTCCAGTGGGACGAGATGTGAAAGTGGAAGACAGTGATATTGATGGTCACTCACCACTCACTCATGACTCACCCAGAGTCACTTCTAGCCCTGCAAGCTACATTTACGGTAAGTGCCCTACATAGGTGTGCCATTTTTTATCCTTTATATCATATGTTTACTGTGCCTTTTCTATGTTTAGGTATGTGCAGATACACAAATACTTACCATTGTATTACAATTGCCTATAGTACATAACACACTATACAGGTGTGTAGCCTAGGAACAATAGGCTATCCCATATAGCCTAGGTGCATACGAGGCTGTACCTATCACCTAGGTTTGTATAAGTGCACTCCGTGATGCTCACACAACAAAAGCGCCTAAGGATGACTTTCTCAGAACTGTGTCTCGGTCATTAAATGGTGCATCACTGTACTTATCACTCCCCAGTTACCATCTCAGTTCTTGTTCCTTGGTTCTCTTAGTCTAAAAAAGAGTGAAGCAAAGAGCTTCTCATCCTTAGTCCACATCCTTTAAAAAATAAATAAGATAAAGCCTTATCCAGTCTTTCACCACTCAGATTTCTTCCAGGGTTTCTCTAGCTTAAATATCTCCTCCTCTACTTTGTCTCTCACTCCCTTCTGTCCCTGTAAGTCCTCCTTATATTTCTCCTTATTATTAAATTCCAATTCTATGTTCAAAATCACACCCACACAAATGCACATGTAATTTCAGTTTAAAAAGTAAATGAATAGCCTTATCCTGGCAGCCATAATTATCCTCATCTCACTACCATTATCAACATTTAAGGAGCTCCTACAAGGTTCAGGACACAGTACTGGTCAAAGGAAGCTGAAGCAAGCCCTAGCCCTTGCCCCCAGGGCAATCTGCTGCTTGAAATAAGTTGGTGTGGCCCAGCCTCGGAACAAAACAAGAGTGCGTCAAGGTGAGTCAAATGACTCATTGTGGGGAATAAAGCAGGAAGCTGACAGAGGAGACATTGAAGAAGATTGAGAAGATTGAGAAAAGACAGCTCTCCCAACTTGTTAATGCAGGATAAAGCAGTTTCATTGGTTGTTAAGGGTAGAAATCAGTCTTTCGAGGTATGCGGTAGGGACCCAAAGGCATTGGGTATAGGCCACTCTGCTTTAAAACAGAAAGTGACATGAAGGAAATAAAACAGCTAAGTGTCATTCCAAGGTCAGAAGAAGAGTCTCCTCCCAGGTAAAAGTTTCCTGGATGGTGGGGGAAGGAGGAGGAAACCAATAAGAGACAACAAGAGCAACAAAAACAAAACATCACCTTCTGTTTTTTCAAATTATATTTTGCTTAGTCTCAGTTTCCTGAGATGCATCTAAAAAAGAAAAAGGAAAGCCTGAAATAGAATTCATTGCACTCCTTGGACAGCAATATAGGTGTGTAATGAATGCATGGAAGGAAGCAAATAGGTTTTTCCTGTGGAAACACACACGCACGCACACACACACACCACACACACACACACACACACTCACCTGTCAGGTCAGAGTCCTTCAAGTAGGCAGATTTCAGTGTGAGACCTCGAAGACATCTGCCTTCTAGTCTGAAAGTCTATGATCTAATTTCCAACACACCCACTTTGAAAACCTGGGAAGCAATAACTGACAATGAGATCACAATGGAAAAATCAGGCAGCCAGGGACTCCGGGGCGGCCATACAACTGCCTCCAGGGGAAGAATATCTAAGAATAATAGATGATAGTTCACTTCTCATTCATTATACAGCTAAAGACCTGAGAACTCTACTGTCCAAGGTATTACTTTTCCTGGAAGTGCAGCCAGAAGTTACAGAATTGGAGAGTAGCACTGGCTCTTGAAAAATGGTGTTTTTCTAGAGAGCACTACTCTGCACCCAAGGGAATCGCTTCAATCCAAGCACATCACTCCATAAGCTTTAATTCTTTGGGGGCATTAAAGTTTGTTTTTAAAATTAATTCTTCTTTTTACAAAACAAACTAAACAAAATGCATTATTCAGAACGGCTACTTCTGAGTGTGGACTCCTTGACAGGCTGGGGACACCAAGCTCTGGATCAGCTACTGGGAGAACATTTTGGCTCTTGGTAATTATTCTGCATGAGCAAGTCTCATGACTCATCAATACTTATCACTATAATGATGTCCTCTTCTAACTAATTTCTTTTAAGAAGTGAGGCACCTCACTCATCTGCGGCCCGGGGCACACTACTATGATACATACTAACTCACGGTGTCCCCACCAGGGACTTTCCTGTCCCTTAGCTGCCTGTCTGCCCATAGGGCAACAATGGGGAGGAGCTTTGAGCAATTGTATTCTAGGCTTTGTCCTATTTCCTGGGAAGGTACAACAAATTGATCAGATAGTAAATTTGGCTTTTTTTTATATCAACTCACTTTGACAATAATGGTTAAATTCAAAACTGGATCACTGATAGCACTGCAAAGTAAGTTCACCAGCTCACCCTGATGTGCCGGTGACTGCTGTGATCATCTGAGAGCAAACAATGCACACCACTTCAGTGCAGGAGATTCTTTTGTCATTTCAGCATCTAAGTTACTTGTAAGCCTGGCTACTTACATGGTGAATCTGAACAGAAGTACCTGGTGATACAGTATACTGATGAGCTAAGTTAAGATCAAGGTAACTTGGTGTCAACGTAATTCAGCATGGCTGTGAAATGAATCTGGCACTCCAGAAATCAGGGTCTGCAGAGTCACTATAAACAAGGACGTTGCTCCCATAGCAGAAGCCATCCATTCCACGTGGCTCAAAACTGTGCAAGGAGAATCCAGTAGCGTACAAATCTGCGGCTCAGTTCTGCAGCTAAGCACAATTTGAAGAATGGTTCTCTAGTTTCCAAAACTTACTTTCTATCTCTGTCATCCTTTTCAGACCCACCTAAATTATAGCTTTGGCTGTGAAAAAAGGGTTGGAAGAGGACTACATAGTGAAACAGGTATTTTTTAAAAGGTAATTGCCTTCTTTGTTGGTTCTGCTCCAAGTCTAGCCCACAGAGTCAAAAATATATCAAAATGACATAAAGCAGCCTCATTGAAAAGTTGACCCATGCATAGCTCATGTCTTTTACTAGCTGGAGACATGTGCTCCAAAATACCCTGTAGCAGATCATATTTTAGGAAGATGCTAACATTGTTCCAACTCTTCAGATATTCTCCACAGGGAAGGGAAAACTCTCTCTGCAAGCTCTACCTCTGCTGGGGGCTACCTCCAGGAAGGGGTCCCCTATACTTCCTTCAGACCTGAGGTGGGGTAAGGAATCCCTACCATTTTGGAAATTTATATCCATTACCAAAGCAGCAGGTGGCAGAATATCTCTACTACATTCATCAATTTATTCAACAAATATTTATTGAGAACCTCCTATGTGTCAGGGGTGATTTCAGGTACTTGAGATATGTCAGGGAATGTCCTTATGGAGTTGACATTCATGGAAGGGGGCAGATAATAAAAACAGATATAATAATTAAAATATACAATTGTTTAGTAGGTGATAAGGGCTAAAGAAAAAAAGGACAGAAGACAGACATAGAGATTGGGTATGTAGGGAGAGGGGTAGTTAACAATTGGGATAGGGTTGTCTGGGAAGGCATCTTTGAGGAGGTGATATTTGAGCAAATGCTTGAAGGAGGTGAGGGAATTAGTGACATTGATGTCTGGAGGAAGGTCATTTAGGCAGTGGGAACAGCCAATGAAAATGCCATAAGTCAAGAGCATGCCCGCATATTTGAGAAAGTCTGAGAGGTCAGTGTGACCCCTGGCAGTGGGGCTGAAGGGGGGGTGCATGGGAGTGGGAGCTGAGATCAAAGAATAATAGGTGCCCAGACCATGTGGAGTCCTATAGACCAGTGTGCTGCAAACTTTCAAGTACATATAGATTAACTGGAATCTTATGAAAATGAAGAGTCACATCCACTTGGCCTGGAACTGAGCTTCTGCATCTCTCAGTTCTCTGTTGCCTCTGGTGCTGCTGTTCTGTGAACACACTTTGAGTGGCTGGATTTTTGACCATTGAGAAGGATTTTTTCTCTGAATGAAGTGGCAATTCATTGGAAGATGCCGCGAGTTTTGAGAATAGACTGTGGTGAGGGGAAAGAAGAGAAGTAGGGAGACCAGTTAGGAGGCTGTTGTAATAAAGGCAGCAGACAATGAAGACATGGACCAAGCAGGTATCAGTGCAAACAGCTGGATTCTGGACACGTTTTCTGAAGATAGAGCTATCCTAGTTTCTTGATGGATCAGAAGTTGTGTGTGATAGAAAGAGAGGATCCAAAATTATGCAGAAGTCTTTGACCGAAGCAACTGGGAAAAAGAGTGGCCAGCAACTGAAATGGGGAATGCTGCAAGTGGCACATGTTTTAAGAGGAATGTTAGGAATTCCGTTTGGACATAATACGTCTGGTGATGTTAAGAAGGCAGAATCTAGAGCTAGGAAGAGAGGGCTGGACTGCAGATATGGATGTGGGAGTGGTTGACATAAGAAGCTGTGTCGCTGGATGAGGTCACCCAGAGACTGAGTGTGAGTGGAAAAGAATAGACCAGTAACAGCTCTGTGGCGCTCCAGCGGGCTCATCTCCTGGCGTTCTTTCAGAGAGTCTCCTGCTCCTAGGAAACAACACAAAGGCAGCCGTGAAAGAGAATTCTTTCTCAGGTTTCACGGGAAGCAGCATCTGTGGACTGAGTGTTTGGAATCTGCTTCCAGTTCCCCAAACCACATCTCCGTCACGTGAGGAACAAGGCCACTCTGCCTTTAGCGATGACTTGTGGACAAATGCAGAGTGGGCATGAAGGTGTAGTTCGTCACCCTTTAGAACCTCAGTTTCTATGGTGGAGCTTCATTCACCAGCATGAATTATCATTTGAATGGTCAACAACCTGGAGTCCCTGTATTTGTTGAAACAGGTCCAGGACAAACTCCCCTTTGAAGTAGCAGCACAAACATTTCTTAAGTCCTTCAACAATGAGCATTACCATGTATAAGTGCTGGCCTAAACAATATAAAAGTTCCAGAGGAGAATTACCTATGATCTTACCTGTATGACTGCCACAGTACCCTACAGCTGAGCTTGGCTTAACATGCTTCAAGAAAAACAAATTACACACACACACCCCCACACACCCACCCTACCCCTTGTACTGCTCCTGGGAATCTATACTGGATCCACCTCTCAAACCTGCTCATTCCATGTGATCAAGCTTCTGCTGCGTATTTATCTATTTGCTACCCTTCTTTTCTCTGCCTACTACCCTATTTATGGGATTTTAGGTTGATCTAATTTTCCTGGAATACATCCTTGGCTCAGTTCTACCCATGCCTAAGGCAGCTACAGTTCCAAAGATCCAGGGAGGGCAAAGCTGTTGGCCCCCTGATTATTTAGGACCAGAGGTGGTTAGATATTCTTCTCAAGAGAATTGTGATGTAATAGAGATTAGTGTTATAAGATAGTATGATAAATTAGTCAGGGTATATATGTGTAAATACACATTTTGATGTACTCGTAGAAGTGGACTATTAGTAGTATAAACATTATTATGTAACATAGATACATAATATCTTATAGATGCATGATACATATGTATCACAGATACAAGATCCATTCTGCATGTGTTCCATCTCAGATGATGGCCCACTTTTTTTCAGGGGAGAAGACTGTTATTGCCTGGTATCCACCCAAAGGTTAAGTATGTGCCTCATAACTTCCCCGTTTCTATTAATAGCCCATTCTGGGTCTCTCATCCATGAATTTATCTATACCTTTTCCGAAGCTATTGACATTTGAGAATGTAACACCTCTTGGGGGTAATGACATAGCATTTTACGCATCACTGGAAAATGACAGGGGAGAAGGTGTTTGTCAAAGCCTACCTTGATTCCTACTCCCAGAGCCTGCCCTCCCCACTGCAGGGGACACATTCTCCCCCCAGGCTCTAGGACCAATCCTGTCTTTAATCACAAGGATTTAAAGAGGGCTCCTTCAACATTTAGTTGCCTCAGAAGCAAGTCAGCGGAGCCGCCAGTTCTGTTAGATTGCATGACCCAGTTCTGTAAATGAGCTTCTGTCTTGTTCTCGAGATCAGCTTCTACCTTGCACTCCAGTTCTAGCAGCATAATCTTCATCTTGCTCCTTTGTATCCAGGTCCTCAACTTGGTAACTCATCTAGTACTCCAGGCATTCCAGGAATAGTCCTTCCCTTTTTTCCCCAAGGCCTCTGCCTGCATGATGGGGATCCTTTTCCTGAACCCTGGAATTGCTAGTATCTCTTCATACTGCTCTGTCCACGTGGCAGGACTACACAGATATGTGACCTCTGACCCTCCACACTCATTGCCTGCTGGATCCACCTGTTTTGATGGTTTACCTGTGTGGCTACTGTGAGTGATGCACAGACCTTTGCTCTATCACGTGCACACAGGCAGGAGAAATAAAGAACCTGAGCCACTACTTACTGCTCTGCAGATCACACACTGCTCAATTGGAGAGGGTGCCATACGCATCGTGGGAAAGGTACAGCACATCACATGTAAACGGAGTCCCCGGAGTTGTGCCCTGTAGCAACCCTGATGTTAACCACTGCCTGATATCCTGACAGTACAATTAAAGGATTGTGCTTATAGCTAGTTAAGTGATCGTCAGCATATGTGTCAGTTTCAGCATTTAAGTGTGCAGATGTTGACTCAAAGCCCAATAAACTTTAATTATAGCCTAAAAACAGGGTTAGAGTTAAAGGAAAAAAGTAAGGCCATATGCCTAACCTCAAACACTCAGTAAAGTTAAATAATTTAATAGCCAATATGACTGAAACTTCTCCTGACTGAGGTCAGGCAGGCTACTTTCCCAGGACAGAGACCATAAACCCAAATGATACAGTACATATTTCAGACTACAGTAGCCCTCCTAGCACATGTGTGGCCTGAGGTGTGCCAAAAGCCATTCTTGCTTTCAGTCATCTTCTCCTCCTACCTGCCAGAGATCCTAGCTTCCTCCCATTACAGTCAAGTTTTAGGATTAATTGAATTGAAGCCCTACTCAACTGCCTCACATCCCCCTCTAGCGCTTCCAAAGAAACTGTTACCTTGGAAACCTATTAGATATTCATCTTAACACAGATTAGCATTATTGACTTAATGACTCATATATACGTTTTGGAAGGGATATATGACAGGCTAGCCATGTGGGGGAAAGAAGGGAGAGACAATAATGTCAAGATATAGGGTCAACCTAATATATTTGGCAGGGTGGGGTAGTGGAAATTGATCTGAGAGGGAGGAGATGTGGGACCCAGCAGAAGTTAGACTACTAGGCACTGTGCCGTCTTGGTCTAGTCATGCTCCAGGTGTCTGCCCTTTCAACTGTAAAACTGAAGGAATTAGGTTAGATGATTGCTGAGGCACTTGCCACCACTAAAATTGCAAACTATAAATCTGAAGTTGAGATGCCACAGTGCTGATCTCTGGCCCCACAAGGACACAGACTAAACTGATGCTGAAGAAATCCCAGTGTGGGTGAAGAAATGCCCAAAGAAGCACGCCCTCCACAGTTCTCCCCAAAGCAGGTCTGAAGGCAGATGAACACTTAATTGCAAAGCAGGTGCTCAAACAACAGCACATGTAATTGAAAAGGTGGTTTCATGGGCACCACTGGAAACTTAAGAAAATTGGAAGCTTTACATGTTGGCATTCATTCAGAGATGGTACTTGTGAATACCTATTATAGACCCAGATTTTCCTCTCATAAATTACATTATAATGTACGTGGTTAATTCTAGCAAGGTATTAACATCACATTAATCTGAGTCATAAAAATAAAGTATTTATGGATCTTATTCAGCCCTCTCAGAACCAAGCACCATATGGAAGGTGGTGTTGGAGGAGGTGTGAGATTCATAGACGAGTCTCCCTGCTCCCATTCAAGGAAATGCATCTTGTTCTTCTAGGCCCACTGACATCCTCTGCCCTCCAGGCTTACCTCAAGCTCCATTTCTGCACAGGGAGCATCATTAAGCCACCCACAGTCTCTCCTCTTCCTGATTTCCCATAACACGGCTGCACCTCGTGCTTCACTCCTACATTCTGGCTGTTTTGTGTTGTTTGCCAATCACCTCATATAGGCAAGTCTTGACATTCCAACTAGACTGAAAACTCCTTCAGACCAAGATCCCATGATGCACTTCTCGTGTATCCTGCGAGGGCCTGGCACTGGAGGCTGGCACATATTTTGTGCTCAATGAACACGTACTGAAGAGAATTCACTTCACAGACTTTTCAGAGTCTACTATGGGCCAAGTTGGGAGATCCAAGAATGGATTTTAGAATCTCCAACTTAACTGCATTGAGGAAGGGAAAGGGAAGACAGAAATGTTTACAATAATCACTAAGGCGCAAGAGTCATGACAAATAAAGAACAAAATAGTTTGCAAAGAGGAGAGCAATACATTTTAAATGATGGGCTAAGACAATGGTTCTGAAATGTTAGCATGCCTTGGAATCGCCTGAAGAGTACATCTTGCAGGGCCTGACCTGCTAAGTTTCTTATTAAGTTTAGATATGGCCTAGACATCTGCATTTTTCACTAGTATCTAGGTGATGTTGATGCTACTAGTTCATCGGCAATACTTTCAGAACCAGTGGACTAAGGGACAAATAGGCCCAAAATAATAAACAGCATCTCAGCAGCTATTTTTACCTTTTTGTCTTAAAGGAGTGGAGAAGGACACTGCCAAGTAAATAGTAGGATTACAGGTGTAGGGATAGGGAAGTGCCCACAGTGTTTAGGGATGGAAAAGGCTACCAGAATTCAGGGGCATTATTGTGGAAGCCTTCAACAGTGTGGCAGGCAGCTTGGATTGCTTATTATGCTGTAGAGAATATGGGGGGTGCTGCACACAGGCCCCAAGAAGAGGCTGACAACAGGAGGCAATGGCAGAATGGACTGGAGGGTTTGATAATTAAGCCACTAGACCAAGCTGTCTTTATTAACGGGAAACCAAAATAGAACTGAGACATGTGTTCTTCCAAAAGCCACCCCATATGTTTCTGGAATTTATCTGAGTAAGCAGGACAAAGGCCTCAGTTTGGCCATGGTGCAGGGTTTGGGGATTCTACTTTTGTTATCACACCTCAGACACACAGGTACACCCGAATTTAGCATATGCCTCCTCACACACCCACTTGAAGGAGCTCGTAGCTCTGATGCTAAGATTTAGCCCAGTGCTAAATGCATGGGTGTGGAAGTGTTAGCAAATGCCAGTGGTGACGTGGTTCTCTCAGCTGTCAAGACTGAAAACCTGATCTACCAAGTGGAGCTGAAGAGGAGGAAAATGGTATCAAACCCATTAATGGGGTTCTGTCCGAAAGAAAAAAGTTGAGTTTCAGCTCTGTCTCCCAAAATAAACAGCAGACATATAGTGCCAGGTATTGTTCTAAGCATGATAAATACATTATTTAATTCTCACAAAAGGAATTATTATCTCTGTTTTACAGATGAGAAAAACAAGACACAGAAAAAATCAAGACATATGACAAGGTCACATTGCTAGCAAGAGATGGAGCCAGGATTTGAACTCAGAAGGCCAAGAATCGGCATCAGTGATATGTATTTAACCAGTACACTAGGTCTGTGGGCTCCATTGGGTAAGGATCTTGAGCTTCCACTTGCATTTGAAAAATAAGGTTTGATTTGTCTCATATCTTCTCCCACCCTGTCCTTCCTTTTCCCTTTCTTCTTTCCTTCCAAATTACTGAGCATCTATGATGTGTCAAGCACCAGGACCATAGATTGAAGCTGCGTTTAAAAAGTTGAGCAAAGAAACTGTTCTAAGCAGGGAAATAATTCAAGTAGTGAATTGTATATGTGGGGAGAACACAGGGTCTTTAAAAAGATCAAACCACTGCATGGGGCCCTCCTCTTGGAGTGCAGCTTTGGCTACACTAGCAACTTAATAAAATTCCAGAAACTCATCCCTAGGGTCATTGAGTTTCTTATCACACATCGTACTGAACGTTTTGCAATTCCAAATAGAATCCAAAACCCCCTGGAAGAAGAGTGTAAAGAGGGCTTTTATATAGTGTTTTGGGGGAAAAAAAATCCTAAAACACATTCAGCTGAAGCCTTCTTGCAATTCTCCTATGGAATGCTAACCTTTATTTGCAGTTTGTGAGACTCATGTTAAAATCTTGCTATAGCCTGAGGTTTAAACCAGAGAGAATCTGACTTGGTCCTGAGGCAAGTACCTTTGTAGCCTTCTAATCTCTCTCTCTGAAGTTCAGGGGCTTTTAAGATAGGTTGATGATGTTCCCTGCAGAGGATTTTCTCTCATTTCATGGGCAGGAATGCATGGTTGTGATATTAAGAACTGAAGTTTAAATCTCTTTACATTTTGCTTAATTGTCATTATTGGCCTAATTGCAGGTACTGGGCTCAAAGAGAATGCATGTCACTTGCCATCTGTAGCCGGAAGGTACTTGAATCAAACCAAATATGTTCAGGATGCAAGAGACGCTTCAGCATATGCAGATGCCCGAAATGGCTTTATAGACCCAAATCCTTTTAATAAGCTTAAGACAGGCCTGAATTTATTTAAATGTCTAATTCTAAATGTACGTATGCCTGGTAGTAATGTTTACCATCTGTCTGACACTGCCTGTTGAGGTAATTGTCAAGCTACAGTATGACATATGGTGCACATATTTGGACCTTAAATATAACAGCCTTGGCATGAAACAATTGGAAACCAAGATTTAATCTTTGGTATCATTCAAGTTGGAGTTGAACAAACAGACAGTTCTGGGCTATTACTGTTTTCTTCCTTTATGATAAATACTCCTCCGTAGGCATGCCTGAGAACAACATTGGAGTGGCAGGCCTGGTTTCAATGCACTGCCTTTTTCTCGCTCTGGCTCCAGCACTTAGAAACCCAGTTGGAATGGCAATTCTGCAGCGGAGGCCGGAAGCCAGTCTCAGGCCCAGGAAGTGTCTGGTCTCTGCCAAGGAATATAAGGAGGGTCCCACTTGAGAGCCCGGAAGAGCTGTTTTCTTGGAAGAAAGAGGCAGATCAGGGAAAAAACAACTGCAACTCTTCTTTCTCCTCTTTCTGCTATTTTTCTATCTTCTCTTTTCATTTCCATTTTATTCCCCTGTTGAGTTTTCCCATCCTTATGTCAAATGGGGTGGGGTCAGGGGAAAAGAAGAAGAAATGGTATAGGCTGACAACTCCACAAGCCGCCCAGTGGCCTGGGGAAATGCACATGGCTCCAAGGGGTGAGAACAACATCCTTTTCAAGTTATTCTGGTTAAATGATAGGGACCCTAGAGTGACAAGTATCTCAGGCACTGATGCTTTTTTTTTTTCTTTAAATACTAGCAGCACCGTAGCATTAGATACAGCTGTGTAGATGCCTACAGCCTGACTTGAAAGGCCTACTTTATGCCTGGATTAGAAGATGAGTGTAGCTATTGTCGTAATAGTCGCTGTCTGTATCTAAAGTGATGTAAATATGGCAACAGGAATAATGTAACTCTTGCAGTAACGCAACTAAGAATGTGATCAATTCCTCTTCTCATAAAGGCATGCCACTCCATACCATAATAGCTTCTAGTATAAAGTCAACATAGACACTCTTTCTCAACCCCTGCTTCTACTCCTAGACTGCACTGCCCTTTATTTACAAAAGGAGGCAGAGGGGAATTCTGGGGGATATGTCAATAATGGCGTGTGTGTGTGTGTGTGTGTGTGTGTGTGTGTGAATGCCCATGTAGTTTAGGAGGCCTGGAAGACTAAATTGACAATATACTAAGTCAGCCACCAAGGTAATTCAGCCTTGGAGTTTCCCCTGGTCTGAAATGACGACTTGATTCCATATTTGGTATCCTGCCAAGTTCTGTATTTAAGCCTCGAGCTTAACGTGTCCTCTGTTCCTAATTAGCAACAAGGCTAAATTTAGCAAAGGTTTCTCTGGTGCCACCACAGTCACAAAACAATTTTAAAATCTAACATGAAGGCATGTTACTTGATGGGTTTAGGAAAAGACAAAACAAATCTAAAGGTGCCTCTCTGGGATCTGATGGCCCGGGATGCTAAGAATTTTTGAGGCAAAGGGATAAAATTGGCCATTGTGTAAATATTTAAATGTTGATACGGGAAAGTTCCTCCCCGGAGGCCCAGAATCCACACTGTGGCGGCCCAGGGTTATACTCTCAGAGAGGCCCGGCCCAGGGGAAATAATGAGAAGAGGGGCAGGGTTTGTTTCTCATGCTTTCCAGCCCCCTTCCCATCCCCCTGCTGTCCTGTCAAGACTCATTTCTCTGGTATAGTCCCCAGCAGAGCAAGTCCCCGGTGCACTGTCCCCTCCGCCCCCCGACATCCCCACACCTTCCGACTGCAGTTGCCCCCATAGCATCCCACCCATCAGTCTTTCCTCCCCATTGGCCCCTGGAGCTCTCTGGTGCTTCCCCCTCACTCACCACATTTCATTTTGAAAAATGTCAGCTCTGCAGAAGAGCTGCAAGAATACGTGATGAACCATGAGCAAGTGTACAACCTTCACCTCAAGTCACCAGGTATTAGTGTCTTGCCATGTTTACTTTATTTTTCCTTTCCTCTTTCTGTGTATGCGTGAGTAGCTGTGTGTACATATGGCACACGTAACGCCGAGACCTGTGAAAGTTAGTTACTGACACCCTGACTCTGTCCTCCCAAGTATCCTCACATGTATGTCCGAATAAGAAGGACATTACCTAGATAACCACAATGACAATCATCACACTTAGGAGATGTAGCTGTGATATTATACTACTAGTTACCATACAATTCATGTTCGTATTGTCCCATCATGTCCTTTATCAGTCTTTTATGTAGGACATTGATGTTTACGGAAGGTCTAAGCCAGTTGTTTTGCAGAATGTATGTATCTATTGCTTTAAATATTGCTAAGTGTTGTCACTTTTACTACCGCATTACTGGTCCCAAACATCCCTGGACATAGTTAAGGCTTAAGTTCTCGTCCTCGCTTAACAGAAAAAGAGTGAGGGTGCTGGGTGACCTGACGGAGGACATACAGATTCCTGCTGGCACAGGTGATAAGACAGCCTGTTTCCCCTGACACCGTGCCTGGCATCAACCAGAGGAGCTGGGGCAGAAGAGCACATTTATGGTCCTTTTCTTCCCTTCGTTTTAGGTCTCCCACAACCATAAAGCTAACTTCTTCAAGGCCTGATCTCCTTTCTTGCTCCTGGCCTACACCCCACTTCTGCAAACAGCCACATTGAGCAGCTATAATTCTGCCTTCTGTCCGTTGTCTGCCTGGTGACCCGTGTCATCTGCCAGGCTCAGATGACAAGAATGAGGAATTCTCCTGATAGGGACAAGCTTTTACTTCCTGCTCCTCTTTGTTCCCACAGAGGGAAGGGAATTTCCACTCCCCTCCACAAAGAGAAACACTCCAGAGTCAACTTGTGGACACCTTTCGGGGAGGTCACTGGTAGAATCGGAGGTCGAATCTGAGCACGCCCAAGTGAGCCGCTTCCTCTTTTGCTCCAAGCCGCCTGTCGGAGGAGACACACTTACGTGCTCACATGATTCCCTCTGTGTCTTTGTGCGTGTGGTGGGTGCAGTTAGAGGGGACAAGTTCAATTTAGAGGGCATATTAAGACGCCTGCTTGGTGGCACATCAAAGCCACATGACATTCTCTAATTAGCTTTATCAAAAATAAAGCTGCTATTTTGATGTTTATCTGTCTGAAGCCTGCAATTCTCTGTTGTTTTCAGTCTCAGGAGGGCAAAAGGGTCTTATGTATTGGCCCTCAGAATCACCCAGGCTTCTATCAGAACATTAACCCTAATAGAGCAATGCAGGTTTCCTGCCTCACTGGCCATGACGTGGAATGAGCGTGATGCTTGTACCGAACTCTCTCCTGAGGGATAAAGAGGGTTGTCTAGGCTGTGGGACAATGGGACAACTCAGGGCCTCCCAGGCAGGCTGGGGGTAGTGAGGACAGAGGCAGCCCGCCAGCCTCAGCTGAATCCTGGCCAGTTGGTCTGCCTGGAGGCTTCACCAGGAATTCAGAAGGTGGGAGGAGCGGCCCATGCTTCTGGTAAGCAGGTGCAAAATGACAAAAATAGAGGGGAAAGCCCCTGTTTTAAACTCTTTGGTGAAAGAGCAAACCTGGCTGATGCTGCTGTCTTTGGCCTCCTGACAAGAGGCGGCTGGGACTGCAGAGGGAGGAGCAGAGGGCTCCGCGTTCGGCTGCCAAGGGCTGATGCATTTGCTATGGAAACTGGGCCTTGGGGTTCCTACCAGGTTCTCTGGAGACACTCCGGCTTCTTTACCAGGAGGTGACTGGAGCTGTCCTTTCTAGAACAAAGCCTTTCCCTCAGATGCAATGAAAAATGGCCTGTTTTTGGTCTGGAGGAGGGGGTGGGACAAAGGTTAAGTGGCAGTAAATACAAGGATTGGAGTCTCTTGGCCTTTTGCTTACATTACTAAGACTTTAAATTATCCTGAATGATGTTTAGTTCATTTCTGAGTGTGGGAAGAAATGGAAGAAAAGAAGTCTTATCCAAAAGCAGAGGAGAAGCAGTCTAGGCCTTGAGCTGTCCCAAATAGGGATACACGTGAATATGTGAGAGAGCGAGAGTGTGTGTGTGTGTGTGTGTGTGTGTGTGTATGCACACGCATACCCACACGTGCACAGACACAGGCGAAGATACTGATGTTTCCCCAAGGAAGAGGGAAGTCAGCGTTCACACCATCTCTACGTGGCTTGCAATACTTGAACAATTTGGCAGGTACCATGACTCCACCTCCACCACCACACACATATGTTTGCTTGTGTTCTTTCCTGAAGGGAACAGATAAAATGGCCCAAGTCCCTCCGTCTGCTCTCCCAGTGCCCACTTGAATCACTGCCAGCCTTGGTATGCTGGGCAAGTTTGGATATACGGATTGGCCACTCTTTAAGTTCTGAGACCCTGTAATTGAGGGACTGCACGATGCATGACATAATGTACACGCTTAATGGAAGGGTCAGGCATGCGTGTGTTTTTCCGTGAGTGTGAAACAGCAGTGTGTGCAGGTTACTGGTGTGGACTTTAAACACAGTTCTGTCACTTATTCATTTGGTAACTTTGGCTAAGTCATTTGACTTTCTTAATCTCATTTTCCTATGCCGGAGAGATAACCATGGGGACTGTCTCGTGCTGCTGTCTGAGGATGTCATCATGTGGCTAAAGCATGTAGCTGAATTCCTGGCAACACTAAGAACTCAATACAGTCTTGATTAGTGCCGAGGCTAGTTCTTTATCAATAAGTTGCTATGTTGGGAAAATCCTAACTGGTCCCTAGGTTCATCATCTGCATCATTGAGATGGGTGGATTCGACCCTCAAATGAAGGAGAGAGTATGTGCCATTGCTTTGTGTGTGGGGGTGTGGGGGTGTGGTGCCAAGTACAGGGGTTATCGTAGGAGGTCTTCATAGGGGGCTTTTGAAGTTCTAATAACTTGGGAAAAATTTTCAAATAAAATTCCTGATTTGACATAATATCTGCCTTAGTCTGATAGGAAACTCCTTTTCTGGGTATGTTCAAATCTCAAAGTGTGTTGGAAAAAAAATCTGATACATGATCATTTGATAGACACTGTTCTAAAGCTTTACATTAACAATCAAATCTAAACATTAGCTTATTCCCCTGCCCTCCAAACATTCCGAATTAGACAGAATGGGCCAAAATCTTGCATTTCTCTCATCCTTTCGTACATGATACACTACAAAGGATGCACATGCTCATGTGGCAACTTAAGAGATAGGTACACCCAAATGTCTAGTTTGTGACTTAAATTAATGCATTCTTGCTGCCCAGTGGCAGTGCTTTAGTTGTGGGACTTCTCCCAAGGTTGGTATCATTAGGAGAAGGGGGTATCAGTTTGTCTTTAGAAGAAGCAAAGGCCATGCATAGGTTCCATAGATCATATGTAGACTGAACATGTGCTCATGTGTGTGCACACACATATGTATGTGTGCATGTGTGGACATAAAAATGCTCAGAAACAGCTAAATGACCGAACACTTTGAATTTCTTCTGCTGCTGCCATTTTATTTTTTCCCTGTGATGCTCCAATGTGGTTCTTTATTTTAGGTTCCCTGAAGACCCTGGCTCCTCTCTTCCGCAGGGAGTTAGTAGGGGATGCAGGGGAATAAAATGAGTCTATGCCTCAAGTACAGACTTTCCAGCTAGGATGGAAGGGATCTGATTTCTACATGACCATGTCAAGGGACGTGGCCTACAGCACCATGCGCTTTCCTCACCCAAAGCCCTATAGTGACACCCATACTCTTCCTATCCACACCAGGAGGTACAGCTAAAGCTGTTTTGCAACAGTACATTCGAGAGCAGAACCAGAGCTGCCACTGCCCTCCACCGACAGCCACGCAGATAAAGGAGAGGACTGTAGGGCAGCCCCTCCCTCGCACTGCCTGACTCTCCCCCCTCACCTGCCATTGGATGTCTCTGGGGCTCTGCCTGGGTCATGGAGGCTCTCCTCAAACCATGGCTGTCCTTATCATGGGAACCATTGAGATGCTCCTCAAAGTGCACAAAGAGTGAGCTTTGAATACAGAAGAATGAAATAAGATGGAAAAGAAAATATGTTTGAAATCAAAGAGAAAAATGTGTTGTGAGATATTTGACTCCTCCTCCTGAAGCTGGGAAAGTTACTTAAACTCTTTAGAACTTGTTTTTCTCATCTGTAAAGTGCAAATATTAGTGTACAGTACATCCCTCAGCTTACTTTTAAGGTGAAATGAAACACATTTTAAATGGTAACTGTCACTCAACAGATGCTCACATGTGCAGGCTTCTCTCTCCTTCATGACTGTGGCACTTACATGAGGACTGAGCAACACCTCTCTTTCAGAAGGACACCTGTCCCCCATCAAGCTTTGTTGTATGACAGCAGCAGCAGTCGTGGTCTAGAGAGTGGCAGCACTGTGTGTTGGAGAAATGAAATTGCTGAGAGTCAGGGGACCTGGGTTCTAGTCCAGCTCCTCCATTTACTAACCCTTTGACTGTGAACAAGCCACCTCACCTCTCTGGACCTGTTTTTGCCTGCCTTGAAATTCCCGTTCTACCAAACTTGCAAGGTGCTGTAGAGAGCAATAAAGATGCTAGTAGAACTGTGCCCTGTCGATGACTAGGATCAACGTAAAGACATTGGATCAACAGTATCAACCGCCATGGTCAGGTGTCAGCTGCAGAGGCTTCTCATTTAGGACGGATACTCTGTAGGGGTGCTGTCCTTCTAATCCTATTCTGTGGATGCTTGTAAAAAGATAGCACAGACTCGTCTCTGAAGTAAAAAAGAGGACCAGAAAAGGCCCAAACTTCCCATATCTGGACCAATGTCATCAGCTCCCCAAATATGGATTATTTACATATCAAGACTTAGTCTGAGTCTGAAATGAAGCTCTGAACGTCTATACTCTTAGGATAGTTCTTGGTAACCTGGCCTGACCATCTGGACAGCTAGCTCTTCATTAAACTAGTCTTGCACCCTAATATTCGTTCATTTAACAATTGCTACATTCATTAAGCATTTAGTGGCAGTCAGCATTGAGTAAAGCTGATTTATTTTATCTTCACAGAAACTCTGTGTTACTTACTATTCCCTTTTTACAGTTGTGAGAACTGCAACTTGCCCACCATCATCTAGCCTGTAAGTGGCAGGTAGTCAGAATACTCCAAAGTCCTTCTTCTTTTGGCCACACTACACAGATACCCTCACACTCTCTATAAGCAACAGGTTTTCAGGGATCTGGTGTGGTCCCACTCACTCTGTTTTTCGTTCTGACAAAAGGAGAGTTCATACTTGGAATGAAGTTTCAACATGATTAGTGGGTGACTCAGGTGTACATCACTTCAGAGAATCAACATACAGAAAACTATTTAACTATTTTTTTTCCTAAATAGATGTACCAGCAGAAGGACATTAGAATTTTATCTCAGAATTCATCATACCATATCACTAACGATTAAATTTCCCTAGGATGTCTAACATACAATTTAAGCTTTGAAAATTTGGTTTATACAGATTTTTGTATTATAATTACATGAACAAATCAAGTATACAATAGTGTATGGTCAATAGATACCACTCAAAGCAGAAACAATTATATTGGCTTTTAAGGTATATTGATGCAACCATGAATATAATTACTGATATTTACTGATATTTTGTATCAAGTGTCAAGACAAAAATACAAAATGAGACCAAGATGTAATAAACAAAAATGAGACCGGTTGTGGGAGAGGGGAGATCACAACCTACCCATCTTTTTCATTCTTATTTGATTTGCTTTTTATGAGGGAATCACAGAGAGAACATGATGAAATATTCTTTGATGGAAATATTTTATGTTTTTGTCCTGGACCTCATAGTTTGGGTCAAAGGACCCAGGAATGGTAGAAGGCAGGAACAGTATATTAATACATGGAGGTAGAGTCAAGAGACATTTCATGTCCCAGGGAACATTTCTATGATCTGAATGAGTTTGAAAATCTGCTACAAAAGATATTCCATTCATTGGTATAGAAGGGAACCATCTTTCAAAGGTGATATGATATGCCCTTGTCATATTCACATGGTTTGGGTCACGGATTTTACCAATTACTATATACCCTTTAGTGTTTTCGTCTCATATCAACCTTTTTCCATTTGCACCTCAGGCCAGAGGTGGGAGAGAGTAGCATCTTTCTTTTTTCCATGTGACGGCCGTATCCCAGGAAGCCCTTTCATCTGGAGGGCAGGACCAAAACAAAGGTGCGCATGCAGCTGAATGTGCCAATTCCCAGAGGAGCCCACTTTCTGCAGTGTACTGTTAAGTCATAGAATTTATTTATGTTCTCTCTCTCCTTTCTGTGGTCAATGACATGGGTCAAAGGCATTTAATCAAGTCTTTGTAGAGAGATGGGTCCCATCACTATGCGGTGCGACGATCCAATTTGTCTTCTGTCAAAAAATGTATTTTGGGAACAGAGCCGAATATGATGAGTGTGATGTCTTTTTACGGTCACTGCTGAAATATGTGTACGGCTCAGATTTTCCAGGCTTATTATTTCATCTGTCTCTGGATAAATATTGAAATTGTTGTTAGCGTGGATGCTAAATACTGAAGAAACATGGGGAGATGTTCTCCTTATCCTGCTCTTGAGTTCAGCTACTGAAAGCCAAAATCACCTTCTGTTCCTTGGGCCAGAATAACTGATGGCCAAGAAGGCAAGGCAACAATGGAGATGTCCACAGGCCAGATGCTTGATTGTTGTGGGAGAAATAATGATGTAAATGAAGCTTATGTTGTACACAAAACAAAATAAGAAAACTCCCCCAGCCAGTAGGTGGTGCCAAAATTTATAATGTTTGGCTACTTTGGGCTTTATGGACAGCTTGCTAATTGCTTTGGCAATTAATTTGAGTGATGTAATTTAATTTCTTTTGCTGCATCACATGGGGGTTTATTAAAGAACTCATATGCAGCTCCTTGGCCCTGGGTGACCAGCACATTTGTTAATGCTGCTAACAATTTCCAGGCACCCTCTGCTGACTTCCCCATCCTCCTGAGAGGAAGAGAGACACTTGATTGCATGTATTAATCAAGTGCAGATATAGACCTAGTTTCTGAACTAGACCCTATGTCTAAAACTTAAATCTGAACTTATAAAGTAAGAAGACAGAAAGATGTGCCAGTCACAAGATATTGGAGAACATCTATCCTGGGTTTCATGTAGGATCTCCCCGCTCAGCCCATTGCAAGTTTTTGCTATGTGGCAAAGCCCTGGTCAGTCCTCACATATTTTCCTATGCATAAGTTCTTTCATTTTCTTTGCTAAAGAAGTGGAGAAAGAAATAACTCATGAGACAAGGAAGAGAAGTGAAAAACTAACAAGAAACTTGATGGGAAGGGAAAAATTTCACATCTGAAAATAACTCTAGTCAGTGACATGCCACCTAGCACTTGGAGAGGTCCCTGTTTAATCTCAAGCCTGGAACCCTGAGAGGCAGATTTCCAATGCAAATTAAAGAACTGACAAAATTATCTGACCTGATGAGGAGAAAACATTTTTTCTGGGATTTCCCATTTGCTCAGGTGCCAGAAGTTACTTCAACTCCCTGCATTGCCCTTTCTAGAAATACCCAGACCAATACTTCCCTCTACTGCCTATAAGCAATTATACAACAGGAGTTAACCAGAATTATTTATACAAAATAGCATACCTGTTTCACAGGTGTAGAAACTGAGGCATAGGTGTTGACTTTTGCAAAGTAAAGTCAAAAGGAAAGTTTAGTAGTGATTTAGGACCCTCT